>NC_050592.1:23285582-23616582 GCF_013368585.1 Megalops cyprinoides
TGCAGGGTTTGTAGACTCAGAACTGAGACAGACACATCTTGCAATCAAATGCTAAGTAGAGGCTGTCTGTATTCTCATGCGGTTGGAGAAACCCCAGCCAGTTAAGTATTGATATAACCAATTAGAAATCATGAAACCCTGGATTTCTACAAACAAGCAGATTTAAGTTTATTTCAGATTAACTCATTTTTGTGAAGCTACACATGAATGCTAATTAATTTAATTGCTACTAACTCAACTACAATGATCTAAAATTCAAGTATGGAAACAGTACTCAATGAAGTCTAATCTCATCAGAATAATAGAAGAAATTAGATAGACGAGTAGTTGAACAATGACTGCAAATATTAAATTTAATTTAATTTTTCAGATAAATGTGACTCACACTGTGTTAATAGAGAAGGAGGAATGAGGGGCATCTATCAACTATCCCGAACAGTACTGTGCCATGGTATAGGCCCAGCTCACTGTGTAATTTAACAGAAAGATAGGTCTTTGTCCTTCAGACAGCTTTGTCTTAGCATCATTTTTCTTAATTACTATCTTTGAGCATAATCCAGGAAGGGCTGAGCACTGTTTTCATGCTGCCTCAGAGTCAGGGTTTGGTTGGAAGTAAAGCTAAAATCTCTTTTTGTAATGTTTACAGCCAAGGGTACGGTGATAGAGCTGTAATAGAGAGGTGAGTCAGGTCACAAAGCTTGTTCTGCACTTCTGAAAATGTCATCAACTTTTCTGCTCCCCTCTGCTCATGAAAAAAAGCATTTCTCACCATATTGTTAGTGTTGATTATTATTACTGTGGGAGATAATTAACTGTTTTTCAGAATAATGCAGAAAAATCTTCATGAAAGAAAAGGAAGGGAAGTGTTGAAGGGAGAAGGATTAACAAGATAAGGGATGAAAAGCACAGAAGAAAGTCATTGAAGCAATAGTGTCAGAATGTCAAACATATCAAGTGAATGAGGGATTTACAGATTTCTGAAGAAGAATAACAGTAAGTGAGGTAAGTGATCCTTCAGCAAAATGTGAGTGTGATTTCCTTTTGTTAGGAACTCAGTGATCTGTTTTGACATGACTCCTACATGAAAAACTCAAAAGGTTCCTATAGATGTGCTCAGCATACCATCACATCTGTGGACACACAAGAGACAAATGTCCTGCAGGGGCTACACAAAGTATATGTTTTAAATAAATCTTGAGGGACGTCTCTCTCTGTTTGCTCTAAGCACGTTTCTGGAAGGATTTTTCTCTATTTAGCTAGCTAGCCAGCTTACTATCACCTTAACCATCTTATTGGCTAGCTACTTAACTGGATAGCTTGCTTGTAAGAAGCCACATGGTAAGGACCTTTACTGCTGGGTGATCTAACTGAGGCTGGTAGACAGCTTACAGTTTTAGCCATGATTGAATTATTTTAACTGCCATTTTGAGCTTGCTTTGATTCTTGGGGAAATCTGGCAAACGCACAATTAACTGGGACCTTGCATTAACAGTTAAGTATGGAGGACAATTGGACAAAAAAAAAACCCTCCAATTTTAATACCAGTTTCAATATTTTACCTTGGATCTTGCCATGTGATAGGTCCCAAGTGTGAGGGTGATTTCTCTAACGAGCACTTTGCAAGCTATGGGTAGATGTTAAGCGTTCTTGAAATTTTAACAGATTTCCATTCTCAGTAAGGTTTTGCAATCAGTAAGGAACTGCTAACATCCAACGGAAATGACCATTTAATAATAACATAATGTACCTAGCTTTCTAGCTCAATCAATTTTCAACAAAGCAATTTTGCTGATGAGCTTGCTAGCCAGCTCAGCCAATTCTGCACCTTGTAAATTAGTTAGCTAGCAACATGCATAGATAGCTAGCAAGGTCAATCAATTTTAGTATTTTTAGTAATTTTAGTAATTTTAATATTTAGTAATTTTAATATGTAGTTAGCTAGCTAAATACCTAGCATGCATAAGTAGATGGGGGTCGTTCCTCTGTTTATTTTTTACCGGTGGTAATAGCATCTGATGCACATCTTTATTGGTTGTATGCTTGGGAGTAATTGGAGGCAAATTGTCATTGTTGTCTCTTTGACTTGCAGCTGGTTACATTGATCAGATGTTGCTGTATACTGCAGGAGAGACCAATGGATAGAAATATTATTGGGTACTGGAGGATTTCTGTTGATGTAATGTGCCTTAAAAATTAAGATGGAGAGGTGGAGGAAGAGGAAGATGGGAGGGAAGGAAGTTGCATCTAAAATCTTTTTATTCAAATGAGATTAGATGGACCAGCAGTAAATGGCTGAAAAGAGTCAGACCTCAGGGTCATTTATTTTCCTTCAGGAAATTTGATTGGCTGACAACTTCCTGGTGATGTTTTAAGCACAGTGGGAAGGCACAAAATAGACTTCAATCTTTTTTCAATGCGCCTCATCCATCTTCAATATGAGAGCAGCTTTGCATTTTTGGTTGGTGGAAACATGGAATGGACATCTCACTATATTGAACTTACAGCCAGGCAATTTTTGACATGAATTATTTCATTTGTGCATTGTGAAGAATTATTATTTATTTCCAACATATTCCTTTGTCCTGAGTTTGCTGTACTGTATACATTTATACTGATACCTTCCCCAAAATACACTGTGTCTGTCTTAAACTGTAATGTGTCACATTTATTAAAAATGCCAAACCAAGTATAGCCCTGGGTCAATTAACAAGTCAAGAGCAGGGCAAATTATATTGCAAAGCAAGTCTCCAGGAAATGAGTCTGACACCCCAGATTTATGCAAGTTCTTGATCTTCTGGTGAAACTGACTGGATATGTCTTTTTAATTGTTGTGATGTACACTGTGCAGTTGGAAACATCACTGATGCACAGTCTACACACAGCAAGCAAATCAGCTAAGCATGCACAAAAAGACACACATTGACATACAGTAACCACCGTACTAAGACCCATGCACTATACCAACCAAAAATACTCACTTGTGAAATCTTTATTCCATACCTTAAGCCATATTTCATCCATATTTGGAGGGGCAAACAAAGAGTGACTTGGGTTGGGGATGATGTAACAGGAACCCAGCTCAAGAGCATTGCATGTCTATTTTTTTTACATGTTTTGTGGCAGAGCTGCTCACTCATTTTCTGGACACAGACATGAAGTCATATACTTATGGAAGAAATGAACGAAGTTTATTCATAGCATCAATAATGAAAGCCAGCGGGCTCCTGAATGGGTCATTCAGCTAAAGTGCTTGTTTTGAACACAAGCTGAGCCCTACAGCCCACTTTGATCCCAGCTGTGTTATCAGTTGACAATAATCAGGATCCAACAGCAGCGGATCAAGTTGGTTTCAAGGGTAGGGGTTGGTTTGTTGGCAGGGTTCCCTCATCTCTCCACTGTAGTGCTTTGTAATGGCTTGTAAGGTACCTGAAAAGACTTGGTGACATCACTGGAGATCTGCCCATCCTCCAATCAACATGTGCCCCCTGTTGTGTACTGTGGGACCTGCAGTGTGAAAAATCACTGTTGTCCTCATGTGAGTGTGTTTGGACAGCCTCAGGTTGGTCATATGTGATCAGAGTTCCCTCTCCCAGGGTTTGTATCGCTGCAGTTTTCCACTTAAGTGGCCCCAGCAGCTGCACAACACATTATGCAGAGAGCTAAAAAAAAGGGCCAAATGGATTTATGTAATATTATTGGGATTATTTTTCCTTTGAAAAATCAAAGAAATTGTTCCTGCCTTTCATGTATTATTTCTTATAAATGAACATTCTGCACTGGGGCAGTGATATTAGAAAATTATTTTTTTTTCAATAAATAGCAGCCCTCTATTAAAGAAAGACACAGAGACATAGGTTATGATTTTCTCTGTAAAAAATGGTAACCTGCATGTGTGTGTAAATGCACAATTGTGTATCACACATTCTTAGAAAGAATTACACATACAAATTGTTGTATTTCTTACTTCTTACTTTTCAGACATATAGTGTGAGTTATTCTGTTCAAGGTGAGTTCATTTACTGAGTGTGTTGCAAAATGATGAATCTGACACTTTACTGGCTTTCACACCCCAAGAAACTACTTAGCTTCCTCTGCTACATCACGGGTTGTATTCAGTGCGTCCGAATGGGACGTGATTTGGGGGTTATCCTAACATTGAACCCTGTTTTCTTTGAAAAGGTACTGTCTCCTTCATCCATAAACCAATTCACAGATCAGTCTGCATGTCACATGAGGACGAACATACTTACACGCTGTACTCAATCTTGTTTTTTTGTCTTGTTTTATTTGGTTAATGCATTTTAACAGTTAGTCTAATTAGTTGGTAGTTTTGGCTTCCCCCTCTCAGCTGGTTCATCTGCTTGTCAGCTGAGCAGAGCAATTATTGGGCGTGTCTGTACTGAAGCAAGACTGAAGTCTCATTCATACGAAGACGAGGGAGGCTTTCTAAAGGAGTCCATCAAGGTAGGCCACTGGGGAGGTCCTGTCACACCACTGTCCCATAGTGTGAGTGTTACTTATCTTAATTAACTGTGTGCATCTAATCCCATCCATTATATGTAGAAGTTTTACTTCAGCCTATTTGTTGCTGTGATGTTTAACAGTGTAGTCCTTCTATCAGGCATACTGCATTTCACTTGCATGTTGGGCTGCGTGTGCACTTGAAGTGTCCCTGTTTGCATGACAGTTTGTGTCACTTTTGTTGGATGCGCTTTGTTCTTGACTTTGGAAGTCACTCTGGATAAGAGTGTCTGTTGGATATCAAAAATGTAAGTGTAACTTTAAAGGTACTCATATCTTGTAAGTCACTCTGGATAAGAATGTATGCCAGATGTAAGTGTAACATTAATTGTACTCAGATCTTGTACGTTATTCTTCGTAGGAGCATCTGCTGGATGTCAAAGATGTGAATGTAACATTAAGTGTGTTCGTATCTTGTACATCACTCTGGATAAGAGCATCTGCTAACTGGCAAAATGTGAATGTGAAATGTACATAGATGAACCAAAGTGCTAAGGGATGGTTATGATTTGACAGCATGACATTTTTGTTGACTTGGGATTGTTCATAGCACCATTTAAATCTTGAATGAGTAAATTCACTCATGACTCTGTCTCAGGTAGGTGAACCCTTTCCTGCAGGCAGTCTAATGTGCTGGTGAGAGATGACCTGTTTTTGGTTCAGTACAATAAAGAAAAATGCATCCCTCTTCCCTGCAGAATTAAAAAAAAGACAAAAGGCTCTCTCACTCTGCTCTCTCTTGGCCAAATGGTAATGCTAATCACTGAGCATGGACTGTCAAGATCTCTCTTAAATTACACTCCATGTTTTTTGTCACACTGTCTGCAGCAGCAGGAAGAAGCGGCAGCTGTTTGAAAACGGTTAAGGGACGTTTACACGGCACAGCGTGTGTCAGTGTAACACAGAGATGGTGAGTGTTTTTCGGTTTTGCAATTCTGTTCCTGTTTAGAGAAATTACTCAATTTTCTGACTAATAACATGTCACAGGCCAAGTCTTTTAAATTGGAGTCAAACTGTGGACATTTAATGCATTCCTCCATTCACACTGTGCGTTTAGCCCTATCTGAGAGCGCACGAGCTGCTGAAGCATCCAAACTGATGGAATAATATATTTGAGAGAGGATAAAGTCTCATCTATTAGTAAATACTGGGGATTACTGAGAAACCGAGAGAGTATGGAAATTGAATTCTGAAATACCTCTGTAAATGCTGTTCAGCAGATTGCTGAATATTAATGTGTATAATATTACAGATCTAAATTTCTCTTCATCATATGGTGTTTAAGCATGTTCCTTTGAAGATCAGTTTGGAATGATTCAGGCTAGAGACAGGTAAAAAGTCTGCAAGAAGGATTATTTCCTATTTTGGCTTCTTGAATGAGAAGAAGTAAGAGTAGACTCCAGACAGAGAAGTTGAGATCGCAAGATCGGCCTTTCTTGTTAAAAAAAAAAACACAGGGCAGACTGAAGAACAAGATAAGATGTGCTGAAACTGCAAGGCTATTTACATTCATGGTTTAGTTTTAAAACACAGGAAGATGAAAAAAGCAGTGATGATGTCTATAATTTCAGCTATCGAGTAGGGGTATGGGTTTATGGGTATTTTGTTGCGACAGTGAAGAGCAGAACTATATTTTGCCACAGGATATCCTCTCTATCACATATTCACTGCTGACTGTCCTGCTAACAGGAAGAGAGCGCATTTTTTTAACAGATGCTGTGCTCTGCAAGGCCCTGGAGCTGAGTAGGGAATATGTATTGCTTTTGGTGGAAATTTTCAATTTATTCCAACCTTCTCCCTCATTCAAAAGCAAAGATACATGTATTCCCAAGATACACAATGTTCAGTTTATTTTTGATGTTTGATGTCCCCTGAGGTGAACATAAGGGTCATGTGTTTCAACAGATGAGTGGCAGTTGGAGATAAACACCATATTAACCCTGTGTTGAGGTGGTGAAATATTTTTGAAATGCACACAGCATTTGCCTCCAACACAGAGCTGCTTGCCACAGTGTTTCTGTAAGGAAAAAAGGAATACAGGGGTATATCTGAGCAGGGCTGTGCTATAGCAGACATTGCTGCATGGCAGGATGGAAGAATATAGTTTCACAAAAATACACAGTAGCACCTTTTATCTTGGATGGGTTCCCTGTGCAACAAGATGTTACAAAAAGGGACCGCATTTTGATTCAATTCGATTTCTATAGATCACATTTATTTAATGCCTTTCATGTTATCTCTCATAGTAACACCCTGCTTCCTTTTATCTTCAGGCACATTGCAGGCAGATATGCCAAAAAGACCAGAACAGGCTGGCAGTGGGTATTTCTTAAACTGTTCTTAGTTCTTAAACTGATCTCGAGAACAACATAGGAGGGATGCACAGCCCTATCACTGGTGTGGCAGAGGGTGTGTGGATTTCACATCTGAGATCAGAGCTCTTATTTAGCCCATTAAATTGATCAACTATTTGATTAAATGCAAAATCCTTTTCAAGAAGCTTTTCATAGAGCACAGAGATACAAAGCTGAATGTGAAAGCTGCTAGACTGCACCCCTGGAACTGTGCATTCTACGTTAAATGAGTGTAGAGTTACTGTAGTGACATCACTATTGTCTTCAGCCTGTAATAATGCACCTACATTCATCGTCACAGGCAGATCTCAAAGGTAATATCTGAACCTTAGCTTGATGGGCTACAGAGGACTTAGACACTGAACGCCTGTTTTATGAAGGGCTTCATCAAGGTGTTGCGAGCTTGTCCTCAGAAACAGCAATGCTAGGCAAGGCCGGAAGCCCAGCTCTACAATAACAGCAGTTTACAGCTAGGGTGATTGGCTCAGGTTGTGTGAGGCCTTGCCCACATTTTAAAATCTGCAACTGTCAGGATTCATTCCTTGCACATATAAATACAGCTCTATATGATTGCAAGCGTGACCAGCGATGCTGTTTCCTTAAACACCATCTTAAAGGTGCTGTCAGCACGAGGACTCACTGTCAGCGTTTCATTTAACCTAACCAACAGAACGCTTCATTGTTGTGTTGTGATGCCAGTTCTTTGCTTATATTATCAGACAAAGTGACAGCGATGATTGGATTGACACATCCACCTAACAAAGACATTGTATGTCAATCAGCACAGTGCTGAATCTAAAGGAATGTCTATGAACAAACAAGGGGCCTGTTTCCCTCAAAGAGCTGTATGCACACCATTAAGGAGAAGCACTTCCTACCCAGTGAGTTTAGCCCAGAATCCAAATGGAAAACATTTTGTAATTTAAGTTGCCTCTTGTAGTCACACCCACATTGACCCATATTTTGAAGCTCACATGCTCTTCATAATTTGAAGACTAGAGATGGAATAGCTACCATTCCATTTTAACTCTAATGGCGTATGTGACCACAATAATGAATGTAATTGTAATAATGAATTGAAATGAATGTAAAGATTAGTAGAGTTATTGTGTACATCCTTCCCTTTCAGGTGCAAGACTCAAATATACTCATACTCATACTTAAATACACATTTACATATGTGATCATACCCTAGGATATGGTAAGATAAAGTGATTCTTGTATAATCTTTTCTTATTTGCTGGTAGTTAATACATATTTCTGAAGCAGGCATTCTGTATGATATCTGGATACATGACCTAGGGCACATATTAACTTCAGAAGGGAAAGAAAAAAACGGTGTTCAATCAAGAAAAAGAAAAGGAATAAACCTTCATAGATTGAACAAAGTGTCAAAGTGTCTTGCTGGTTTTGAGTGATTCTAGTGGTCACTTTTTTGTATTACAGTGCCCGACTAATGTGGGATGGATTTTTGTTTTATTGAATAATAATTCTTTTAAGACAACTTGGTAGTTTTGATTGAATACAGAGATTAATCTCAGACTTCTGCTATCTGATTATACTTTTCCTGTTTACAGAAAACATATATATATTGCTTTCCTGGCACAGACCAAACCAGTTAATACCACCAAAAGTAATACATTAACATACGTTACACCTTGCTTTATAACCACCTGCCGTAGATTTTCTTCTTGTTAACACAGTTAGAAATACAGCCCATTTTCAATAACACTTGGGTCTGTTATGTAATTAAGATGATCGTTTTATTTGCTTATTTTATGAGTTTATTTGTATCATTGACAGAGACTAACTTTTTCATTATCATTCCATTTCTTGCCTTCTGGGATTTACAATATTAAAGTATAACAATATTACATTGTGAAAGTATTATTTGATATCAATGATTTGATCAAATAAAAAACTCAAAATTTCCCTTTAGCCTTTTTTTCCTGTAATTTCTTCCATTGATTCTGTATGCCTGACAAACTGAATTACCAGAGGGCCGCAGGTTCCAATCGCACATGAAACAATACTGTTGTACCCATAAGAAAGGTATGTTAGCAGAACTGCCTCAGCAAATATCTAGCTGTATGAAGTGGATAATGTGTGATGTATTAGCTGCCTTGGTCAAGGGCATCTGCTAAGTCAATAAATAATGCAACACACAGTGTGTCTTTAACATTCCAGGGCGTGCTGGTTCAGAACACAGGGGGGTACATGATGTGTGTTGTGAATTCCCTGCCATGCCTCTTGTAATGACTGCTGTTCGATGACCACAGCATTAGGGTCCCACACATTATACCAATGCAAATTTTCACAGCCAGTGTGAAAATTGCATGCAGGAGGAGAGTGACAAGCAATGCTGTCTCACTGAGCTCCTAACAGACCCTTTTTCTATTGACTCAGTTGAGTTTTCTTGTGAAGTCCCAGTGAGCTCCTCCCTGCTGTGATGGCCTAATGTAGATATGTACCATAGCTCCCCTGTGCAAGATGAGCTCAAGTATCTCTCCTGCAATAACAATGTACTGCAGCCTGAGCAGCCAGCACTATCAATGCTGAATGTGTTTCATCAAAGTCAGCTTGGGCTGGGTTTGGGTTTCTGAAGGGATGGATGAAAGGAGCTTCTTTTTTTTGCTCCAGTTACATAGACAATATTCAAAATAGGAAAAGAAAGGGAAAGGAAAAAAGGCAAGACAAAGAAACAAATACCAACTCGATGCCTTCTAATTACTGAACATTTTAACAATACCCCCACAACAGCATCCTCTTTCCACTGACCTCTGTATGGTAGCCCCCATGTGTCACACAGTGCCTTGGAGAAAAAACAAACCTGTGAACGTGTGAAACGAAGGCAGCTGGAGAAAAACAGTGCTGCTGAACACCTGCCAGTCTCCACTGTCTCCCGACTCACTGATTATCCAAACCTTTGACTAAATCTATCCACCCCAATTGTGTGATGAACTGCCAGCCTATAGTGGCAGCTGTGCATTACCCAGGTGGGTCTACCTCATGTCAGCGATGGTTGAGGTTTCGCCTTATGGATGTGACAGATCACCCTATGCAAATTAGCAAAGATATTATTATTACTATTATTGTTGTTGCATAAGGGCAGTGAACTGGAAAGGGAATACTCAGCCTCTCTCTCTCTCTTTCTCTCTCTCTCTCTTTCACATGCACACATATGCACACACACGTGCACGCACATACACACACACACACACACGTGCACGCACATACACACACACACACACACACACACAGAAAATGGCTGGAAGACCAGCAATTCAGAATGAAGACGCTCTAATTAGCATGGAAAAAAGTCTAAGTGCACAGTCATTCTGGAGCCTGCCAGCAGCAATTATTAAGAAAGCAGCTTTCATCTAAATTCAAAATCTCACAAAGGTTGGGATCTGAAAGAAGCTCCGGTGTTTTCATGAAGTATGTGTGAAAGATAGGCAGTCTTTCAGGGCACGGTGTGTATGGATTGGATTAGGAGCACAAAGATATAGCTGAGACACAGCTCCATAACATTGATGAGGTTATGGATCAATCACAGGGGAGCTGTCTATAAAAACACTGCAGTTCACAGAGGTCATTCTTCTGCAAACCATGTAGGTCTGTTGAAGGAGTGTAGAGGGATGGTCCTCCAGCAGTAAATTATTATTAGAATCATTATTTTTTCACTCAGAATAACTGCACCACTAAACCTACACCCTTTAATGGGTTCCCTCCCCCTTGTGGACTCCCCTTGTGGCTGCTTTATTGAGTCTCCCTAACACTTTCAGAGGCAGCAGGTAAGCAGCGTCAGACCAATAACTTCCTCCTGATAGCACTCTCTGCCGTCATACTGGGGCTCCTGCTTCCGTCGCCTAAACAGTCCTGGAACTCTATCACGCAGAACTCTTCAAGTCTCTACCCTCCAATCCTTCTCATAAGCTCTTACAGGTGTTCCTGCTTTTAAACATGGGGGTACAGGTGCAGATGGGTGCTGAATAAATGAAATACCAATGGCTTCCAGCTGGTTTTTTAGGACGCACCATCAGCTAGCTCAGTCCAGGCTTCCTCAAATGGATGATGCTGCTCTCATAGTCCCCAGAGTCCCTACCAATGTATTTAGGCATGGATCTGTTAACATCCTGGGGTGCTCCAGGGAGGCCTTGGAGAACCGGGCAGAGTGGGTCAAGTTCATCCCAAGGGCTATGCCAGAAGCAGTCCCCTCCCCAGATGGGCCCAGGGTCACTAGAACACTAGAAACAGGCAGATGCTCCCCTTTCTGTGGAGACCTAAAAGAGAGGATTGGCACAGCAAATCGCAGGGAAAATGCTGGCGTTCACCTGCAAGTGGTTTCAGAATGAAAAGGATTAGAGAGTGCCTGCTTCACATCATCAGCACCACAGTGTTTCACTTGCCTGCCCGTTTCATTGACATACAGAATATACCATATGTACACTATAAAATAACAGAAATTACAAATGTATTGGAAAATACATTTTTCAAAAACCCATAAAGTGTTGTATTTTGATGAAATGCCATTTATTGTGACTCATATAAAATTGTACTTGTGCTTATATGGAGGATTTCATTCTTTATTTGTATTTTCAGATATTCACATATACATTCCATTATAGTTTCCAGTCCAGCGCTCTCAACATCCTCCAAACTGCATGCAGAGCCAGTGTGGCTGATCTGCTCTCCGCCATGTGCAGTGTCTCTGCCCTGCAGCATAATTTGCAATGGAGTTCCAATAAACACGTGTCATCCTAAATGAAACACAGTGTCAATTTCCTTGTGGCCTATAAAAAATAGGTGAATTTCATTCATTCACTGATGTATTGATTTTGCCCTCCCAGTTGGTCTAGCTGGAATGATTTTTAGAGGAATACGATTTGTTTTTCCTTCCTAGCTTTCCGCTTTTGAAATCCTTTCAAGCCAATCATCTTCTATCCTTGTCTCAGGGTCAGCAGCTTTCAGGCTTGCAGGAGGCTGTACCTTGGCTTCCACAACAGCGTCACAGGTGAGGACATGTTCCATCTTTTCCAAATGAAGGCTTTACTTTATCTTTGTGGCAAGGATGAAAAACCATACATGTCGTAGTGAATGTTTTATGTTTTTTGCCTCCTCGAAAAGCCGCTGCAGAGCAGGAATGACTGAGCGGGGTATGTTAATAATCAATGTTGTCTGAGTCTCGCCTCAGTTTCCCACTGCCTCAGGACTGGTCTGGAGAAACTCACTCCAGGTGGGCAAATTTCGGTGGGGTGACGGTAGCATTGCAGAGTGGTAAAACGACCATCTTTTGTAAGATTTTTTGTCCACTGTAAATGGTGGTGGATTGAGAACTTTTTCCATTCTTTAAAATGAGCTCCTAGACTCTCCTCTCTAATGTGATGCCACTTGTATGAAAAAAATCCGAACCAAAATGGAATCAAACACAGCTCACATTATTAGCTGTAAAAAGTTTCAAATGCTGAAAAATGTGCCTGCCATTTTTAAAAGTGAACTCTATGTCCCAGAGGAAATTAATGGCTAGTGCTTTTATGAATGTTCCACAAAATACATACATTAAAGTGTAGAGAGATAACTTAATAAATTTAACAGATCAATTCTGTCATTTATCATTTTAAGAGTGTGAGGTAGTCCATGCAATATGATTATACATACAATTATCTTCAGCAAAAACTCAGACATGCAGTGAACATATTGCCAGGCAATGGCAAAGGTCCTTTTCAAACAAATCAACTTCACGTTGACACTAACACAAAAAACACACTGGGCCAGCTAAAATCTGTGTTAAATCTCATCTCCTTGTTAAAGCTGGTACAGCTGTGCCAAATAGAACGTGTTAAAGCTGTGTCATACTGGCATATGTCAGCTATGCTAAGTAGGACGTGTTAGAGCTGTGTCACACAGGCATATTAAACCTAAGATCCTTCGCCCACCGCTGACAATCTCAGCATGTATTGAGTTAAAACACGAAATGATCCAGTACTCACTTCCAGAGTTAACCAGCAGAGGTCACTAGTGGTGACAAAGAGGAATTCACTAGTGTACACAGTACTTCAAGAGCGTCCTGCCCTGCTCAAGAAGTGTGTCCTTTTTTGTCTGTCTGTGTCGAAATACCTCCATTCTAGAAAGCATGCATTGTGCGAGACAGGAAGAAGAAGAAATACATTACTGTTTAAAAATATTTAAGACCTATGGCTTTAAATGGCAATTGAGCATTCTGCTTTATGCATCAGTGTTTTGGGGTAAGGGTGGAGGGGTTGTTTGACAGAAGTAGATTACAGAAGAAAATAAACATATTACGTAAGAAGGTGTGTTCCATAAGTGGCAGGTCATGTGCATGATACAAAGTTACGTTGAAATAGCATCCCCTCGACAGCAGAAATATGGTCACTTTCTCACACCTTGATGCTCCACAGAAGTTATTTTTATCCATCATATTCAAGGCAGCTACTTTGTGAGTATTGATTTGGATATGTTTTGAAAGCAAGTAGGGGTCCCTTGATGGATCCTCTAAGATTAAAAAAAAAAATAAATCATGGCACTGGTTGGCCAGCAGAGGGTAGTCTTTCCTGTGGACTGAGTGTTGAAAAATAGTGCTCTGTGTAAGGACGGATACAATGTATTGTGACAGGTCTCGTCTTTCAGATGAGATTTTAACTGAGGTTCTGAGTCACAGCGGTCATCAAAGACCTTGTGGGAGAAATTGTTGTGACCGGGGGTCCCCAGGTGTGCTGGTGGGATTCCCAATCTGTCTTCCTCAATATGGCGATACAATCGTTTCCTAGCTGATTTCACCTCAGTGAGTGGAAACACGCTGACACAAAATATCTGCCAGCATCACCCAGGTGGGTGCAAACATGCATGGTGGCAATGATACGTTTTCTGCCTGTGTGTGAGGGGATTTGGATTCTGTGAAATCTGCTACACAAATGTAATTTTATTTTATAACATATATTACTTATTTTATAACAGGAGTTACTTCAGTTAACAAAATCTTACAACCATTAATCCAACCATTACAACCATTTTTTTTTTATTTTGACCATACAGGGCATTTAGATTTACAGAATTCCTCATAAAAGCATAATTCATTCATAAAGATCAAAAATGTAAGGGGAAAACCAATTCCACACAAAATTCTCCCCTAGCAAGAATCAGGTGCATATGAGTAAAATAAAGTCTGGGAGGTTTTAAACAAAAGCAAATTGCAATTTTATTATTTCACAAGACTTAGTTACAAGTTAGTCTCCATCTGCTGTCTATCATGCATGCCTGAGAGCACACCTGCTTATGTGCACTCCAGCTAGGAGTTGTAACTAAATCTAATGACTCATGTTACTTTACGTGGACCAATCAGTGGAATGAAGTTTGCCCAGGGCACAAATCAAATTCAAGGCCACTGACACTACCTATGAATGGGTCTTGAAAACTCCATTTGAATACAGCAAACTAGAATATTCAAGTGGTATGGACTCTTCTGAAGTGTGTTTCCGCTGGTGGTACGTTTCAGTATTCATGGGAGAATGCCTGAAACTGATCAACTGGTACCAATTTTCATTCTCACAGAGTAGTCTCTAATCCCTCCATTGGAATGTAGATTTCAGGTCTCCAGTTTGTGGAATCCAATTCTATTTCATTCTAGGGCTGAAACAGGTTTCTTTAAAACCATTATTTTGGGATCATTTGGAGACAGGCAATATATTGACCCATGTGTAAAACTATCAACTGTTCTCCAGGGCATTGGCCCAAAAATGAAAGGGTGCAGACTGAAAAATGTTTTAGTCAGCCCTTTTCATTTGTCAATTCAGTGTAGCAGAATGTGTGGCAAGGAGCAGGATGAGCCCAAATGCAGAGATGCCTCAAGACACAAGTGGTTTGGTTCAAAGAAAATAAAGTTACCTTTACTGGAGACTGGGGAGATACAAAATAGGCTTAGTGCCAGAGTACAGACAGAAACGCACGCACGCAGCATTGTAACTCAAGACTGAGCAAACACACAAACAAAGAGCAGGGCTTCAGTAACAGTGAACACAGGTGTTAACAATAACTAATCAACACAGGGCAAAGATACTAACTAAATGACACGTAAAGAACACAGGAAACTATGTGGCCATCTGGTGGCCAACCTGGGAAGCAGCAGCTAAATTTTGAGTTTTGTTTCAAAGATTAGAGTTTTGCTTCAATTATCAAATATAGTCAAGACCTATTTCTAATCTTGAAAAAAATGAAAAATCAGAGACCTGTACCTCATCACTGAAAATTTACTTCCCCCTTCCTTTAATCCAATTTTTAGTCTTGACAAACGTATTAGGGGATCTGGGATAGGGCAGGGGTGTCAAATTCCATTCCAATGGGGCCTTGTGAGAACCGCCCAAATTTTTGGTCCAAATGATTACATGCCTTAACTAATTAGGTAAAGAATTTTAAAATACAATGGAGCCTAGTGCCTCAGGAAGGCTTGTGCACTAAATGTATCAGCTTTGTTCAATCTATTTTTATCATTATGTGAATGATGAGAGAATTAATGACATTTCACAGTCTTGCTTGGAAATCACTTGGTAGGGAATATGAGCCTGTTCATACTGGCTGCTGCCCACAAGATTGACCGTAACGTTAGTCTAAAAAAAACCTGGATAAAATATGACCTTTGCTTTATTCCCGATGATCAGTGGTCAGTTGCCATGGCAAAGTTCAGTCATAGTGTTGTATGATTTTCTTGGACCAGTATGGAACTCGTTGACTAAGAATAGAATTTGTGACCTTCTAATATAAAGTCTGCAGTTTCACTCTCAAACGACCGTACTCAGCACATGAATATGTCCATTTGAGAGTGAAAAGACCATCATTTGTGCAGTTTCACTCTCAATCGACCATACTCAGCACATGAATATGTCAATTTGAGAGTGAAAAGACCAGATTCACTCTGTTTCACTGGAGACTGAAAGGATCATGTGCATCATGTCTGATGAAGAGGGCGACACCTTTGAGGGGGTGTCTGGGTGGATTGTGCGACCTCCATCCTTTCGCAGCCAGGAGCTCACCGACCTGTGCGCCACAGTGCAGGCAAGACTGGAAGCTAATCGGAAGTACACGGCTACACATCACAGACGTCTGCACACTGGACCACATTCAGACAGAATGCCACCAAATACATATGACTCTGAGGCGGCAAAAAGACACTTCAGGCCACATCTGATGCCCCAGGTCTGGCTGTATGCTAACTTTTGTTATAGTGGCTGGACCAGTAGTTGGTTTCACACAGTTGTGTTTGTGCATTTGCTATTTTCCTATGTATCAATAAAGCTCTTGTTCCTCGCAAATGTTTTTTTTTGTTCTTTCCCCAATAAATTCAGTCATGGCCTTGATTATAGTGTAGCCCATAGGATGACAATAACATGAATATATACAACATATAGCATATATCACATGTATACTGTAAAACTTCCAATAAACACCAAGGCGTTTATTTGCTTTAATTACTGAACTTTACCGACGTTTATTGGAAGTTTTACGGTGTATAGTCTGAAGTAACTGCAGTATTTTTGATATAGGGTTATTAATTAATTAATATTAATAAATATTAACTTAAAATTAAATTATTATTACTATATTTTTGTAAGGGATGGGTTTACCCAGGCCTGTATTATAAATGCCCAGGGTGACCAACAGCGACAGATGTACCAATCAATCTTCCTGATATGGGATTATTAGGGCGTTTCTTAGGATAATTATAGATAACATGCACAAGTATCTAATTGACCTAATTGATCTAATTGACCCTTCACAGCCTACAGAGTGAGGTACAGTAGCTGATCCCCCTTCTGTTTCCACCCTAAAATATTCACAGGACAGTGTTTTGCTGTTCTCTTCATTTCAAGCCACTCTGACCCCATGTGGGACAAGTGTAGCAAAAGCAAATTGTATCAAGTTACATAACAGATGGTTACATAAACAGACCAAACTATGTATGAAGACTATTACAATCTGGTAAGTGGAACTGCTTCCCATGTAGGTAACAAGCTGACTATTAAATGACTAGTGCTGCTGTTGGCTGGCTTTCTCCTAATTATAGTATCTAATGCAAAGTGAAGAGCATTGTGAG
The DNA here is from genome assembly GCF_013368585.1 of Megalops cyprinoides. NCBI lineage: Eukaryota > Metazoa > Chordata > Actinopteri > Elopiformes > Megalopidae > Megalops > Megalops cyprinoides. The sequence goes on from NC_050592.1 coordinate 23,302,563, forward strand.
GAGCCCCTGACGAGGAATGTTAGCCTGGTACTAGCGAGCTAATCTCTCCTACCTACAACACCAGCTGTTTTAACCCTGTAAATGATAGATTCACACTATAAGAAAAATCTCCAGAGCACTGCCTTTTTTCAGCAGCTGTGAATTTTCTGGTATGTCCTGTTCACAGAAATAAGCTTGTATGATAACACAGGTGCCTTGGACTTGGATACATTTACATTTCTCACCTAGCAGACTCATTCAGAGTGATGTATAAGATGCAAGTTCATATAACATTGTACTTACGCGGTTTACATGTAAGGTTCTGGCATACCCTCTGTACATTCACCGCCGACTGACAGTCCCTGGGATAATGACCATTTCTGGGGGGAACAGTCATGTCCTACTGCACTGTAACTGACTTGCTTTTGTTCCCAATAATGTACGAAATTTACCAAATCAACCACAGCCTAAAAATTACATAAAAAGTCAGTTATCAGCAAACCCTCCTCAGGTGAGATGTTAGACAGCAATAATTTTGCGATTAGTGCTAGGCTGTCAAACTGCCATACTGCTTGCCACCTCCAAAAAACTTCCACCTGTCCGCTGTTTGCTGTAGCAAATATTTTCCACTATAGCCCAGCAGGTCTGATTCTCTGTTTGCATTTTCTAGCCAAAATGTGTGTGCAGTAATGGAGACGTGGGCACTGGGAATCTTCCATGCCAGCCTGGTTGCCAGACAGTGCGATATATTTTGCGGCGTTACGTAATCCGCCTGGAGCCATTCATGAAGTGTATATAAGAAGCGCTCGGAGGTACTGATAGATGCACTGATTTTGGCGAACTCATTCGAGGATACACAACTGTCAGTGCTTCGCATTTGTGTGTCTGCATAATCTACAATGAATACAGCAAAAAATGGTACGTATGGCAGAACTGTCATTCTTTCTTTTTCATCCTACGTCGACTGTAGCCTACGACTTAGCCTGTTAAATTATAGACGCATTTCAGAAACTATCCTTTTCAAAAAGAAGGAAGCAAACAAAAAACACTGAACCCATTCCCATTCGCTTTGTAGTATGTTATACATTCAGATGTCGCTGTGATCTGACGTTATTACTGTGTGAGCAGTTATATAGGCTACTGTACGAGTTCGCAATATAAGAGGAATGGAGCGAAGGCATGCCTGCGATTGAGAGGAGTAAGCGTGTTACCATCAATTCAAAAACACGAACAAAACGTGAACAATCTTAGTTACATTCTAAAATTAAAATGCAAATTATGAATCAAACGAAAATGGCATGCCACAGAAGAAAAAAAAACGTTTTCCAGCGTTAAATGAAATGTGTCCAATACCCTCAGTTTCATGTTTAATTCAGACGCATTGCATTACTTGTATTTAAATAATGGAATTGTATCGAACGTTAATTTTGCGTTAAATCTAAATCTGTTTAGTACCTCTCTTCGGCTCATTGAGTTAACCCTCTTGTCAAATGTTAGACCAAAATGTCACCACAACTTAATGGGACAGGAAGATAACACAACACTTTAATAATGAAAAAGTAGAAAAGAGCCCTTCTTTCCTGCTAAATGGCCATAACTGCCAGCTTTATTAGATGAGGAAAAATGAATATATGAATAAAAAGAGTTAGGGTGCTTGTTGGTGTACTGGCTTGTTTTTAAGTACAGGGGTCCAAGGAGCTCCTTTTAGAGTTAAGATCTTTATTGTCACAGCTTTTTAAGTACAAAACATGAAACAACTGTTACAGTGACTATAATCAATGCACTGAAACAGAAAATAAATACCTTTATGAGGGTGATAATAAGGGTCATATTCATAATCGGTAAATAAAAGAGTGCAGTTCATCAGTTGTTGAACAAGCGTCCAGTGTTCTTTTAGATCTGGTCTTTGGTCACTTGTTTTAACTTGAATGGTTTTAACACTTAACTTTAATGGATACACTTATGTTCTATTGTGCTTGAAGTTGCTCTGGACAAGAGCGTCTGCTAAATGCATGTAATGTAATGTATTGTAAATGGATCATGGCCTGCACTCATTTCTCACCCATCTGGTGTCTCCATAGAGAGCCAGTGCAACACTGCACCAGTCAGGAAGAAGGCTGTGCTGATGGACGGCATATACCTCAACGGCCCAACACTGGACATCAAGGCGGCTGAGGTGTTTGTGCAGGAGGCCCTTCCACTCATCCTGGAGGAGGCTGTGTGGAAGGCCATAGATGTCAGGGAGAAGGTGAGAACCTGCTGAACAGACATGTGCAATCCACCAATGATTCCCTTGCTTTAGAAAAATCATTCATTTTAACAAGAATGCATCTGTCAGCCTTACTGAAATCCTTTTTATCTGGCAGCATCCAACCGAACCAGTGCTGCTGTGGCTACAAAATCAATATGGCAGTTCTATGTTAACACATCTATTTTGCCAAGCATTCTTGCTTTAACTGTGCAAAGAGTAATGCAGGATCACACTGTCTCTGTCTCTTCCGTATCTGCTCCACTGCAGTGAGTTGGGTAAATGCATTCTAATGTGCCTCAGAAAAAAATGTTAGGATACAGTGCTGGCATACGTGGGCAAATAGGCTGTGATGTATGTGGTGTAACTTCTTTAACACTTTCTCCAGCGCGATCTCAGTGGAGCTTAAGCAAAGTTTCTCGGATAAAGAAGAATGTGAGGCTTCCTGCATGCTCATAATTCACAGACAGCAATTCCAATAAAGGCCCTTAGGTTGCTCAAAAGTGCCACTCTTCCCCTTTCTTTGTTTAGCCCATGCCTGCTTCATACTGTTGAGTCAGCATTCCCTTTTTCACATCCTGTCCTCTCTCTGACTCCCTACCTGGGTCAGGTGTGTGAGTGGCAGCCCCCAGAGAGGCTTAAAGAAATCCTGGACCTGGAACTGAAGGAGGAGGGAGAAGACCACTCTAAAATACTGGAAAGATGCAAAGATGCCATGCGATACAGCGTAAAGACTGGTAAGACGCCTTGCCCCCTCTAATACCCTTGGACATTTCAGACACTGCCAGCTTGTAGTTCATGAACCCCCCTGAGCTGACGGTGGGTGGGTGGCCTGAAATAGAAACGGTGACTGAAGCAAATGCTTGGCTTGAGTCTCATTATGGGGTGGGGGTGGTGGGTATTCCCTAACAAGGTGTGCATTCATAGGAAGGGTTTTCATTGTGTTTAGGAATCTGCTCAGTGATCTTCACAAATGTGTTTCTTAGTTGTTGTTTTCAATGGTCTTTATCTTTTCAAATGAAACTGAGCATGAGGGTTGTGTGCCTGGATGTGTTGTTGGCTGTAACCTAATGGCACTTGTTCTGCAGGTCACCCTCGCTTCTTTAACCAGCTGTATGCAGGGATGGACCCCTATTCCCTGGTGGGTCGCTTCATCACAGAGGCCATCAACCCTAGCTTGTAAGTGCCAGTTACTGCTGTGTGTTATATTACCAACTAATTAATTTCTGGCTGCCCAAGAAACAGGTGATGTGACTTCCTGTCCAAGCAGTGACTTCAGTATAAGGACCAAGACATGAATCTAAACTTTGAAAAACCCTGTGTTGCCTTTTGGGCTGCAGCTGAAACAGAACTAGTGAAACAGACCTTCAGCAAAAACAGAACTAGTATTTATGTCACTTATCATGAGTGGCTCAAAGGATAGTAATGGAAGAATGAAGAATTGAACAGGAATATCTTTGGCTTTGAGTGTGAAAATGCATGGTGGTCATCAAGAGAAGGCAACTCTCATGTTTATGTCATCTCTGCACATCAGAACATGCAAATGCAGATAGAGACAGAGATGAGAAGATGAAGAAAGTAGTGATAAAGGGGGGGGGGGGGGGTTGGGGGGCGAAGTGGAGGTTAAAGGTAGGCTTCTCTGTGGGGAAAGAGTGCATCTACATCTTCGATCAACGAGTTGATGTTTGATGACAGTGTGATCGCAGTGTCATGTGTCCCGTGGGCTCCTCCATTGGCAGGTACACGTATGAGGTGGCCCCTGTATTCATACTTACTGAGGAGGCAGTGCTAAAGAAGATGATGGGGTTCCTCGGATGGGAGAAGGAGGGTGATGGCATCTTCAGTCCAGGTGACCCCAGGCTCTGGACTAGTGTTTTAGTTTGGTGAAAAGTAACACATTCCAAGTGAAAATTCAATGCGCAGTCGATTTCATGTCAATGCTTAACATTTGAAGGGGGGATGTTAGGTTCTACCTTTCTTGACTGTTCTGTTTTTCAGGTGGCTCTGTGTCAAACATGTACGCGGTCAATGTGGCCCGGTACAACCATATGCCTGGAATCAAAGAGCAGGGTTTGTCTGGCATGCCCAGACTGATTTTGTTTACATCACAAGAGGTAACTTCCTACTTCATCAGAAATAGCTGTTTATCATCTTGTGTTTTTCACCAGCCAAACCACAGGGCATGTATGTGTGTATAAAGCCAATTCAGATGTTCACATTTTCTCCTAAACAGACAAGGCTTTTGGAGCCCACCATAAAACAGTGATATGTCCTTCACCTGGAAATGTTAGAAACAACAATGTGCTGTATGTGTGCAGCTAGGTCAAAGCCTACACTACAGCCTGGGCGGTAGGCTTGTACTCTGACACATACACATACACAAATTGTGTACTGGTAACCAGAGGTCTGCATGTTCGAATCCTGATTAGTGGGATGCTGTTGAACACTTCAGCAAGTTGTACCATTCTGCTGTAGTCTGAACAAATGTATAACCCCATAATATGTCACAACACTGTACCGGTCGACCTAGATGAAAGCGCATGTTAACAAAATAGATAACGTGACAATGTTATCCTTAAGAAGTGTAGTTTGATTTACCTTATACCAGCATCACCTCTTCCTAGTAGAAACAACCACCTTGCTAAATACAGCAATTGCAAATATTATTCTGCTGAGGAACAGAACGCTGGAGTGGAGGACAGGTAACAAAAAGCTTGTGTCCCTCTCACCCACTCTTTACCTCAGCCAGCCCAGAGACTCTTAAGACTGTGAGCTGTATGTGAGGTCTACAGCATGAAAATGGAAATTAAAAACTACATTAGCATTTTCATTTGTTGTGTATTACAAATGATTAATGTGCTATTATAATGTTTTGCTTGATAGCCAGGAAGATTCCCTTTTAGACCTGATATCGCTTGTTTACACACTCAAGTTACTCTTAAATGTGTATACATAAAATGATACACAGCAGTGATTGTATTGAATCATTCAGTGTTATTTAATGTACAAGATTATATCATGCAGTGTTAATCAGTACTTTCATATAGATTCTGTCAGAGAATGATGTATGTTCAAGACCTGCAATGTGGTATTTCTATAGTACCTAAGATATTGAATCTCTTCAGTGAATATCCAGTTGTACGAGGGGATAATGATAAAGCAAGCTAAGTACTTTGTCCAAAAAGCCTACATAAGGGCACTTGTTAGGAAACAATAATAATAATGGTAAATCATTTGTGTTTTCAGTGCCATTATTCTGTAGCCAAAGCAGCTGCCTTCCTTGGAATCGGAACCAACAATGTGTATGTGGTGTCCTCTGATGAGAGGTGAATGATTACATACTGGATTCACCACCTGCGTGGTTTTTATTTGGTGAAATATATTAAATCGATCACATTTGCCATATATATACCCAAGTGCACATTGGTGATGGGGGCTTATATACTCTTATATACTTGAAACTAGCTTCTGTGCACTATTTTTCTATGCAGTAATGGGGTTCTTAATATGTGCATTTGGATATAAAAAATTGGATATAAAGTAGACAGAACACCTTAGGTTTCATAGGCAACCCTAAGGGAAATATTATATCCAGTACTAATGGAAAATCCCCCATCATTTCATGCCTTTCAGAGGAAAAATGATTCCTGCAGAGCTGGAAAAGCAAGTGCTAAGGGCCAAAGAAGAGGTGAGTATGTGAGGGAAGGGAAGGTTTAAGTGCCTGTGGCAGTTTTGAAAAGCAGGCTGGGACAATAGTGTGTGAGTGTGGGTAATGGTTGGATGGCAGAACACTACAGGGGAAACGTGCTGTAAGGTGAACACTAGGCGTGTCTACATCCCTCTATCTCACAGGGGTGTTCCTCTGGAAAATTCCACATAGAAAAAGTGTGTAGTTTGCATTACTAAGCATGCATAAATAAGCCCAATCTGACCAGAACCTTCCAGTATGTGCTTAGTGAGGTCCTATCACACAGTTTCACAGTGGGAGATTCCTCAATACACACTGATACCAATATAGATATATAGGATCCAGGGGTATGGAGCTAAGACTCAGTTGCATCTGAGCTGGGTTCATTGATATAATACTCGTCATAGTTTGTAAGTTTTTTCAATTCAGCTTTAAGCTTTAAAATGTTGTATGACTCAACAGTGATTGCTCAACTCCTTGCAATGATGCAAATCAAAACATGGTGACAACACCGGAAGGTGATATCACACATTAGGTTTTAGTGTTGCTCAATTCTGTTTTACTGCTCCTATACAGATGATGGCTGATAGTGTTCTTGTCTGATTGTACATTTGCAATTTTAAAAAGAAAGGTGAAGCCAGGCCTAAGCTGTGGCTTCCAATTATCATTTACGGCCATATCCAGTGTTACTGCGGAACAGCTACAGATGGAGTGTTGTGGTGTGTGCGTGTGTTTCAGGGAGCACTTCCCTTCTTGGTAAACGCCACTTCTGGGACCACCGTGCTTGGCGCCTTCGACCCGCTGGAGGACATCGCCGACATCTGCCAGAAATACAGCCTTTGGCTCCACGTTGATGTAAGTTGACCTTTTCATTTCTTTCACTCATTCCTTATTCCTTTCATTGCTTCATCCATTCAGTTGAACACTGCCAGTATGGTGCAGTTCAGTACAGCAGGTCAGCGACTGTAGAAGCAGATTCTGAGCCAAGTGTCATGCTTGGCTGAGGACAGTGAAACTCTTCGAAGAGTTTGAATAAATCTGGAGGGATAAGCAAAGCAACTGTATCAGCTGATTATGATTTACTGCATGTGTTTTACAATGCAAGTCTGGCTGTCTGTTACAGACATTTGTTGACAGAAATTGTCTCGATGTTTTTTCAAAGACATCTAGTATTCTCAGCTATGAGCTTCATTGCCATATTAGCGTACTTAATTTTAACCTGGAATTTTACATTCCCTGTAAAAATAATAAGCTTACAATAAGCTTATGATTGGGACTAAATGTTAGTGTTTGTTTGGATGTACCCAGCGTGCACTAAGTGTATTCATACACTTAATTAAACACTTTCCCTTCAGACAGCTCCTCGTGTTGTTTCCTGTGCGATTCATATTAATGTGTGTTTGTGTCTGTGAGGTATGATCCTTACTGATTCTCCCTACTTCAGGCCTGCTGGGGAGGAGCAGCACTGCTGTCCCAGAAACACCGGCACCTTCTGAAGGGCATTCATAGGTAAGCACTTTGCTCCTCTGCTCTCTGTTAATGCTGTGCCTTATTGGACATGGCCAGCACCACACTGCCCCTGCATATTAAACCTAGTAGGAACAGTTTGACATTATGAGCCACCCAAAAACCTGCCCAAGGAAATCTACCCCTCATCTGCCCCCTGAAACATGATAGGTCAACAGGTGGGGGCCGCGTAGAGCACCAGTGGTGACCTTTGAGAATCCCTGTGCTGATGGTGTCGGTCTGTGCTTGTCTTGCAGGGCGAACTCTGTGGCTTGGAATCCACACAAGATGCTGATGGCGGGTTTGCAGTGCTGTGCCTTCATGGTCAGAGACAAAACGGTAAGCCTCCATGAATCACCCAGCATGGACACAATTTGGGCGAAGCCAGAGGCCCCTCACAGTTTGAAGTATTCAGATTACAAGAAGAGGGACACAGAATTATATTCAGAAGGATTTAGGATGGTTCTGCTCATCACATGTGACAGTATTATTATCAAATGACCCCATTCAATTCTTTATCTTCCACAGAAGCTTAGCAGCTTACACCATTTAAGTGTTTCCTTTTGGATAGCATGGAGTCAAATCTGCATTCCTTCCACCCTCAAACGTCAGTGTCAAGGTGCCAGTGCTATCTGGGCTGTGACGTGTTAGCCATTCGTAATTTGGCCGTGGCCACTCCAAAGGACTATTTTACATGCCAATTGAAAGAATTCTTGATTGATAAAAAACAAAAATAAAGAAAGAAAACCTTGATCCAAACCCCAGTCTTTCACAAATGAAACTGTATGCAATCAGTGCAAAGGGTAATCAATGCAGAAGTGAGAAGGATCAATAAGACGGATTTTGCCTGAACATTCAGCCTCTAAGGGAAAAAGTAGCAGAGGAATCAGAATGTAATTCAGATCCTCAAACTAAAATTCCTCACAGTCTAGACCAATTTTCTGCAGAACAAGTCAAACTTTTGGTACAACACAGGTAATTGGAGATGGATGATTAAAATTGGCAAGGCTAATTTTGTGGTTTAAAAATAATGAGCAGTACATAAAATAAGGGAACATTGCAAACTGAATGATCATGACTGATGAAAAGGAAAAGGAAAGTTTTACAGCAAACTGATGGTAGAGCAATAACATGACAGCTTGTAACTTGCATTTCGCATTAAAATACATTTACAAAGCACACAAGAAATGCAGGATCACATAATGATACAACCTGAGGCTGAAAGTTTGCACGTTCCTTTAAGGGAATTGCAGGGACCTCACAGAAATGCACTTTGCTGTAAAGACTCAAGATCACCAGACCTTTTTCCTATCTAAAACGGTGGTCCCTACACATGCTGTTTCAGGGTCTTCTTCAGAGATGCCACTCAGCCCAGGCATCTTACTTGTTCCAGAAGGACAAGTTCTATGATATCAGCTATGACACTGGTGACAAGTCTATCCAGTGCAGCCGCAAACCTGATGCCTTCAAGTTCTGGCTGATGTGGAAGGCTGTGGGAACCAGGGGCCTGGAGGAGAGAGTGGACCGAGCCCTCGCATTAGCCAGGTCAGTCTGCCTCAGCCTCAGTACAACAGCCCGGGCCTTTTGCCTGCTGCATCCTGATGCTTTCATGGGTAACAGCATGATTACAGTGTGGCATATGACTTACATACATTGCAAAAATACATTCTGCAACATCAGTGTACACTTTCATGTGTGAAAGCAGTCATGATTAACATAAAAATCCAGTACGACACATTACAACAATCCTTGCAAATATGTTTGATTGTTGCTTAATAGGATATTAATCAATCATAAGAGTTGGTCTAGCTTGGACTGCAAGACATTTTTAATAGTCAAAAAAGCCACTTAGAGACTGGCATCATGGATTAAGTCTCACAGCTACGATAGGTGCAACTTCCCCTGTCCCAGAGAACCACTGACAAACTCTTTTTGGGTGAGAAATATCCATTATCGCAATGCTGTAGGCAAGCAATGGTGAAGAAGCTGAAAAATGACTAATTGTGTGTGGGTGTCTGTGTGTTATTGTGCGTGTTGAGGTAGCATTCATTGTGCTTGCATGATGTCACCGATTTGGCATTGGCCATAATGTGGAGCAAGTTCAACAACTTTAGCTACCACAGACAACAGCGTCCAGTAAATGGTCACAACATTAATAGTTGCAGTAACTAGCAATGTGGGCAATAAATGAGTATCCACGTATGCTCTTTTCTTTTTAAATGACTTCTTAGTCTAATGGGAAGCAATTTTACATAGTCATTGCTCACAAAACCACCTGAATCAAAGTGTTTTTCAAATCAAACTAGGAAAGTGTTTCCACTTCAGAACATTCTTTGTAATGCTTTTGGATTATTTAATTTACTGAGTGTTCTTTTTGCTAGTAATAGTTCTGCTGTTTTGAAGAAGAAGGGTGGCCGTTCTCCTCTGCATCGTAATGTTGCCAAGTGTGTCTGGGGCAAAATTCCTACCTTTTTTCATCATTAGTGTGGAAAAATGGAAAGAGGAAAAGCAATGATCAGAAAGTCACTTGAAATAATGTGAAATTAAATCCAGTATCACAAAGCAGGGAGCCCAAATGTGACATGGGACACAGGTCAAATATTATGTGGCTATTATCACCTCGCGCTGTCTCAAAGTTGTCAGACAGGTTGCCAGGTGAACTTTCCAACACAGCCAGGAAAATTAGTCTGGTAACTGGCATGTATTTGTCTCATTTGTTTTTGCTCTTTAAATGAGTCTTGGTGAGAGACTCAGAACACTACTGAGAAGGAACATTTAAAACTTTGAAGTTGATGCATTGACACTTTCCAGTTAAGGACATAATGTTCCTTCAGCTTGTCATGTCATGTTGTACAATGTAGAATGTTGGTGTCAGCATGGGCCCAGAAATATGTTGCATTGATCTCTCAAATGTAAAACATATTATAGAAAGACTGCGAGGAGTTTAAAAAGAACTAAGCAGGAGGACCCAGTCAGTTTTAATACAACTCCCGAAAGCCTGCATGTTGTAGTCAGGAATCACTTGCTTCTGTAAGGTTCACATTCCTAACCTGCATGTGGCCCAGGGGTTTTTAAATGTGCTGCTGCACCTGCAGTAATTTTGCTTTTCTTTTTCCTTCTGTGAAAGGTATCTGGCTGAGGAGATTAAGAAGAGAGAGGGATTCCAGCTTCTCATGGAGGTCAGTAATTAAAATTCAGTCTATAATTTTACCATTTAAAAAATATTCCACCATGTTTTCACCTGAAAGACGGATCTACTTCACTATGACCTTCACAGAAAATCTTGTAGATGAAACATAAATATTCTTGAGGAAACTGACCTGGTTCTAAATTGGGTTTTCTTTACTGTATTAGTAACTCATTTCCCCACTAGAAGATTATATCTGATATAATGTAAAGCTACAAATATGAAAGAACAGGTCATGTAAAAATACCTGTGTGTTTAAAGCCTATTTTTGTTGGGTTTTTTTTCTGCAGCCTGAATATGCCAACATCTGCTTCTGGTACATACCTCCCAGCCTACGGAAGATGCCCGAATGCTCAGAATTCTGGGAGAAGATTCATAAGGTAAGAGTTGATACAGGGTGGTTTGAGACACTGGGTTTAGAGCAAAACCTAGATAAAAAGGAAACATGTTTGACTATAATAGCTTTGTTTGGGTTGACCATTATGATGGATGGTTAGGGGTTTTGGACATGTACTGGGCTTCCTCACATACCACCCAAGGAGCAGGGTGTGGTGCAACGTGGAAATGAATGAAACCAGCAGCAGGCAATGGGACATGGCGTTGAACTGAAAATGGTTGTCATAAAATGCTCTGTTGAACCTTTTTAATGGTTTACTTTTCAACGTCAAGTTTTAGTGATCTCTTCATTTCAACTAGTCACCAGCAGCAACCACTAAAATGTGGTTAGTCAGAAAGTAGTCAGCAAGATCAAGAATAAACATCCACTCTGTACTGTAAGTCAAATAAATTGGAATAGTTGGAAGTGGAAGACTTTTTATTTGGTTGCAGAAGTAGGGGAACTGAGATGTAATTGCTTTCCCAACACCCAGCAAAGTTCCTGTACCAGATATGGAGGAATTTTTTGAAACCTCCAGAAGGCAGCACAACAATGGGAAACCACCTGGAACCTCAGGGTGGCCTTAGTTCCACAGCCTAGTTCCACATATACAGTGGAGGGGTAGTCTTGGTTTACACCCTTAAACTATCACAAAAATGTGATGTGTCCCTTCCTGTGTGTCGACAGGTAGCCCCAGTGATCAAAGAGCGAATGATGAAGAAGGGCTCGATGATGGTGGGCTACCAGCCTCATGGGAACAGGGCCAACTTCTTTAGACAGATAGTTATCAGCCCTCAAGTGAGCCGAGAGGACATGGACTTCGTGCTGGATGAGATCGAAGCGCTGGGGAAGGACTTGTAACCACAGCTGTGTGGTCTCTTTGGTGGTGGGGTGAAGAACTTTTGACTGTTCTAATTTTTGCACTGTTGCCATATTTACACAGTTGTTCTCTCATTCCATAATGTGACAGGGACAGGCGCTCCTTGGAATTGAACGGTTACACCGTTTGTTTTAGAAACACTGTGACTGATGTCACTTGAAGAGGACAGGAGTGAGTCAGGTGCACAGGTGGCACTGTGTCCTTTCTAACAATGCTCTATCTGGGTAAAAGATTCAAGGAATATATATATATATATATATATATATATATATATATATATATATATATATCCCAGTTTAGTTTTGCAATCACTCATTTTTTGTGCTGGAGTCTACGTTTCGGCTGTTTACAAGAAAAGCATATATATATATATATATATATATATATATATATATACATATATATATGCTTTTCTTGGAGATAACAGAGCACAAAAAATGAGTGATTGCAAAACTAAACTAGGATAGAAAGCTCCCTATCCATATTAGCTGAACAGGTGGAGAAGGTAATCGTAGTGTCATGTTTTCCATTAGTTTCTAGGAGTCTCCTGACTGACCTTCTCCATCAAGGGATTACTTTCCATTTTTTTCCCTAATGGGCCTGGATTTTATACTTTTTGATTCCCTCTAGAAAACCTGTGATACTACACATACAGTGCTGTGTGACAATCTTGATTGGAAAAAATCCTCTACATCAAATAAAAGTTGATTGACTGGGGTAGTGTAATGAGTTTGCGCCAATGACAACAACATACAAAATACCACTGAAACAACTGGGAATTTTGAAAAGAACAGCTGAAGAGGATGAAAACAACATGACACACCCAAACTTAAGGCTCTGCTGTCTCCAACAAGGTCTACAGCAATGAGCCCTAGAAAGCCTCCTCAGTCTGTAGATACTCTGTCTCTGTGGGGAGGTGCATTTTGAGAGTACCTTGCTAATTCAGGCTGCCTGTTGCATGTTTTTAGGAATTTAAAACGGGGAATACTGAGACCAGTATTGATAAAATTGCTAAGAATCTGTGATAAAAAGGTTTTTCAACTGGCAAGGAAGAAAGCATAACTGTATTGTGAAAACAAAAGAATATCATATGATCCTGACTTCATCCCTGACCTCATTGGCAAGTGGGCCTGCATGATAGATGGAAAATCTGCGATGTGCGATAACATTGCTCAATATTGCGATGACGACATGTCTTGCAATAACTAAACAAATATTGAAGTGTGCATATTAGCTATACAGTTTCTACGTCTTTCTACATTAATAGGTACACTGCTAACACAGACCCCGTTTAAGAGCAACGTTTAAATTACACATCATCACATAATGTCCCCATATGGTAGCTAATGAGCCACAATATCAAAACGTATTAACGAAAATTAGCTTCTCATTCACAGGGTCACTCGGAACGATTTGGTAATTTCGTTTGACAGTAACGTTGGCTAACTAAAAACACCAACAACAGATTACTGGTCGGGAATACAACAGAATCCGCTAACCCCGGCTGCCAGGTTTGGCATAATTATTTTTGCCTAATTGGTAGTGATTTCGCACTAACTAACTAAATGGCAATAGTTTACCCTTCTTACTGAGATCGCATCAACTTAAAATAAAACATGCATTTTATCCATCAATTTCAACACTCGTTCCAGCTTTGTTATCTCGAGATAATGAGATGAATTAACCCGTTATCTCGAGAAAACGAGGTTTCTTATCTGGAGATAACGAAATAATTATCTCAAGATAACGCCATTAAAAAAATAATTGCAACCACGGCCGTTCTCGACTCCCGTACTTTGTCAATCTCTGCTGTCAAGTGCTTAATTACTACATTTTGAACCATAAGAAGGCTTTTTTTTACTCCTCACGTAGCGTTATTCTTGAGCTGGTGCCCTTTAAAACAGTAAGTTAGACTAAGCAAGGAACGCTCACAAAATCGGAGGTTCACCTCGAACGCATGAATTAGTACAACCACATAAAGGTTGAATACAGAGAGTTACTTTTATTTATGCAAGGCGTTGAAAATATAACATAGGTGGTAGATGAAGCGTCATTATTTTGTCAAATAGCGTATATTTTACAAAGGAATAATTTATTGGTCTTATATCTTATTCATTATCGCAGGCGGTTTGTAAGATTACAACAATCTGACGGATTGAACTGTTTTCCATAGGTAGCAAACTGGGCAGTAAGTGACTGGTACCGCAGTTAGCAGCTTTGTTGCCAACTGTAGTATGCCTATCAAATGTAAATATTAAAGGAGCGTCGTGAGGGGCCACTTAGTATTAGCTGGATACTAGCTAGCTAAGCTTTCAAACCAACAACATCAGCGACACTAGCCCCTGTCAAACCCCAAATATTGCAGTAATAGTGTAGGCTAAATGTGAGGTTGACACTTTAGCAAAAGTGTTATTTTTCGGTATCTTGTCAATTTTCCGATAGGCTAAATCCTAGCCACTGAAATAAACTTCATAAACGTAGCTAGGATCTGGTTACTGTCCGTTTTTCTTTCTAAAGGGCAGGATGGGAACTAAAAACAAAACCTGCCCGCTTTATAAGATGGCCGTAATGGACCATAGTTTACTGCAACGTCCTATGATAAGAATAAAAGAAAAGTATTCTGATGGATGTGTTGCATTGTATTTGACACACAAAATGACAGGCGATACATCTGTGACATCATACTAGAACTATTTAAAGACATTCTGGAGCTTGTATTGACACTTCAGTTTTGAGGAATTAGGAACGTTCGCTCTACGTAAAACATGTAAGTACATGTAACGTTATAATTACATTTTTCCGTCCACGAATTGCATATTATCTCATTTTATTTCTTGATAACAATAGCTGTTTGATTAGGATTGTTAAAGCGAGGGCCAACACATTTATAAAATTGCGGTTGAATGACAATTTAAAGTTATTGGAATTATCATCACGTGCCCACTTACAAGGTGATGGTATAGCCAAGAAAACAGGTGCTAATTTCCAAAAGTCTGAAGCCTTAGCACACCTGGTTATGGCTAGCCACCCAGCTGGCTATTATTTTAGTTAAACATTTCATTAGTAGCTAGCTCACTAATATTTAAGTATGATCATTTTTCTCATTAGAAGTAAATGAGAAACATGCTAGCATCCAAGTTCCCCTAGGCATTGAGAGCTAATGAATGTCCGTTACAGCCTGCAATTAATATTAAGCAAAGTTAGCATAATTCCATATGCTTGGCGTGCCGTAATGCTGGTATTTAATGTCTCGCTAGTGTTATGCTGTCACCAAATTTATTCAGGAAATTTTAGATATCGACACATTAAATGCATTAGAATGGTTATGGAAAAGCATTTCCTTGACGTGGCTCATAGTAATTAATCAGCTAGCTGTAATGCTTGCTATAAGTGAATACATTGAATTTTACATTGGTTATTGTTTTATAAAACGACAGCCAAGATTAAATGAAATGTATGTAATATGACTTTTAAACTGGCATTTGTTAAGATGTTAACTGTGTTCTTAAAAAAACAGGAAACAAATGGCAATAATGAATACAATATCACGATTAGGCTGAATAACGTAATGTACATTTCATTGCATAAACATTTCTAATCAATGTTACAAATATTTATACAATTTGTACAATGTAACAAATTTAAGGTAACAAATTTAGGAGTGTTCACCGGGAGTATAAACAGATTGACATATGCTTCCCAAACACAGACATATGTCTGTGCTTGGGATATGTGCTTACTGATTTAAAATAAAATTTAAATGTAGAATTGTTTATCTGGCCTGTCTTGTCACATCTCAGTTTCAGCGTTAATTCAATTTTGTCTCAGCATGGAAACAATATGTAGAAAAAAATCGAGGGTGGTACAGTGTAGTATGCATGTATCTTTTTCAGTTGAGTCGAAATGCCTGTATTTACATCACTTTTTAAAGACAAAACGTAAAACAAGTGTTACAGTGACTACCATAAATTCATTGGGGTTGAAAATAAATGCCTTTGTCAGGGTGACAGGGTCATACCAAATCTACCTTAATGGGGCATGGCCTGTAACATATCTAATTGGTATCACCATAGAGAGCTTTTGCAACAGTGAGCTGGTCAAAAATAAGACTGTGCTGATGGACAGCCTAGATGTCCCAGCACTGGATATCAAGGTGGCAGAGGCATTTGTGGAGGAGGCCCTCCCACTCATCTTGGAGGAGGCTGTGAGGAAGGCCACGGATGTTAGAGAGAAGGTAAGGACCTGCTGAACAGAGGTATGCAATCCACCAATGGCTTCTTCTTTCATAGAAAAAACATTTAAGCGAACAAGAATGAATTTTTTAGCCTCTGTGAATTGATTCCTTTGATTTGGCAGTGTCCACCCAACCCAGTGCTGCTCTCATGTTAAGGTTAAGGTGAAGCTCCCTGCATGTTCATAATTTGGGTAATTGTAGTGGAGCCCCTTGGGTTGCTCCAATGTACTGCTGTCTCCATGTCTCTGTTTATCCCGCCCCTGCTTCATACTGTTGAGTCAGCATTCCCTTTCTCACATCCTGTCCTCTCTCTGACTCCCCACCTTGGTCAGGTGTGTGAGTGGCAGCCCCCACAGAGGCTTAAAGAAATCCTGGACCTGGAACTGAAGGAGGAGGGAGAAGACCACTCTAAAATACTAGAAAGATGCCGAGATGCCATGCGATACAGCGTAAAGACTGGTAAGACGCCTTGACCCCTTTAATACCCTTGGACATTTCAGACACTGCCAGCTTGAAGTTCATGAACCACCTGGATGAGCAGACGGTGGGTGGGTGGCCTGAAATAGAAACGGTGACTGAATCAAATGCTTGGCTTGAGATGATTCACTTATGAGGTGGGAGGGTATTCCCTGACAAGTGCGTTAATATTTTTGTGGTTTTTAGGAATCTACTTAATGATCTTCACAAATGTTTTTTTTTTTTTTTTTTTAAAGAAGCTAACATTTTAAATGAAACTGAGCATGACGGTTCTTTGTCAGGATGTGTTGTTGCCTGTAACCTAATGGCACTTGTTCTGCAGGTCACCCTCGCTTCTTTAACCAGCTGTATGCAGGGATGGACCCCTATTCCCTGGTGGGTCGCTTCATCACAGAGGCCATCAACCCTAGCTTGTAAGTGCCAGTTACTGCTGTGTGTTATATTACCAACTAATTAATTTCTGGCTGCCCAAGGAACAGGTAATGTGACCTCCTGTCCAAGCAGTGACTTCAGTATAATGACAAAGACATGAATTTAAATGAAAACCCTGTGTTGCCTTTTGGGCCTTTTGCCTAACCCTAACCCTAAACAGAACTAGTGAAACAGACCTTCAGCAAAAACAGAACTAGTATTTGTGCCACTTATCATGAGTTACTCAAAGGGTAGATAATGGAGGAGTGGAACAGGAATATCTTTGAATCTGAAAATGCATGGTGATCGTCAAGACGAGACTGTTCATACCAGTTATTTACATCAGAACATGCAAGTACATATAGAGACAGAGATGAGGAGACTGGGAAAAGGAGGGATGGGGGGGTGAAGTGGAGGTTAAAGATAGGCTTCTCTTTGGGGAAAGAGCATGTATCCTTTGACAATTAGCTTTCAGTGTGTGTAATTTTCCCGTGTTTGTTAGCACTTCAGAACTCTTTTTCATGCTTTGCTTTTTGAAGCATCTCTATTACAAAGGGCTCTGTATAACAGGTTTAATTTGACTGAATGAAATAAATGTGTGCACGATCAATGAGTTGATGTTTAATGACAGTGTGATCGCAGTGTCATGTGTCCCGTGGGCTCCTCCATTGGCAGGTACACGTATGAGGTGGCCCCTGTGTTTGTGCTTACTGAGGAGGCAGTGCTAAAGAAGATGATGGAGTTCCTCGGATGGGAGAAGGAGGGTGATGGCATCTTTAGTCCAGGTGACCCCAGGCCCACACATTTCATTTTAAGGGTGATCTGAGGTCCACAAAAGGGATCAGATATCCCACATGCATTTTCCCTACTTCTCTTGTCCTCTGTTTTTCAGGTGGCTCTGTGTCGAACATGTACGCAGTCAACGTGGCCCGGTACAGCTACATCCCTGACATCAAAGAGCAGGGTCTGTCTGGCATGCCCAGACTTGTTTTGTTCACATCGCAAGAGGTATGCTTAACAAATAGAAAAAATAGGTGAATTATCATATTTCATATTTTACTAGCAAAAGAAGGATCAGAATGCAAATGTATGTGTGTTGAGCCAATTCAAGTACCTAGTTTACATTTTCTCCAAGGTAAAACATTCCCATGTCCTTCACCTGTGAATATTAGAAACAAAAATGTGCTGTATGGGTGTAGATAGTTCAAAGTTTACACTACAGTCTGGATTGCGGACTTGAACACTTGTACATTCTATTCTGGCAACCAGAGGTCTGCATATTTGAATCCTGAATAGTAGGATCCTGCTGTATGCTTGAGAAAGGTGTAGCATTCTGCTGTAGTCTGAACAGATGTATAACCACATAATCTACAAGACTGCTGTACCAGTCCACCTGTATGAAACCATACGTTAATGTCACAGTGTTATACTTTAAAGATGTGGTTTGGTGTACCCTACACCAACATGACCTATTCGTAGTTGAACCACCTGCCTTCCTAACAAGATCTAGTACATTAGTATTCTTAGTAGAACCACCCACCTTAGCACACTAACTTTATTACTGTATTACTGTAAGGTTGATAGACAGGGAGATGCCCTCTTAGTCCTGTTATTAAATGGATACGCACTCGAGTTGTGTGGGATGCTGAAATTTTCTGCATAAAAAGATACACAGTAATGATTCTGTTGACTCATTCAGTCTTATTTAATCTAAATGATAATGCAGTACTTTTGCTTATCAGTACTTTCACATGGAGTCTGTCTTGTATGAGGAGATAATGATAAAGCAAGAAATGTACTTTGCCCATAAATGTTATGTAAGGGCGCCTGTTAGCAAATTAATTAATACTCTGTGTTTCCAGTGCCATTACTCTGTAGCCAAAGCAGCTGCCTTCCTTGGAATCGGAACTAAGAACGTGTATGCGGTGTCTTCCGATGAAAGGTAAGGGATTATATACTGAACTCACCACCTGCTTTTCCTGCCTAGTTTTTGTGTGGTGCAATATATTAAATCAATCACATTTGCCAATATATACCCACATTACATGTATACATTGTTGATACAGGCTTATATACACTTATACACTTGAAACTAGCTCCTGTGCACTATTTTTCTATGCAGTAATGGGATTCTTAATATGTGCATTTGGATATAAAAAAAAATTGGATATAAAGTAGACACAACACCTTAGGTTTCATAGGCAGCCCTTAGGCAAATATTATATCCAGTACTAATGGAAAATCCCCCATCATTTCATGCCTTTCAGAGGAAAAATGATTCCTGCAGAGCTGGAAAAGCAAGTGCTAAGGGCCAAAGAAGAGGTGAGTATGTGAGGGAAGGGAAGGTTTAAGTGCCTGTGGCAGTTTTGAAAAGCAGGCAATAGTGGGCAATAGTGTGTGAGTGTGGGTAATGGGTGGATGGCAGAACACTACAGGGAAAACGTGCTGTAAGGTGAACACTAAGCGTGTCTACATCCCTCTATCTCACAGGGGTGTTCCTCTGGAAAATTCCACATAGGAAAAGTGTGTAGTTTGCATTACTAAGCATGTATAAATAAGCCCAGTCTGACCAGAACCCTCCAGTATGTGCTTAGTGAGGTCCTATCACACAGCGTGACAGTGGGAGATTCCTCAATACACACTGATACCAATATAGGTATATAGGGGTATGGAGGAGCTAAGATCTGTGCTGGGATCAGTGATGTGATATGTAGTTCTTGCAACACTAAATCAAGCTTTAAAATATTTCATGACCAGGTAACACCACTCCTTGCAATGACGCAACTGAAAAAACTGTTGACTACGATGGAAATTGTTAGTATACATTCTTAGTTGACTGGATTTCTGAACATGATTGACACGTAGTCAAATCACACTCCAGGAATTCTGGAGTGTCTCAGAATTAGCAATGTCTCATGCTGCATGGTGTACATGGAGGTCAAGCTATTATGCCAGCTATGGCCTCAGCCATGGCTTCCAAATGCATTAGGGCCATATGCAGTGTTACTGCGGAACAGCTACAGATGGAGTGTTGTGGTGTGTGCGTGTGTTTCAGGGAGCACTTCCCTTCTTGGTAAACGCCACTTCTGGGACCACTGTGCTTGGCGCCTTCGACCCGCTGGAGGACATCGCCGACATCTGCCAGACACACAGTCTTTGGCTTCATGTCGATGTAAGTTGGCCTCTTCATTGTTTCATTCATTCAAACTTGAACTGCAATGGGTCAGTGATTGTATAAATACATTCTGAGTCAGGTGTCATGCTTGGCTGAGGACAGCAAAACTGTGAGTGTTTGCATGTCTGGAGAGATAAATAAAGCAACTGGATCAGCTGATTATGCCAGGATTTAATGCATGAGTCTGATGCATGTCTGTTATAATGCTTGTTTGACTGACTGTTACAAATGTTTGTTGTAGAAATATATGCTTTGGTGCTCTTTAAAAGGCACCTAGTATTCTCTCAAAACTCTGTCCTTCACCACCATATTAACATATTTAATTTAAAATTGGAACTTAATACGAATATCCTTGTAAAGATACAGTGAGTTTTTGGCTAGAAAGTACGTATTACTTTTTGTTTGGATATACCAACAACACGCTAAGTAGAAAGATGGTCATTACAGTGGGATTTAATGAACACTTCTTATGCCAGACTAAACACTTTCCCTGAATTCATGTTTTTCAGACAGCCCCTCTTGGTGGCCCCTAAGTTTCCTGTACGATTCATATTAACATGTGTTTGTGTCTGTGAGGTATGATCCTTACTGTTTCTCCCTACTTCAGGCCTGCTGGGGAGGAGCAGCACTGCTGTCCCAGAAACACCGGCACCTTCTGAAGGGCATTCATAGGTAAGCACTTTGCTCCTCTGCTCTCTGTTAATGCTGTACCTTATTAGACATGGCCAGCACCACACTGCCCCTGTATATTAAACCTAGTAGGAACGTTTTGACACTATGAGCCACCTGCCAAAGGAAATCGAAACCCTCTTCTGTGCCCTAGAACATGTTAGGTGCCCTGCAGGGCTTCAGCGGTGACTTTTGAAAATCCCTGTGCTGATGGTGTCGGTCTGTGCTTGTCTCGCAGGGCGAACTCTGTGGCCTGGAATCCACACAAGATGCTGATGGCAGGTGTGCAGTGCTGTGCCTTCATGGTCAGAGACAAAACGGTAAGCCTCCATGACTCTCCCAGCGTGGGAACACTTTGGGCGGAGGCAGAGGAGTGCAGCCTCCATGCTCGCTGTTTAAAGCCTTCGGGCTACAGGAAGGCGGACTAGAAGTATATTCAGAAGGACTTAGGATGGTTTTGCTCATTAAATGGAACTGTATTCTGGGCTGATCATATCCTTAAATTCTTTATCTACCATAGGAGCTAACCAGTTTATACATCCAGTTAGCATTCCCTTTTAGACAGGAGGGTAACATACCGTTAGCATATAGATCAAGCTAATCGATTTTGCCTCAACATTCATAATGATAATGACTGATTTTAGGAAGAGGGAAATATCACAGTAAATTGATTCAGTGGGAGAGCAATAACATGACAACTTATAGGATAACTGCATGTCATATTAAAATACATTTACAAACGACAGAATGAATTGAGAATATAATTATGCAAACAGCGTGCTGCTGAAATGTTTGCGTGTTACTTCTGAGGGAAGTGAATGGACCCTGCAGAACTGTACTGAGTAGTGAAGACTCACCAGTACTAGACTTTTCCGATTTTTGTGCAGATCTAAAAATGGCGGTCGCCCTCTGTACATTTCTCAGGATCTTCTTCAGCGGTGCCATTCGGCCCACGCGTCTTACTTGTTCCAGAAGGACAAGTTCTATGATGTCACCTACGACACAGGTGACAAAACTGTCCAGTGCAGCCGCAAGCCTGATGCCTTCAAGTTCTGGCTGATGTGGAAGGCTGTGGGAACCAGAGGCCTGGAGGAGAGAGTGGACCGAGCCCTCGCATTAGCCAGGTCAGTCTGCCTCAGCCTCAGTACAACAGCCCAGGCCTTTGGCCTGCTGCGTCCTGACGCTTTCATGGGTAACAGCATGCTTGCAGTGTGGCATATGACTTACATACATTGCAAATAACATTCAACAGCATCACTTGACAATTTCAATGTTATGGCCACATAACATTAATAGTTGCAGTAACTAGCTGTGTGGGTAATAAACAAGGGTCCACGTGTGTGCTCTTATCTTTTTAAATGACTTCTTAGTGGAATGGAAAGCAATTGTGGGTGGTCATTGCTCACAAAGCCACCTGAATTGAATTCAAGTCTTTTTTCTTTTTACGAAACAATCAGGAAAAGTGTTTCCACTTTAGAACTTAAGATTGCTTAGTTAATGTTTACTGAATCTTCTTTTAATAATTATGTAAGGTTTTAGGAATAGTAATAGTTCTGCTGTTTTGAAGCCGAAGGGTGACCGTTCTCTTCTGCATCATAATGTTGCCAAGTGTGTTTGGTGGAAAATTCCTACCTTTTTTTCTTTATGTGTGGAAAAGTGGAAGGAGGACAAACAATGATCAGAAATCCTGATGCTGTTAACTTGAAACATCAGAATTTAATAAGATCCAGTATCAACAGGCAGGGAGCCTAAATGGGACATGGAACCCAAGTTAAATATTCTGTGGCTATTACCCCCTCCTCTCTCGCTGTGTCAAAGCTATCAGACAGGTTGCCCGTTGAAATATCCAGCATAGCCAGTAAAATGAGTCTGCTGACTAGCATGTATTCGTCTCATTTGTTCTTACTCTCTTGGTGAGAGACTGAGAACAGTGCTGAGCAGGAGCCTTTCTTCTCCTGTTAAAGGTATCTGGCTGAGGAGACAAAGAGGCGGGAGGGATTCCGGCTTCTGATGGAGGTCAGCAATTAAAATTCAGTCTACAATTCAGTTTTACCATTTAAGAAACAGTCCAATGATGTTTTCATCTGAAAGACAGTGGTTCACAATCCAATTCACTAAAACCTTTACAGAATCTCCTACATCATGCTCATATATCTTTATGTAAGCTTGCCTGGTTCTAATGTTACTTACATTTTCTGTACTATATTAACTCGTTTCCCTAGTGGGAGATTTATTTTCTACAATGTAACTCTTCAAATACAAGACAACAATTCATGTAAAAACACCCATGCATTTTAAATGTTTTTTTTTTTTTTTGCAGCCTGAATATGCCAATGTGTGCTTTTGGTACATACCTCCAAGCCTGCGGAATGTGCCTGAAAGCCAAGAATTCTGGGAGAAGATTAATAAGGTCAGAGTTTAAAATGGTCGTACAAGGGAAGTGTAAATGGGGCTCCTGATTTTTGGAAATTTGAAGTTCACAGCCTTTGAATATTAACATATTAATACAGTAAGCCTACGTTACTGCAAAATTGGCATATCAGTGAATATTTTAACTGTTAGAAGGAAGCTTCACCAACAGGTGGCAGCAAATAACAGAACAAATACTGATTAAATGACAAAATGCAAAGAAACTTTTGTTGACAAGTACACCCTGTAGCTTATCACACAACTTTGTCAACACAACAGACAGTAAGATCCTTTTCGCATAGAAGTGTCAGACTTTCCCTTTTAGCACCAGATCTTTAGATTTAAAACTGTTTTCAACAGATTACAGTTTTTAAAATATTTTTTAATCTGTTTTGGCTCATCTCTCTGGTACTTTTTGTACAGTTTAATGGCTGTTGGCACATAAAATCTGCTGCATCACTTAGCTTTTCTTCTTTGCAGATGCAAACAGCTACTTCTCTAGTTTAAGGACTTAAGGTAGAGCACATAGTGATATTCTGTCAGGATGCATGGCATTTTATTGCACACAAGTAACTTTTAAAGAATGCAAACTGGTTCCTGGTAATTGCCAATGACCTGCCTGTTTAAATAACCCAAGCAGCACAATGCACAGGCGTTTGTAGTGAAAATTTATTAACAAGTGGTTTGAAAAAAGGGGCCAAGAACAAAGCCTTGAAAAAAAAGAAACTTGCTTGGGTGGAACAGCTATTGCCAGGAGTATAGAGTGTAGACCGTTATGAGGGAAGGTTTGGGCGAGGGTTTTAACCTGGAACCGACTGAAAACAGCAACAGCAGAGGGGACATGGAGTTGAAGGAGGGAAGTGGTTGTGGTCATAAAATGCTCTGTTTAACCTTTTTTTTTTTTTTTAAATAATTTCCTTTTTGACATCGAGTTTTAATGACCTTGATTTCAACTGGCTACTGTCAGCAACCACTAGGACTTGGTTGTGGTCTGTGAGCAGCAAACAACACTAAGAATAAACATCCAGTATGTTTGGCTGGGGGGGAGACTGTGAGGAAATTGCTCCTTAAATATTTCCGACACCCAGGGGAGTTCCGCTAGCAGACGCGGGAGGCTTTTTTGTTACCCTCCAGGAGGGTGTTCTCAGGATCCATGCCAGTGCTTGGTGGTTTTTGTGGTGAATGGGACATGTTGGATTTGTACTGGTTTTCAAATAACAAGATGCCAATCTTTTTTTGGAAACCAAAAGAGAATTCCCCCTATTCTCTACGTCAAGAGTGACAGCTGGTTTAATCACAAAGCAGCTCGGTGCATTTGGCTTCTTATATTTTCAGGGAACCCCATGTGATGAATACGTGGCACACTCCTATAGAAAGCCAACCACAAGAATACAGAGAGGCATGTAGAGAAGCTAGTACTTCTACCAGTAATCAGATCAGCAAACTCGAAGTAGACATACAAACACTTTGTGGTTGCAGGATCACAGTGCCTTTAAAAATACAGAGTCTGAAGAATGGACTAAATAAATTCTATACAAGAACAGGTTTACATTAGAGAAACTGAAAATCACTGAAACACTATGATAAAGTCTTGAAATGGAGTTTAAAGCTAAAATAAAGAATTAAAGAACACTCATTGGGTAGAATGACAATGGGATACCACCTGGAACCTCAGGGTGGCCTTAGTTCCACAGCCTAGTTCCACATATACAGTGGAGGGGTAGTCTTGGTTTACACCCTTAAACTAACACAAAAATGTGGTTCCTTCCTGTGTGTCGACAGGTAGCCCCAGTGATCAAAGAGCGAATGATGAAGAAGGGCTCGATGATGGTGGGCTACCAGCCTCATGGGAACAGGGCCAACTTCTTTAGACAGATAGTTATCAGCCCTCAAGTGAGCCGAGAGGACATGGACTTCGTGCTGGATGAGATCGAAGCGCTGGGGAAGGACTTGTAACCGCAGCGGCAGGGTCTCCTTGACGGTGGGGAAATTTTTTGATCTAATTTTTCCACTTTCACCATATTTTCATATCCTTTCATCCCTGCAATAATTTGGAGCACATGCTGGCTTTGGATTTTGCCCCTCCCAGGCATTTCTGCACACTATATTGCAACAGGGACATGCGCTCATTGAATTGTATTGTTTACACCATTTGTTTTAGAGACACTGATCGAAGTGACTCGAAGATGGTTCCTAGTAATGTTCTGCCTGGGTATAAGATTCAAGGAATATATGTATATACTTCTGCTTTTATCGTACCTGGCCGCAGATTCGACGTGAATACGATCAGAGCATGCTGTAAATGAAGGTACATTTTTCTCCACTCCAACACGCTTGCGACATGGACACAGAAAATCAAATCACTGTAAAAAAACTGTATGGAAGTTATGGAACAGAGAGTAAAATAGAACTTCTTCTGCATGGTGACACAAAATAAGAATGATATCCAGACTAAAGTAGGATCAATACAAAGGCCCCTGTCCATGTTAGCTAACAGATGGAAAAGGTAATCCTAATGTTATCTTTTCCATTATTTTCCAGGAGTCTCTTGACCGCCTTTTCCCGGGGTCAGGGAATAATTTTCCAGTTTTTCCCAATTGGCCCTGTGTTTTCTGGTTTTTTGATTCCCTCTGGAAAATCCGCTGTGCTACATGTACAGAGCTTTGAGGCAATCTTGGTGTGAAAAAATGCGCTATAGCAAAAAATTTGAACAATTGATTAAGCAATGAATTAGTGCCAACAAAGACGACATACAAATTGCAACTGAAACAGTTGAGTAATTTAAAAAAGGTTATGGAGATTTAAAAAAAAAATGAAGAGCCTGAAAACAACATGAGATGGCAAAACCTACGGCTCTCCTGCCCTCAGGAAGGCCTAGAGCAATGAGACCTAATAAGCTTCCTCGGCCTGTGGATACCTAGACTCTGCAGAGGCATGTTTTAAGGGTCCCTTGTTAATTGAGACTTCTCTTCCTATATTATTTAGGAATTTTATACCTTTTTAAAACTGAGACTATTATCAATGAAATTGCTAAGAATCCATGACAAAGGAAAAGTTCTTCAATTAGCACAGGAGAAAGGAGAATTGTATTATGAGAACAACAGAATATCCTTCTTTAATGACTTAAGATTTTACCTGATGAAGAAGTGAAAACAATTTTATCAAGATGTGAATCCCACTTGGTTGAAGCTGCTAAGAACTTTTTTTTTGATAATTTACAGATTGTTGTAAACCATTACTTGAAATATTAAACATTATAAAATCCAGAAAAGCAGAACTGTGTTCTGTTATGAACTGTTTATTAACGCATCACTAAGTTCTTTAATAATATATATTCTGTAGCCACTGTACCAGTGGTACCATCATACCTATGAAAATGGTTAGTACTCTGACATTATATCCCTCAATGTTAAAGGTATTGACAATCCTAAAAAGCATAAAAATATTTTTAATTATGTAAAGGCATAAAAATATGTTGCTTTTTTATGGGAGAATGAAAAGTTGTAACATGAAAGGTTGGGTAGGAAATGTGTTCCATTCCTTATTCATCTCTAGTCAGCAGGGGTTGCCTTGCTGTGTAATCAGCAGATCATATGAAAAGCACTTAGTTCTGATAAGGATTCTGCCAGGTCAGTTTAAAATGTGACAAATTATGAACTATTTACACTTATTAGTCTTTATGGCCCCAACAATGAAGACACACATTTTTTAAAGATACTCTGTTATCCTGACCCCAGACCTGTTGTGAATGTGTTCTGACGGGAGACTATAATTTGGTGCTTGATCCAACATTAGACAGAACTAGATTTGTGTGCATTGGAGTTGCCATCTCCCTCCCCCTCACCCTGTGTCTGGTGCTGCGAACTGGCTGAGACAAAGGAATGCGGGCACGTGACTTAGAGCAGCGGCTGAACTTTTTACATTTAATTATTAACTTGTCAACTATTTCGGCTCATAATTCAGAAATCATTAATCACATGGTTAGAATCTGCACAAGTTTTCCTCCATATTGATGTATAATGTATGCCTTTAGAACCAGAATTCACAGAGATATGTTAGTTTTAAAAAAACGTAATTTCAAACACAGAAGTGAAATTCTCCTGCTGTTCGCACCTATACTTTTGAATGGGGGTAAAATTAGACAGTTTTTAAAAAATATTGTTAAAATTATAAAAGTATAAAATTATAAAAGTACAAGCACACCAATGGTGAAGGAGCCAGTCGATTTGGTGTTGATTTGGTGTCTGTAGCGCAAACGGTTTAATTTTGACACTTGTCTCTGTTCTGCCTAACTTAACTGAATTAAAATATATTGTTGCTACTCTATCTGGTCATTGTCCTTTCAAAATTAGAGAATTGCAAACATCCAGCACTCCTGAATCCTACAGTTGGAGATTTAACCCAATTTTATTCGTATCTTTTTACAATATGATTTATCAAATTTATGGAAACTAGATTCTGCACATGTTTCTCAATGAGAACTCTGCAAGCATAATATTGGAAGCCTTGAAAGCTTATTTAAGAGGGAAAATAACAGGTAATGGGACCTTTAAATAAGAACAGACAACTTCTGAAGTTATTGGATGAAGATATTCACAAAATGGAAGCAGAATATGTTGAAACTGACTTTTTTTTTGCTGAAAGCCTATCAAACAAAAGTTTGAATACTGGAATCCAAGTGGTCGATGAATAGAAAACTACATGACAAGAACTACATATCAGTACTATGAAAGAGGGTAAAAACAGGCAAGTTACTTAGCTGGCAAATTATGAAGGAAGAAAATTCAAAGAGTTCATTGCTTTAATAAATAAATTAATTTAACAAAAACTAAACAAGGTAAAATTGTTTAGAAGCCTGAGGAGGTAAACAGATGTCTTCAATTATCTCATAGGATAAACAAATCTGAACAAAAATCATTCAATTTCAGTTGCAAAGATTTTTGGCCTAAATTACCACACTCTTACTAAACTCTTTGAGAGCATGAAAGAAAAGCTTGGAGTAGAAATAACTCCAAGGCAATTAATAATTTACAACCAGGTAAAGCCCCTGGTCCAGATGGCTTCCTGATTGAGTTTTTAAAAATTCCAATCACTGAGGTGCTTAAACAAAGCTTCAGAAATGTGATTGCATCACAAACATTCATTTAATATTGGTCATGACCTCTCTTCAATAACTCTGTAAAAACATGGCTGCATTGTATGATGGCAGCACTTGTCTTGATTTGGCTCTATAGATTTTTTTCCACTTTAAGCAGGGGGTGACCTTGTTTAGTCCTGGACCTTTTAGGCCAGCCTTAGCACATAGGAATTGATATAAATACAGGAGCTGTTATCAGCTGGTATCCTAATTATCAATAAATGGGTGATTTGGTGTCAGTACATACCTTTGTCATCACTGTCCATCTCTTCTAATGGTATTTTGCTTATCAGGAGCAGGGTGTGTAGGATCCATCAATATAAAGACCAAATAAGCTCCTGTTTTGTAAGACTGTTTGCCCTGAATGTGTGACCATCATTAATACCGTCAACTTGACAGACTGTATACTGACAAAATCATTTTCTTCTGGAAGAGAACCTCTTGAGTTCAGAGTGAGCTTTCATGGATGTGTAGTACTCAATTTTATGAATCCTACAGAAAGCAACTTACTGGTGTAAGTCTATGTAGCCATGTTCATCTAGAATAAGCTATTCTTTGAGCATTTTAAAGTCTGATTGGCTCAGAGGTTTCTACTGCTGATCTTACAAGTCAGGGACAATGTAGATTTGTGCTGGAAGTAGACTAGCCTGCAAAATTAGTAGAAATCCTCCCAGTTTCAGTGGAATCACCTTCTTGTGCTATGCCCATCAGCAATGATGCTTTTAATGGTCAAAGAACTCAGACACTACATACTGTATTCTTTACAGACCATCTTTCCAAATTACAGTTAAGCTGTTAGTTCATCAGCTCCTTAGATCGTTACACTTTCTTTTATTGCCCCCTAGTGTTCCTAAGGGAAAACTGCCATGAACTTTAATCGTACCTCTCCGTTTTAAGTTTTCGAGTCCAGCAGTTTCTCCTCTATCATACATAGAAAAAAAACTCAAACAGCGTCTGCATGCGGTATATAACACAAAAATGTATTAACAGGAGTAAAAAAATATCAAATGAACCCATTGTTCAAGCTTGTAGATTTTAGGAAGCATATGGTAAGGAAAACAATTACCTAAAAGTTCTCATTATTAATTAATAGACATCATCATTATTTATATGTCTGATCCTGTTGTCCAGACCAGTATACAAGGCTGCCATGGCAGGACATATACAGTGCATGTCAAAGAATAAAGACAGTACAGAATGGTAAAACGTCGGCGTATAAACTGTAACAGTGAACGACATCAACATCCAGTACACAATCTTGACCTTATCCAAGGACACTGGACACAGAATTATGACAAACTCGAGAAAAAAAAAACTTTAAAACCCTCTAGGAGCCCAGTTTAGCATCGACTCATAGGACACCGAATTAAACAGCCCGGCTGGAATGAAACAGGATAAAGAAAGAAAGGAGCGGACTGGGAAAAGGGGGGGGAGTGTCTGTCCCTCTCGGCCTTCAGGTCCAAGCGCGCTTTCGAGCCCAGTCATTAGGGTTTGCAGTCCAAAGGCAGCACCGAGACGTCTGAACCGCACTGTAAACACGCACCCAAGCAGAGGACACCTCTCCAAAGGATGTTATTCAGTTCAACTGGGCACTACACCCACCCGTTTTTGTAGTCGTGCAGTCTGTTTTCACACCGCGTGGGTGTCGATAGGCACGTCTTCACCCACGGCTATTCGAGCTGACACAGGTTTCCCTCGAGAGACGTGCACTGGCACGGTCTGTGGGCTAAACTGAAAGCATGCCAGGAAACACCGCTTATTTTTGCGTTCAGTCTGCGCAGTGCTGGAGATTCAGCAAGGGGACTGGCCCTGTGACGTTAAGGTTTCTGTTTCAAAATTCAGGCAGTATTTTTTTTTTTTTTACTATTAGTTACCTCTGGCAAGGTGTTTCACGTGAATTGCTTTGCGTATGTTGCGCCTTATGAGTGGATGTAAGCGAGAATTAAGTAGGCTAAGTAAAACTGTCTCTGCCATGTTGTGCCTGGCTAGCCCTAAATGCTAGGCCAGTAGCCTTGTCATTCTTGCCAACTATCAACTTGACATACAGCTATAACACCTTATACCATACGTCCTTAAAAAGGATATGCAACATCCAGTTTGTCGAATGGTATATCATCTTCAGATAAGTGAATGACATGCTTCTGCAAGCATCTTCCACACTCAATCTACACGGATATTGAGAGGCCAGTTTAAAAAGATGTTTGGCTTACCTTATAGTTAGTCTGCCACGGATGTATTCTCTTTAGTTTTAGCTTTTCGAACCAAGTTTTAACGTTTAAAAACACTTTTTCCTGAAGAATACCAGCTCCGGTACCTCACTCTTGCTGAGTACAAGCGCGAAGAAGCGAAACGCATGCGCGTGTCTTCTGATGCGTTACACCTGCCTTATCATTAAGTCATAATCGCCTCGAAACGTCGCAAACAGTGCAGCCAAATCCACCTAATGTTGTACCTACAGAATCAACGTGGCTGTACTATGTTAAGTTTAAATTTACAAAGTTTTCTTGCTTTAACTGTGCTAAGAAGATCACACTGTCTCTCTCTCTTCTGTATCTCCTTCTTTGCAGTGAGTTGGGTAAATGCATTCTATTGTGCCTCAGGAAAAATGTTAGGTTGAAATGCTGGCATACATGGGCAGGTAGGCTGCGGTGTAAATGGTGTCAGTAATGTAATTCTTCAACACTTCCTTCAATGGGACCCCAGTGGAGCTGATGGAAATTCCCTCATATAAAGGAGAAGTTGAGGCTTCCTGCACGTTTGTAATTTGGAGGGAATAACTGCACTGGAGCCATTTAGGTTGCAAAAGCGCCACTCTCTCCTTCTCTTTGGCCCATACCTGCTTTATACTGTTGAATCAGTATTCCTTCATGTTGTCTCATGCTGTTTCCTATCCCTAGCATATAATGTTTTCCTGGGTGTCCAGGTTATTTGACTTCCTGCCCCATTCCAGTTCCCTGCCACATGGGACTTAACCACTGCTACCAGGTCAAGGAATATGCAGAAGGAGTACAACCAGAACAGATAAAAAGTTAAAGGTTTCTCAAATATGAGTTCATGTATTCTATGTATATTACATGTAACACATAAATCATTATGAGTTCAGTGAGGTGATGTTTCAGATCAAGTTCATATTTCACTTTTTTCTGTTGCCAGGTAACAACTTCAACTGGAAGTTAAAAAAAGATTGACCTGAAGTATTTTTTCTGGCAAAATTTGAGACAGGCAGGGTACCAGCCTTGCTCACTTGGCATGAAGTGATCCCAAGGCTTGGAGAAGCTATGAAACTAACCTTTCTACAAAGCCGAGAAAATGTTCCCAGCACTCTGGTGGTGGAATGTTCTTTTTGCTGGTTGGTGTTTTGGAAACAGAACATGTTTCCACTCTGTTGCTAAGGGGTTGAGCATTAAACACACTGTGACGACTATGACCAGACATACCTGCTTCAGCTCACAGCGTCTGCCTGGAAAAGGTTCAAAGAGTCCACTTCGAAAGGCTCCGCAGTTCACTAAACAAAGGCCAGGCTGGCATTTGCAGCACCCCACTCTTTGGAACATGCAAGTACTCCTGACCTCAAGAAGTGGAAAAAAATCCATTCCCCTCTAACCAGGGGAGTATTTTTCCATTCCAAGCTCTGTTGCCTTCTTTCAAGTGCAGCGTGTGTGCAAAAGAAGTACCACAAAAGGTCAGAAGCAGAGTAGCAAAGGAGGCCTTGGAAAGTGCTGATCAAGTGTCAGTATTTTTTTCTGAAACTAGCCAAGTGGATTTCTGCACATGACTGAGCATGCATATCTTGTAAGCTGACAATATTGATGGAAAATGGGAAGATGTTTTCAAACCCCATCTTGTTTCAGAGCAAATTTGATGGAATGGGGGGATATTTTATGTGCTGGAGCACTTTCATGTATAGTGAGGCTGCAAAAGGCCCGAAAAAAAAAAGCTCGATTAGGGCCAACAAAGCCCTGAAGAAACCACCTCTGGTCCTGCAGCTGTCGAGGTGTGGAAATACACTACGAGTTGATCGATGAAGGAAGTGGACTGGCTCTGAGACCACAGTAGACTGACTGCCTCCCGGGAATGAAGTTAAATTATGGAAGGTATAGCTGCAGCATGGAGTAGTTTTTACAATTACAGTAGTTGTTTGTGCTGTGTATGTATTGTGAATGGTGTTGTGAATGAATGTAAAGGGCTTACTTGATGAAGCGAGAAACCGAAGACTGTTCTTTCACTCCACAGTACAGTAGCTCTAGCACACTACTGCAAGGCCTGGACTCTTAGCAAGGCAGGACAGTACTCCTACCAAGCACGTGTGTGTGACAGCACCTTGCCAGACGAACACAATCACTACAGTATGTATATGTGGGATTAGGATCTTTAAAGGAAACACAAACCATGAAGGCACAAAGAAGAACCTTGTGGGCAGTTACATAGTATGGACACATCCAAGCACTGAATATGGCATTTATGTTTAGTGATGTTGCTAATAATGTCTGGATAAGTAAAAAATTTAAATAAATAAAGATAAAAAAATTGGGGAAAAAAATAATAAAGGCAAGTAAATAAACCCAAAAGATGCTGTGTTTCAGCAACATACATATACAAAATCAATACAAACTGCACAAAATATAAATCTTAACAATACAAAGATGGAATACAAGCTCCCATTTAGAGTAAATACTGAAAAAGTTTTAATCATGTTAAACAATATCTTATATACAAAAGGGTAAAAATCTGTGGAGGCAGGCTAGTGTTTTTTTTTTTTTTTTTACACAATAACACCAGGAGTAATATACTGCAATTAGTAGAAAAAGAGAATCTGGACCTACAGTTATTGTAGTTCCAGTTTCAGCGCCCTTTGAATAGGATTTCAGAATTCCCTTTTGATTATTTGCTTCACCAGTCTTTTAATTACAGTTTATGATACATGTGCTTATAGCTGATGTCCTAGTTTATGTTGAGCTTGTTTTTTGCATAACAAGTTATTTCAGTTTTTCCCCCACGCACACACTTCTACCATCTAATATCATCGTCAGTCCAGAGATGTGCTGCATGAGAGAATCTACTCCCTTATAAAATGCCCTTATAGAAATAGGCC
Organism: Megalops cyprinoides; assembly: GCF_013368585.1. NCBI lineage: Eukaryota > Metazoa > Chordata > Actinopteri > Elopiformes > Megalopidae > Megalops > Megalops cyprinoides. The sequence goes on from NC_050592.1 coordinate 23,336,031, forward strand.
AGATTGTCGTTAGTGTTACAAAAATGTTATTCTCTGGATCATTCCTGAAGTGAGAGTGGGGAGAAAGGTAACCTAGCCCTGCCCAGCCGTATTATAATACATGAATTATACTCTCATGAATATACAGTAACACATTGTCTGGTATGCATAGGTATTTTGATAAAGTGCATAAGTCATTGGTTATAAATGCTTATATTTCCTCTGTCCAGCTTACTGCTTCTCTCTCTGTGAAGTATTTCTGTGAGACACAGAACCATTATTTTATATATATACAGGTATACATGTATATATGTATACATATAAATCTTCCAGTTTTTAATTTTCTGATTCCTCAAGCCCACAGCATGTGAGTGACCTTGCTGACTCTGTGGAGAGCAGAGATGGACGCTCCGCTGAGTAACGCCTCAAAGTCCAAGTGGAGCTGCTGCGTGAAAAAACACCCTCGCCTCAGTCAGGCGGGCAGGTGGAGGGGCAGGGCCTATTTCCCATCGCTCACAGAGCAGTCCTCGGGTATCTTCTCCTCTGAGCAGCTCCTCCCTGATAACTTGTCCATTTGGTCCATCTCGTGGAAGCGCTCGGCCACACACTGTGCTGTCAGGCGGGCCTCTGGGTCGTGGTCCCAGCACTCGTTGATGGTAGCACACACAATCTGAACACCCTGCAGGGGGCAGTAATGTTCTTGTTAGAATCAAGAGAATACATGTGGAATATACTAGTGTAGATATATGATGGTATATTAGACACAACAGTCTACATGATGTGTGATCCAGAGTGTGTGTGTGTGTGCGTGTGTGTGTGAGTCTGCAGTTCATGAGCCGTTACCTGATGGTTCATCCAGCTGTTGGGAATCTCTGGACGGCCTCTGTCCCGCAGGACGTTGTCCTTCATGCTCTCCACACAGGGGTGCTCTCGCACCTTGGAGCCAAAAGGAGGCTCATAGTCCTTCACCTCTGCAAAACACAAACGTGTGGACACAACCTCTTAGTGTAGTCATCGTCCAAACAACAGGCACCTTTCAGGACACACAGGTTCTTCCCATTCATACCCCTGTTCCACCCACAGTCTAAGTGAAAACAGATTTAAAGGTTTTGATCAGTCATCGTGCAAAAAGTGTTTTTTATCACATAAGACCCATATTAGAATACTTAAGCGTGAGACAGGCCACAAAGCTCTGGTTAAAAAATACTAGATAAACAGAACAGGGCGGCAGTGTAGCATAGTGGTTAAGGAGCCGGACACGTGACCAAAAGGTTGCTGCTTCGATTCCCCGCTGAGGCACTGCTGTTGTAGCCTTGGGCAAGGTACTTAACCCCAAATTGCCTCAGCGGGGAATCGACCTACATAAGTGATTATGTAGATGGGAAGCCTAGTAAAGACCCAAAAGCAAGCTGATGTGTGTTTCCTGTTGCATAGTTGGATCTGTATGACAAATATGTTACAGTTACAGCAATCATGGCTAATGTATAGCTAGTAGCATCTTACATAGGCAACTTCCAATTATAACATGTATAGGATAAGTAGAGTTTACTGTGGAATTTTTCAGGTGTATTTGGCAAGATTACCATAATGCTGTTAGCTGTAGAAATTAACTGTATGTTCATCACAATATGCTGATAACAATCAAATGATCTTTAGCAATGTTATGACAGTATACTTTATGTGCTCCTGGAATTCAAAGCTTGCCTGCCTCTGACTTAAGAAGAGAGTGAGAGTGAAATAAAACTACAGTTCCCATGGTATGTAATAGATAGATCCTCAAATTAGAACAAATGAGCTACACTGTATGTTTAGAGTGTTGGGCTTCAGACCTGGTGCAGCAACCAATGTGTTAAATTTTCAGAGCATAGCTGCCACACTGTGACATCATGAGGGAGCAGCAATGTTACGGGTGTTATGAGAATGTGAACGGTGTCCTGCCCAGTGCTCTGGGCCCAAAGGAAGTGGCAAGGCCAGAACGTGGACCCCCAGCAGGAAGTGGGGGCCTGACAGGGACCCCTAAGAGCAGCTGGGTACACAGTCTGATGCTTCCTGTTTTTGACAACTGGATTTCCCCCGTTTCAAATTTTTAACAAAATATACCCACCCTCAAGATATTATTTATGCTGGGACAGGAGTTACTGTTTTCTCTTTTTTCTACATATTCAGGCACTGCTTCTGCTGTTGCAATTTAAGAAATACCACAAATTGTGAGATAATCTTGACACAGTCATGCCAGATATGTAGACAGTGTGTGTGGATGTGCAACCTTTTATTGTCCCTTCATTTGAAAACAATGGCCCTAAAAATATGCCTTATAAAACTTCAAATTCAGACTTGTTTAATGAGGTTTGTAAAGCAACATGGTGTTTTCTAAATTCGAAAATGAGAAACTCTCCATTTTTTGTCAAAGACGGAAAATAGGAGACCCTATACGGAAAACCGCTTATTATGGTCTGGAAGGGAAAGAGAAGTCCATAGACCCTGCGCCACTATGTAAAGAATGCGGTCGTCTGGGAACAGATGTTGAATTTCACTACAGTTTTGGATTTGAGAGAACCCAACCAATTCCTCAAATGTGAAAAAAGAAAAGATTTACTACTATGTTCCTTTCAGATTGTTGCCTCAAATCCCATTGCAGTGCCCAAGGCTTTTCTGTCTGAGTGCACTGAGGAAAAAAAATATATTTATTTCAATCTGTGGTTGAACAGAACCAAGCCAGCCATGTCAGTCAAAATGTTTGTTTTTTTATGAGGTAGGAATCCAGTTAACCCATAACTTTCCTGGCATATTTCTGTGGCATTGCTGCAGTATAAATCTGCTGAAATCATAACATTATCTGAGAATGTTCCCTGTCCTTCTTTGAGTGGCACCTGCCTTTGACAGTTTACCTATTTCAGAGAGTTTTAAAAACTATTTTTCTTCTAGAGACTGAGAAAAACACAACTGAAGGTTCTTCAGCAAACCCAAACCCATGTCTACTTTAGGTGAGCGTCTTGCCAAAAACCCGAGACAGGAAACCAGCTTGGCTGTACAACATCTTTATACCTGCACGGCATTACACAGAATAGAGCAAAACACCTTCTGCCTTCTGCACCCTACAGACTCACTTTAAGCCTTGAGTGACAGGAAGTCTGGCTGGACGGGCCTTGACATCTGGCTCACAGATGCCCCACCTCTCCCCTTGGGGAAACCAGCATTCCGAGGCCTGGCAGGCGGTCAGCGCAGGCCTAACGCTCCTCCGCCGTTCCGCCAAACCCAGGCCCAAGCCCGCTTCTAATTTGAGACGTGCAAATTATACGGGGAGAGAGATTGGATCTAAAAAAAGGCCAAGTCTTTGTATTTCTCGCTCCTATTTTTCAGTGTCGGGACAAAATGCGTGCATTCTGCACTTCATACATAGAGACAGCTGTCTCCATGTCACACTGAAACTTTCCAAACCAGACAGCGCAGCTCCCCTTTCCTCACAACCACTCGCCCCATCCATGAAATTAGTCTCCTTCTTCAGCATATATACCGTAACAACTCTGTTGTCTGGCATGTGACCATCTGGTAAGAAGTGTCAGAAGTGGCAGTTTTTACAACCTGCTCCAGACCCCACCCTGGCCCCCCTATACCAGGAAAGCGAGACACTGACGCTCTGTGCTCCTGCGGCTGAGCTGGACAGGCCGGGGCAGGCCAGCACACGCGGGTAAGAGGAGCCGGGCCTCCTCGCCGTGGCCATAACTCAAACACAGGCTGACGCACACAGCGCATTCGGGCTGATTCGCCACACTGGAATGACAACTGAGAGAGGAGCCGTCCAGGAGCAGTGATAACAGCCCGGTGTCACAGGATCGGGGTGGGTAGAGAGAAGTGTGCAGAACTGGGGGAGGGGTTGTGTGCAGGGTTTCATCGAAATACCAGCTGGTGCGTGACTCATGGCTATAGTGACTGCTTATAGTTCATTATTCTTTTCACTGCACTGGGGATTGACCTTTCTACAACTCCCTTACTTTTGCTACCATTTTATAATGCTTGGAGGAAAAAAACCTGCACACTTATCCATGTGTTATTTTTTTCCTTCTCCCGGTTTCATAATTGACCGTACATTTCACCATTCCATTTTCATTTGTGCAGGGTGAGATGAGACTAAACAAAAATATGTAGATTTTCTCAGTTGTGCAGTTGCACTTTTCCTGGGATGGCATGGGTCTCCCTTTAAACAGCCCTTGTAATGGCATGGGTCTCCCTTTAAACAGCCCTTGTAATGGCATGGGTCTCCCTTTAAACAGCCCTTGTAATGGCAGGGGTCTCCCTTTAAACAGCCCTTGTAAACCATCATGTCCCACTCTGTCTGTCTGTCTGTCTCCACATGTGAGGGTGTGCGGTAAACGCACTGCACAGCCAGTACCTTACTGCTGTAGACAGCATAGCTGAAGGTACCCTTTGGCCTGATAAAAGCCAATCAGCTATATGGATGGCACACCATCTGAGATCAGACCCTGTATATATCGCTTGTGAGTGGTTTTAAGATTATTTCCTTATTCTGGAGATGTCCTCTTAGGTGACAGCCAAAAACTACTCATAACACCAATTCAATATTATTGTTATTCAATATTATTTGGTCAATGCATGTCCCTATCCAAGTATCCACACATTATGTATGTAAACAGAAGAATTCATGTGCCGAAGCAGATCATAGTTTCACTGTACAGGGTACAATGGCTAACCTGGGAATCCTGCCTGCAGCCTTCAGATTACAAGTGTGGCTGTTTGACCTTTAAGTCACAATATGACCTTCATAACAATTCAGGTTTAGTACCTTTCATTTGGAACATCTGGTTATACTTCTCCAAACCAAAAAAAAACTCCCCTCTGCCGACCTGATCACATAGACAGCAACAACCAGACAACAGGTTTTACAGTCAACAATACATACATGCTTGGTTTATTTCTTATTTCCAATAGTCATCTAACAGCTGAGCTGATGGTTTTTTCTGGTGTCTCTAAAGATTTCCTAGGGGACACATTTATTTGGACCAAAGAAGGGAACAGGTCTGTGGTCCATCCTCACTACACAATGTTTCATGGGACCCTGGGGCTGTAAATCTTCAGGAGCTATTTTTAAAAGAGTCCGGCAAAAATGAAAGGGGAGGAGGAAACTGTCATGGTCAGATTGTCTTGAGAGTGTAACCGTATCGTTCACTCCTGGTGCCGAGACAATGGACAGTGGAACGCCAGCAAAACAAAAATACCACAGAGGCAGCCTCTGCGTCCACAGAAATCCTACCAATGTTTTTGTTTTTAAGGTAGGAAATAACCTATTGGTATTTTATGTAGATGTCCTGCAAGAATAACTACCCACTTCCTGACACCAACGGAAAAACACTGCATTGGGTTTAAAAAAAAAAAAAAAAAAAAAACAAGCCATATAAAAGCAGCCACTAATGAGAGTCAATGATGAGGTCAGAGTGGGAATTCCTGTGTTTGATTTAGATCAATAGAAGGTCAACTCAAGACTTAACCAACACCTTTAATGCCCTGTCGTATGCTCCCAATAGTCAGACAGACATTGTTTCTCACTTATATCAGACACTCTTCCTCTGTCCCAGTGGCCAGACTCAATCTGTCCTCTCATTGGTTGTAATCACACTTTCTTGTGCTCCTTTTTGTCAGACATGAACGTGAACTTACCTCCAATGGCATTGCACCTGGAGGTGATCTCCCAGAGCACCAGGGCCATGGAGTAGACATCGGTCTGCTTGAAGGACTCAATGTTCTCCAGGTTAATTCTGGATTCCAGGACCTCTGGGGCCATGTACCTGGCCGTGCCCACCTGTGGGACGAGACAGACAAGGGTCATTTACACCTAAGTTTCCTGTGTCACAGAGCACCAGAAGACAGGCCTAATCTCAGGTTTCACCTACTCATATGTGTACTGTGCCAGGATTAGGCCTGCTTGCATGACTCCATGTCTGTGAATGCACCTGAAATAGCACCAGTAGAAAAACGCACCATTTCACTCCCACAGTACAGGAAAGCCTGTACAATCCTTAACTGCTACACAGACACTCAGATCCCTGTCATTGTGATAGACAGATAAATCCTTCATATACTCTTTAATGGGAATTTGATTTGCACGATCAAGTACAATCCTGGCAATAAAATGTCAACAAACATGACAATAAAAAGAAATAAGACATATTAGAGGGTAGTTGCACATTTGACAGGAATCTGTTCCAGCCGTTGACAATACACAATATCACTATATGAGCAATATAAAAGAAATTTAATTTTAGAAAAGACTGCAGTTTCATTTATTCAAAAGCTGTATAAAGAGTACTGGATATAAAGAGTGTAAGGAATCAGCAGTTATTTTTGATCAAGGCATACAAAGTGCTGCTCAGATAAGGCTGTAATATTCAGCTAAGGAAGAGATTTTGCAACCAATATTTACTGTTTTATTGAGTTTGTTTCTCTGAATTTGTGTAGATACAAAGCTAAACCTTTTAGCTTTAACATTACATCCATCCAATTTTACCTGCTGCTAAAGATGGAAGTGTCACGGTGCCAGCTAAAATGAGGTAATGTATTTTAAACAGATTTTATTCAGGTTCATAAATCAAAGTAAATATTTCAACGCATCCTGACTCTTACCCCACACTTATGTGCTTTTTGAAGTACCTTCCGCTCCAAACAATGTATACAAAGAGAAAAAGGATGTTTCTAGGGTGTCTTTTTTTTACATTTTCATTATAATTTTTGTGATCATTCGTTGTATTACTTTATACTCGTGTGACCACCACAACCTCTGCATCGGTGGGAGTGCAGCCCATGTGAATGCAATCCTCTGATACAGTACATCAGTACGCCAATGCCTCCGTTTTTCACACTACAAGTCCTACAGCTCACTACAATAAAGTCATCTGAGAAACTCTTAGGCATCTGGTGATTCACAGGGTGCCGGGAGCAGTGTGGTGAGAAGACCCTGGCCAGCTTACCCACCCCTGTTCACGGCAGAACAAAGCCAACCCGGGGTGCAGGGATCAGCCTTCAACCAAGATGAGCGCCTTGTCAACTGAGCTACTCTGCAGCCCTCCAGGAGGGACTTTAAAAAGTGTTTCACTAGCAAATTTAGCGTAGCAAACTCACAATGCCCCTCATCTGGCAATGTTCAAATTACCAAAAATAAAACCTCACATTGCAGTAAAAAAAAAACAGGAAACAAACATCTCCCTCCCACTGAAGTGGCTGGGATCTTTTTTGTTCGGGTTGGCTTTGCAATGATTCACTTGACCTTCAACAGAAACAGAATAAACAGAGAGTAGGTGGGGGTGGGGTGGGGGCTTTGCATCCATATTGTACTCATTTAAGAAACTCAAGTGACCTTAAAGAAACAAAGTTAAAAGTCAACCTTTTTAAACAATTTTTAAAGAGAGACATGTCTTAATCACAATTAAATTTCAATTTTGTGATGACGGGAAAAAACAGGGACAATGGACGATGACAAATAATGTAAAGCTGGGTAATATGGAGTCATTTGAAGCTCCGTTTCATAGGTATGTACGTCACTAGGCTTCAGCCTTTAACAGCGACACATTGGAGAGGTATTGGGGGCATGAATGGCACACAGAAGGGGCAGAGGATCCCTAAATGTGTGAGTATCAGGCAGTTCTCAAGGAAGCGATTTCACACTTTCAAAGAGTGTACAAAGGTCCTTTACAGGTGGGCTGAGCCTGAGTGCCTGAGCCTTATCTAACAAAAAGCGGCTTGTTTCATAATTTTCCACCCTTGCATGACGTGGGTGAGCGAGGCGGCGCTCTGGGACATCCCCGACAGTGTGCCCGCGCGTGTGTGTGTGTGCGTGTGTGTATGTGGGAGAGGCGAGAGGGGAGGGCCGTGTGGTATTATCTCTCACTACACACTCAGCAGCTTCCTGACACAGAACCAAAGTCAGGCCCCGCCCATACTGAGCCACAGCACTACTCTACTTCTTAACCATTGATGTTCGTCTTTGGCGTGCAGCGCTGGAGTTTCTGCAGAAATATGTGGCCACTGTGTGCGTTATTGATCTTTTTTTAGAGATGTGTTTTAACAAACAAGGCTTTGTAGGAAAGTTTGATCAGTTCTCAGTTCCCTGCAATTGCTGACACATCATTGATAGACTTTTTCTGTGATCCACAGAAGCTAAAAAATGAAAGAAATACCCTGGACCTTTGAAGATGTGGGCTTAGAGGAGTGGAAAAACGGAGCTGTCTACAAACTGCAATGTGAATCAAAGGTCTATTGAATACGTTTTATTGGTCAACTTACATGTGAAAAGGTGCAAATGTGCTCAGATGAAAAGTGCAAAGTAGAACGCCTCTCATCAGTGCTTAAGCAATGACTAAACACTGTTGATTCTAGGTGAGATTTTAAGTTTTTTGTTATGACTATTCTGGGGTTGAAGACAACAGCCTTACAGAGTCAGGATGGGACACTCTAACCAAAAGACCACTGAGCAGTACCTGAACACACTGAACAGCCACTACTGGTAATGCATAATTAATAATGTGGCTGTAGTGACATTATAGTGGCCAGATTTTACATACTTATCAAAGTGATTCAATCGTAATGTAGGATACTCAGGGGCCATTGTCTCCTCCACGTCATCAGAACATGTGCATCTTCATGACAGCTCTCTGGCTCATGACTGAGTCACCCCCTGCTAAAAAGGACCGGGCGTGCATTTTTGGAAAGAGTATTCACTGGGACACCAGCTGAGTTTGCCCACTCACAAAGGACATCAATGCAGTGGCACTCTGAGTCACAGTTCTGTCATTGCTGAATGCATCTCGTTTAAAAAGCCCTGACAACGTAAAATGAAACCGTTTGGGAGGAGGCTGTCGGTTTTCCTTTGTGGGTGGACGGCAAGTGTAGAAACGCTTATGAATAAATGTTGGTATGTGTGGTTTATTTTAATTTGCAATTTATATATTATATATATATATCTTATAGTGAGTTATGGCACATACCCACAAACCCATGAGAAATCATTCTGACGTGATGCCATAAATGCTGCCAATATTTATTGCAGTAATCTTTTAAGGACTGTGAACAACTTCTAAGAAATATTTCCCTGTTGGCCATGTCAACATGTTCAATCACAGAACCAGTATAGTTTAAATATAACTTAGGAAAAATTATATGTTTTATTGCAGAGATACTGACTAATAACTTGAAGCCACTTAACGAGATGAGAACAGTAATAAAGTTGGAGTGCGGAGGAAAAATGCTGAAGTGCTGTTGAGAAGAGTTGTGTTTCTTCATGACAGGCAAAGCTTCTAAGTAATATTCACATAAAACTGAGAGACTGCCTCACCTGTCCACTGTTGGCCAAGTCATCCACAGACAGGGAGTTGTCCAGGCGCAGGCCCAGACCGAAGTCGCACAGGCAGCAGGTGAGGTCGTTCTTCACCAGGACGTTGGAGCTCTTCAGGTCCCGGTGGACGATGGGCACCTTGGGGCGCCCGCACGGGGTGTGGTCGCTGTGGAGATGGGCGACGCCCCTGGCCAGGGACCCTCCCAGCAGCCACAGGTCCTCCCAGCTGATGATGTGACGGGTGAGGTACTCCTGCAGGTTCCCTCTAGGGTGGTAGGCGGTGATGAGCCAGTACTGCTTCTCGACCTTGCGCTCCTCCGCCGTCAGGAAGTGCAGCACGTTCTCGTGCTTGAGGTTGATGTCGGAGAAGATGTCCTTCTCGTTCTTCCAGGAGGCGTACTCCTCGTCGGGGAAGATCTTGACGGCCACCGTCTCGAACTGCTCCGAGGGGCTCTGCTTGAGCTTGGCCTTGTAGACCTCAGCGAAGCGGCCCTTGCCCACCTGCAGGTCCAGCTCGATGGGCAGCAGCTCAGTGTTGTGGTTGAGGTTGTTGGCGTGCGTGGAGCTGCTGTCGGAGCGGTCGTCGTCGATCATAATGGCGCAGGCGTCGCTGCAGTCCAGCGGGCCCTTCTTGCGCTTCTTCTTGCTCTCCCACTCGTTCAGCTTGCGCCGGCGGTACACGCGGTACCAGTAGAAGGTGGTGATGACCAGCACGGCCAGGATGAGCAGGGGCAGCAGGCTGACCAGGATGACCAGCATCACCTGGCTGTCCGTGTGGGGCCCGTTCCCTGGGGAACAGCACAACGCAGCACTGGTTAGTGGGAGGGGTGTGTCAGGGCTAGAAATGGACCTATGCAACGTTTCAGTCCTGGTACACCATGTATGCCTGTTTTAGTTCCAGCTTCAGTCCATGATGGATTGCTGATACTTGCTGATATGGATTTGACATGACTTCACAGACAAATGTGCTAAAAGCCATTTTAGAGAAATTGTCTAGTGTAGTGTATTAATTCAGTTAACAAGCTAAAACTTAAGACAATGTCAGTTTATTTTTTATTTTTAGTGCCTTTTACATTAGTAATACAGGTAGCATTCAAAGTTAGTTGATTTAGTTGCCATAGCAGCAAAAGCTAAACTTTAATTAAGCTTCATCAACTGAGACCACAGGCTACATATTTTGAGTGACAGTGTTAAACAGTAATGAAGATATGAGCAGGAAATACCATAATTTCAGCAATAAAAATACCTATTAATGCAAGTTTATAGCATATTTATAGCAGAAAACTCTCAAGTGAAGCAAGATCCACATCATTCAAGGGATTAGACTAGACTAATAAAGTGCTGACATGGTGCAAAATAGCGTTATGTTTTAACCTCATTTGCAACTGGACTTCTGCAACTGGAGTGAAATGTAACTGTCAGGTCAAACTGAGTGTCAGTCACTGATGTTTGAATCATTTACACAAATATACACATTTACAGATGTATGTACTATATACCTTGTTCGACAGCATGCCGGGGAGGTGTGAAGCCATCATTATCTGCAAGATATTAAACTAATGATTTGTTGTGTGTATGGTATCATAATCAAATTTTTCCATGATGATGAAATTCACTTTCAGGCCAGTAATTCTCTCTCCATACAAACACACACACACACACACACACACACACACATACACACACACACACAGGCCACATGCATACATACATGTGAAAATGATGTACACATGTAGATACATGTACATACACACAAGACATCCTTATTCTTATGTGACCCCTCTCATGTGGTTCCAGATGAGGAAGTGAGCAGAACGGAGGTGGAGGAAGGGTACGCCCAAAATGATTTTCCACAAATAGAAATCTGAAACGGTCCCGGCGGAGACAAATGAAAATAAAACTCGTTAAAAGCATTCTGTGTCCTGTTATCAAACTCGACAGATTCCTTCCACTAAGTGAGATGTGCAGAGACAGCAGTATTGGTGAAGGAGCTGGGCTTATAACAGGATTGGAAGTTTGATTCCCAGGTGGGGCACATATGCTGGACCCTAGCATAGGGTGCCTACCCTGAGTTGCCTCAGCTAATATCTAGCTGTACAAATGGATAGAATTTAAAATGTCTGCTAAAGGAATAAGTGATAATAGTATTAAAAGGGCTCTACACTGTCTCACATGTGTACTTGGAGGGCAGAGCGAGTCTCGACCTGCCCCTAACACACATGTCGCTGCTTGTGGCGAATCCATAGAGTGAGGAGGCATTTTAGGGAATACAATTCCTCCACAAATCAGCAGCATTCCAGAAGTCCAAAACGGGGAAAACGTGGGCCAAAGCATCAACCACTCTACCACAAGGCAGTTCAAACACAACCTAACCCAAATAATCTCTTTGGATTTCTTTTTTTGCAGTTGCAGAAATTCAGCTGTGACATAAAAGCAAAGATGATTGATGTTCCCACTCCCATGAATTACAGTAGTGAAAATATGCCTGCCTCATTCTTCCTTCTGTTTTTCTAAGCCAAGAGTGTGCAGTTCGGCTTTTCTTCTTAAAGCTGAAAACAGTCTGTAGTTGTCGGATCCACACGGCAGGTACAGGCAAGCACACGCGCCTTCCCAAAAGCGCAGACATAACAATAAACTGAGATAAACATAAACCCCTCTGAGCGTGGAGTGCTGAGCTGTCCCGCATAAAGGACATCCTCTTTATCGCTCACCCTCAAAACCAACATGAACTGCAGCACACAGGCCCCTGGGCTATGCATAGGTTTACATGAAGAGCCAGTGTTTGGAAGAAACAGGCCACTACCCTCAGTGATAGCAGGACCGTCTGCTCTCTCTGTTCTCTAGGTCTGCCTGAGGGGGGTAGTGTATGGCATCTGGGCACAGACGAAGGTAGGGCATTATGTGACCTATGTCCTGATGTGTTCCTGGACAAATCCCATAGCCAGCTGCAACCCACCCTATCAGCTCCAGAGATGAGTCATTAAATTCTCCACCCCCAACTCCTGACTGCTTGACTACTCCTCAGTCCAGCTCTAGACCTTGTGTGAGGAGGTCTCTCCATGGGAGGAGCAGCTTGGACCGCACGTCAAGCCAAGCTGTTTTCGAGTGCCTTGGGCTTCTGAGGAAAATTACCCTGGACTCCATCCCTGCCAACAGCAGAGAGGTCCACTGCCAACTACATGGACTGCTCAACCCCCAGCAGATTAAACCTCTCCACGGCTGGATGTTTACGACCGAGCCTAGCGTAAAGCAAGCAAAGGCAGAATGTCCATGCGCAACAGGCAAATGTAAAACACAAAGATGCACAAGTTAGAATAGCAAAAATAATAATATTGATATAATACACATGGCTTCTAGGTGTCAGCAGCAGTTGAGAATGCAAAAAAGGCATGAAAACAGAACACCACAAACTCAAAAATGCCCTAGGTCTTTCTGCAGTGCTCAAAGCATTCGGCAGTTACTCATTTTGACCACCTCTTCTCCAAACCATGGGCACAAACAACTGGCAGATAGGCTCAGTCCTTGCTGTCCAGCCCATCTGCTGGTTGGTCCACAGTGGCATCTCACTGCCTGGGTTGTGTGTGTGTGTGTTGGGATGGGAGTAAGATTAGATTTTGGAGACACGCACATATGTACATACTGCAGCTTATATTGACACAGAATCTTCCGCATCACTGAGAGGCACTGAAAAGAATGGGGTGGAGAGAAACTGGCTGGCACACTTTCCAATTAGAAGAGTTTTTATGCCTTAAATAAACTACTACAACCCTCCAAGATGGCAATATATATAGTGTATTTAGCCTGCCGCTGCCAAATTTGGCCTTCTATAAAACCGGTGCAATTTGTGAAATAAGCCTTATGACCAGCCAAGTGAAAGAATGTTTTCCAACACGATATAAAAATAACAAAACAACATAAAGATGCCCTAAAACTAGCTGTTCTGCTTTTGTGTTCTCTGCTGTCCATGAGCTTGTTCTTACTACTAACTGTCTGCTTCCCTGGTGGTGGTCTGCAATTAAAATATCACTGTGGATTGCATGTCAGGTTTTAACAGGGATTAAGGCATTTGTGTTTTCAGTGTCTGTGACTCACAAGTAACCTAAACGTTAATGACTGCAACATTTGCAATGTGTTCTGAATTATTGTTTTAAGAAAAGCCAGATTTCCTCTTAAAAAAAAAAACATGAAATAACCCCAAACCCAGACATGATATCATTTACAAAGGGGGGCAGTGAACAAATGGTTTCGAAGCCCCATCCAAGTCTTAAACGAGGAATCTTGAATTAAATCAGAATGAGGCCTGTAAAGCCTACAAGATGAGCAGCATGTGTGCTCTGACTTGCTCTAGACAGGAGAAAAACCCCCAATACAGCAGCTTCACTGCATTCTTCACTGCATGCCTTGTTGTTGTTGGTTCAAAACTTGGGGTCTGTTTGGAGGGAGCAAGCAAGCATGATTCAGGGACATTCTTCTCGTCATTGTTTTTTTTTCGTCTCCACTGCAAGTATCATGAGTTGAGAGAGATGACTTCATTAACACTGCTGCTTGAATGACTGGAAATTGAGGTGTTAATGTGTTCTGGAGCTCAACATGCATTTTTTGGTTGAGGCCTGGGAGGACAGACCACAAACTAGTGTGGACCAGTTTTGCAGCTGTTTGTGGGAGAACTTTTTCTGTTGTCTAACTCAAAGCCCAAAATATCAATGCTTGTTTTTTTAAACGGGAGATTCCGACCTCTATAAATAACAGCTCTTGAATCTAGCACGCAATTTACTTTTCCAACAGTGCAACTCTGATTTTTGCCAGCCAAAGACAGATGACATTTGTCTATATCCAAATAGGGATGTAAAATCATGCACACTCTGGTAGCATTTTATTGTTTTATTCTGCAGGCCACAGTAACATACAGCTGCATGCTGAGACCTCAGCAGTTTATCCCTGTCTGGGAGCTGATCATGACTCACTCCTGTTAAATGTCTGCTCTGTGTCTGGAGGGGAAGATTCCGCTGCACGGGGGAACACTACAAAAATGTAGCCCAGACCAGACTAAAAATTGTTGAGATGGAAAAGGATTTTTTTTCTGTTCTTATTTTCCCTTTCTCAAACAACCTACAGGCAAATACTTCAGCACCAAGGATGACAAACAATCCTACCAGGTACCAAAATAGCTTGGTATCAGTCAGGTGCATTTGGTGGAATCATGCGGAACATGCGGAACATGCGGAAAGGTGGAACTTTGCTTCTGTGATAGCTGTTGCAGAAGCAGGGAACCTGTTTATGTGTAACACTGACTCGGAGGTGGCCGTGAATGTGGCTGTGCAACACAGAAGGTGATAATTTAAGTTGTCAATGATGACACTATGCAAAGCGTTCAGCAGGGGAGGGTGTGGGAGGGAGGGCCCTGTCAACTGTGCGAATGCGACCTTTCCTCCATGCGACAGAAGGTGTGTGTGAATCAGGGTGACGAGGTGGGGGCAGCAAGTTTTGTTTGGGCAGCGCTGCCTTTTAACCTTTCCCTAGGGTATATATTTATTGCTGATACACAGCGTGGCAATCACTATAAGACATTGAAAGTGATGACCTTTTCCAGGGAAATCCCCTGGAGCATTCTCAAGCATCTTAAAGCCAGTCATATTGCAATTCCCCTGATCCTCCCAATATCTACTCAGCTCATTTTCAACCAGCAGTATTAAATACCAGGGGAAAGCTGATGACCTGCATCTGCATTCCTGCATATGAGTAGTTTCACTTTCAGCTCATGTGACAGCAGAGAGGCACTTTCAAGAAAGAACAGAAATCACAGGCCAGCAGAAGCCACTTAAACTCTGCTGCTTAATCGTCTGTTGTGGGGAATGAATTGTGCCATGAAAGTATGTATAAAATGAGATCCAGTGACAGGCAGTGCCAGCAAGCACTTAACTAGAGTTTCCAAGACGAAATGAACTAAAAAATGTAAACAGAGCAACAATGTCTAAGTAGAATTCACAAACTGCCCTAAAAAAACCACACAAGACTGTCACCCATTTGAATGAAATCAAAGCTGCGTAAAACAGCATTTTATGAGTGACTTGCCTTGTAAGCACGATAGCGCGGCTATGCCAAAGGCAATAAAAATGTGCGTGTTTAGATTTTTCACAAATGTTTTGAATTAATTTGCAAGGCTTCCTAATAAAGCTATCAAGTTTAGAACTTCAACAAAATATGTATGACGCGGAGTACAATCCAATACATCCACATGAGCCCTCTACCAGCTGCTCATTATGAGGAGCTATTTGTTTCGGCTGAGCAAATACTACAACTGCTGCTGCTGCAGAACAATTATGGTTAATGGCGTCAGTAAAAACAAACCCTTCTGCTTCACATCAGGGCGGTCATGTGACCACGGCTACTGTGAAAAGCAGGGGTGGCTGAGACGAGGTCGCAATGCCGTAACGTCGCTTTAACGTTACAGCAACGTCATGAGAATGTTATGCACACGACAGCAACGCGAGGCATTTCTAAAGCTGTAAGCTGCGGCATGTGTCCGTTAAGTAAACACAGACTTCCGGCGAGATGTAGTCTTTTCAGAGCCAGAGGAGTGCTCTGCTTCAGCTGGAAAAACGTCTCCTAGACTTCGCCTCCCCAAGAGTGCCTTAATGTTTGGAACTTTGGATATGACACGGGTGTAACAGTCCAAACAGATTATTTGATTTTCCTTACACATTAATAATAAAATAACTAATCTAAGCAGCTTAATGAATAACACATTTATTTAAAATCCTGGGTAAAAGAGCAAAGGAAGTACCATGCTAAGGTTGGAATTTTAGCCCTTTGTGGTGAACAGTTTTGTTCCTTTTCGCTGGCTCTTTTTCCAGGTGCGGTCATGGTGGTTTCTATGTTTTGGGGGATTGGTTTGGCTCATGGTTATTTCTATGTCTGTTTGTTTGTTTCTTATGTGTACATGAGTAAATAAATCCTTTTCCCAAGCTCGTTGTTCAAACAAGTTGAAATAAAAGTTAAACCATCTCTCTCACACACAAACACAAAGAGAAGAATAATCATCCTTTCTTCTAACCATTTTCTCAGTTCAGGGAAGTGGGGTAAAGTAAGTACATGACAGTGACATATGCCAATGAGATGAGTATGTGGGATGCTACTTTACTCATATCAGTCAGCAGCAGGTGGGTGTAGCGGGAGGGTCTTATCTCTACTATAGCAGGTCTTATCTCTACTATAGCAGAGAACATCCTTAATTTGGAAAATATGTGCCATCCTTAATTTGGAAAATAAAGAAAACAAAAAAATTGCAGGAAAAACGTATGACAATCATAAAGAGGAGGAATCTCACGTAAGTTTGTCGGTTTAAATCTCCTCGACTGGCCTGTGCCCAGGTTGTAAATACAGTGGGTTATTAAACATGCTGTCTGGAAGGGACTGTTCGCCATGTGGTGATGATGTTCTGCTTTGAGTTAAACACAGACAGGAAACCACATGTCTGAAGTCTCCAGCTCACCCTCCATTGGCCTGCATCGCCCAGCCTTTTTTTCTTGGAGTGAGGGAGAGAGAGGGAGAGAGAGAGGGAGAAAGAAGTGAGAAACTGGGAAAGGGGGGGGGGGGGGGGCAGATGATGAGAGGGGAGAAAAAGAACAGATAATAGGGACAGAAAGAGAAGGAAAGGAGAGGTGTAAGGGAGAGAAAGAAGGAAAGAGAGCAAGAGAAGAGAGAAAAGAAAGGGGGGAATGTGGGTGAGGGGAGAGAGAAAGATGTGGGAATGAGAGAGATGACGGCGAGGCTAGCGGTGGTTTGTCACAACATGCCACTCTTGTTTGCCTCTATCTCTTTGTCACAGTAGGGGTGCGAGAGCTCTCTCTCTCTCATGAGTAGGGAGAGATATTTGTCAGCATTACAGCAGATGTCTACCAATTTTCTGCCACCTGTTTCTAACACTGAAAACATGCCCAGCACAGCCTTGTTAGATACACTATAGCAGTGTAAAGAACACGCTTTCCATGAAGTAGTTACAGATGCTTCCCATTTTCTGCTGTTGAAGAAAAAGCCTTTCCTTTAGCGTTTCTGCCTCACATTTTTTCTGGTGAAAAGTGACCGCATTTCATTTGGCAGCAAACTATTATCAAGAGTCTACAACAGGAGTCTGTACTATATGTTAATCAAAACTGCATCCAACAGAAATGGAAACTATCACTGTTGGCCTTGTCAGCAAATTACCTACCATGACGGGTCTCAGTATGTGTCAGAATCATACCCATATCTCAAATCTCCTCTTGTGTCATGCATGTGGTTTCATAAAGAAATATCCAAACACATTTCCACACACAACACTATCCTATTCATGGCACAGATTACCAGCAGGAACTTCCCGTTTGAGGTGGAGAATGTGGCCAAGTCACTGAGACCTGCTTGCCGAAAAATCACAAGGTTTCTCTTCAGATAGTGGCAGCACGGCTACGGTATGAACGACCGTTTCTTAATTGAACTGACTTAATCAAACAGCATTAATTAACTGACTTTAATTAATTAACAGTAACTGACAGACAGATTGACAGATAGGCTGATGCACTCACAGGGAGAGAAGATGAGCTCGTCGTTGCATTCCTCCCCTGAGCAGGAACAGATGTAGAACTGTGAGCCAGGGAACTTCTTCTCCTTCATCAAACACTTGGTGTTGTTATAGTCATCCAGCATCAGGCCATAGAGTGGCTTGGAGGGGTCGTGGCACAGTGTCTCAGTGGTGATGTTGTCATCATTCTTTCGCCTGACAAGAGGTGGGGGTTAAAGGACATGCTTGGAATTGGATGTGACTGTAGACTGTAGGTCTGAAGCACACTGGATGCAACACCTAGCCAAAACAGCAACAACAAACCACAGCAGCTGGAATATGAAATATTTAATCCGCTGTGGTTTGTTACCGCTACAGATGCCAGGTGATCATAAGGTTTATGAATGCACTTACATTCAGGCAATCAATAATGGCGGTTTGGCAGACAATACAACATTTTTTGTTAAACAGATACCCCAACTGAAACATCAACAACAAACAACTAAGTACATATGTGATTGCCCAATAGAACAGTAATGGGGAGAATACAGGTGGCTGGATTGGCAGACAGCCAACATTGCTAATGCTATTGCTATGTGGTGGAGGTGGAGACAACAGTGGAGTGTGCATTAAGCAGACCTGACAGTTTAGTTTTCTCCCTTTTTCACCCTGGACTTTAAACTCAACGCCTTTTCAGCAAAGCTAAAAGTGCAGACAGAGGGCACGGAGGGAAACGGCGGGTGAGTGGCGGGCCAGGATGACGTACCAGATGCTGACGCACACCTCGTCGCTGTGAACGCATATGGAGGTGATGGAGCACTTGGAGGAGCAGTTGCTGGTGCCGTCGCAAGTGGATTCCTGCACGTCGCAGAACTTGCACAGATTCTTCAGCTTGAAAAAGTTCATGGTCCCATCTGCAAGGAAACACAATGAGATGGGAAGGTCAGCCACAGGGTTAAAGGCAAAATGTCGTCTCAATTAAAGGCCACGATCAATGGAAGATCAGAAAGCATGAAATAGACCACAGGACTCTAAAAAGAAGCTGATACAGCACAACGGGAGATCCATTGGAATGCACAGAACTGCAATGGAAGCGGAAGTTAGTCTTTCTCGCAGGAGCAGCAGCAGGACTTTCTGGGAAGTAAGTTACAAAAAGGAAGCTCAAATGACATGAGAGAACCTGTAAAATATGACCACGGGAGGTCTCCATTTATTTTCTTTCCACTAAAAATAAAAAATGTTCCTACTCATGCCATAGTGTTCTTACCCATTACTGTAAATACTCCAGTATACATCACACCTGTGCATTAGTCACTGGCGCTGATTTTAGAATTTAAGATCACACACAAACACACACACACACACACACACAAACAGATGCACTGGGGATTTCCCCTCTCCCATTTTATTATCCTCATAGAATGCCAAGATTTATATAACTATGGGAACTACAGTACTTACAGTGCCTACAGTACAGCAGGAAAGAAGCTCTGAACAGCTGCCACACAGAATATGCTCTCTCAGTGACATTCCTTCACAAATGACGTGGGGTGTGCTTGTAACTTCCCACACATGGCATTCCACATAATTCCAGCACTTTACCCTGTACATCTATATCAAGCAGTAACTTTTAATTAATTTTAAAATCTAAGGGGAAAGAAAACCAATGAATACTTAAATACCCAGTTTGGGGGTGGGGGGGCGTTGATTGGCTGCACATAGCCCAGGCTGATTTTTCCTTTCAGGAAATGGCCCCAGTTGACCTTGAATAGAAATCACAAGCTTAGAAACTTTTGATTGACACAAAGAAACAGGTGGTTGAGATATCTGTGAAACAAGAAGTAACTACTTTTAACAAACCCACTCTGAAAGATTTATTTTTTTCTTGCCATGGTACTTTTTTCTTGCCACGGGCATGCAACAGTATTTTCAAAAAACACGTGCAGGAGCCTTTCCCATTTTTACGAAGACAAAGCCCAGCATGAACATTAAAGAAATCGAGCAGCTCTGCTTTGCTGGAGAGACAGAAAAAAGCCAATTTTTTATCTTCCAAGTCAGCATATTCCCTATCATATTCCAGCCAAGGTAGAACACAGCTAAACTGCTGTTATTACTTTACATTTCAAAGGGAAACACTATTTGCGACCTTGCAGCTGTAGCACAGGATATGATGAGAAAGATATAGATCTGCAACTAAAAGAAAACACGAATCCACCTGTTAATGAGACACAGTAGTAAACATATTACAAATGAGCCCTTGGCGGCAACATTTGAGAAGGCAGAAGAACTCAAAAGATAAACCCACTCATAATCACTTCTTTCTATTTAAGCAGAGGCTTAAAGTATGTATTCTGCAGTAGCATAGCTGAATGCATCCAAATATGACGAGAAGATGAACACAGCCGTCAATATCAGAAATGGTTTTTGTCCATACTCCAGCTTCAGGGGGGAGCCGTAGGATTAATACAGACTCAACAACAAATATCTGAGATTCTCATATTCTCAGATTTCATATAAACAGAAGACATGTTTATTTGCTTTGAGTTATTAGATTAAGCTAATCCTCTCAGTCCACCATGGATTTTAGCTTGGATGAGGGTTATAAACAAAAAAGGATTCATTTCGCTTCCATTTGTGGCTTAACTCAGTAGAAAACACATTCTTTGACCTCACATACACAGACAAAAATACACACATGCACACTGATGCACACATACTGCAAGGCTCTGAATGTTCATTAAATAGTGTAACGGCAACTTAGATGACAGCTGTCAATCATCAATGACAACCTCTTTACCAGCAACTACTTATTTTGAGAGTTGTCGCAAACCCTCCCCCAATAATAACTTGAATTCTGACTGACATCTGACTAGGTGAATAGCACAGACTGATTCACTGATGGTGGCTAGCGAGTGCTCTGGGGTTGGGGGGGGGGGGGGGGGTGGGGGGTTGGGGTACAGGCAAATTGGCTGTGCAAATTAAAATCACCTGAGGAACTTTGATTGTGAAGTCACTTTTATTACTTTCCCCAAATAACCTGTGAGAGCGGCAGGGAAATAAATTGTGTAATAAATTTTATTTGCCATCTCCTGACATTCCTTTTAGGTTTTAGAGCCCGGTAGCTGTTCAGATTGTTTGGCTAAGTTTATGGAGGGATGCTGTCTTCAGCCTACTTAAAAGATGTGCTGTGGGAATGAAAAGATACACAGGTATTTACCCAATGGGTAAACTTTTGCCATTTCACACATAATATAAATGCAGGGGATATATAGCTACTACGTCTTTCATATGACCTACGGCAGTGAGAAAAAGAGAGGCTATCTGAGGAGAAACTTCAGTGGACACTTACACTGACATACCACTTGACACTTCATATATCTGTACAAAGCTGGGGGTTCTGGGACATTCAAGTAAAAAGTGGGGTTCAGTGGCTGCATTCCAAAAGTTTTCAGATTCTGAAAGCAATACTGTACAGAGAACACAACTACTGTACTTAATCTAAATTTCAAAATGTCTAGGATATTTCACAATAATAAAAGACATAGTGAGTGAAATGTATGTGTGTGTGTGTGTGTGTGTGTGTGTGTGAAGATTCTGCAGTGAGGCAGACAGCCTGCTTTTTGACTGAAAGGCTGTGGGTTCAATCTCAAACACAGACCTACAGCATTATGGGCTACAAACCGGTGCCCAAAGTCTCTCTGCTCGCTAATTGTTGTTACAGAAATGGTCAGGGCTGACTCTCCAGCTGGGTGTGCTAAGATAACCAGTGATAAAGACAGGGTCCACATAATGTTTATAAAAATACAGTCCAAAATATTTAATGTTTAATTTTAATGAGAATGTAAAACCATATCATACACATCCTGATGGAAGTCCCACATGGATTAAAATGCTGATCACCAGTTGCAGGCAGGTTCAAATCCCAGGCAAGGCACATTTGAATTACTTACTTAACCAGAACTGATTCAGCATTCTTCTGGGTAAATGGATAACATGCTAAAAGGAAGATCTGACAGCCATCCTGCACAGGCATATCTGATAAGTCAATAACAGTAGCCATCCATACGTGGACTTAGGCATTGTGCTGAAATAATGAAGCAGGCCATGGTATTCTTGACTTGGAACAAACCAACAGCAGTAATGGCTTCCTGGCAGACTGCACGTGGCTTGTGGGTCAGTGTGATAATGTAGTCTCAGCTTATGGAAGTGTTTCAGACAGACAGCAGACTGTTTGTGGCAAAGTGAAGTGGTTCTGGAGGACAATAAAAAGCTATCATGGGTTTCTGGCTTGGCCCTTTTGTTTGCATAGGCCCCACATATCAGATCATGACGCTATGTACAGTTTCAAAACAAGATAGCATAGAGAGGCCAAACTCTCATGAAAGGGACACGCACTTCCTTAAAACTGCTTATATTGTGGACCATTTAAAGCATGCCGAAAGAACACACACACACAATGAAATGAACACTTTCTACTAGAAATATTTCAAAACTATGCAGATGAATTTTAAAAGGAGGTGTTTTCTCCTTTTTCTTTTGCAGGACTCGAAGACATGACCTCTCCCATGTATTCACATGGTGCAATGATCCAAAACAGGCCTAGGCAACACCAGCCATGGAGCGCTGGAGCCACTCCAAGTTTTTGCTCCATCCAAATCCTGAAATATATATCTAGACCATTGGCTAGGGTCAATCCAAGGGACCACATGCTCAAATAACTGATGATTATGACAGACCGAGCAAATCTGGAAACTTGTAGCACACCAGCATGAGCTGGCTGCCCCCTTACAGTGATCCCAAGAGAAGCATATCATGTGTTATCTACAGGAACAAGTATTGTTGGCTGAACGTGGGATCAGTATAGCATATTGAATGAGGAGCTCTACTTGTGACCAAGCGGTTGCTAGTTAAAATCTTGGGAAAGACCCCGCTTTTCTGTAATTCAAGTGCTCTTCCGTGATCAGCTTGAATAAACATCCAGCTGTTGAAGTGGATAGTAGACATACAATTGTGTAAAGATATGCAAAATATGTAAAATATTTAAAAGATACGCAAGCCACTCTGGCAAAAAAGCTGTCTGCAAAATAAAAAGAATAAACAATGAAATAAATATTTTCCTGGTTCTTCACAAAGTCACCTGTATTTCAGCGGTGTTCGCTTTCAGTCTGTGTAATCTAACGTGCCTCCTCCTTCACCTCACTGGAGCACATTCAGTCAGTCCTGTCCAGACCTGCTGCTCCGCTAAAATAGCCTTGATTGTGTTGTGAATGACTACCTGGGACATCACCCGAAGCCAGACTTTCACAAACCACCTCAGACGACACCAAAACCGACGACAACACTGAAGACACAACAAACAAGTAAACAGAGCCGCAGCGGGTCTGTAGAATGAAGAGTGTGTGATCTTCCGACTGCACTGCACTGAGCACTATGGCACGCAGAAACGGATCTGTTTTTATGCTACACACAAAAAACAAAAAAAAAAAAATCACAGATGCAGATGTGTGTGGCATTTCAGAGCAGCTGGAGCGCCTTTAAGCTTTCAATTATGGTTTATTGTGTTATGTTCTGACCATCTTACTATTTGGCACAGCAGTTTAACAGTATTAACTGCTGTGCTTACTATCCCTAGCATTCTGTTGGAAATTTTGGTTATAAACAAAACGGTTTCTAATGAGACGCAGCAAGCATGAAGGCCTAAAATTTTCAGAGTAGCTTTAATACTACGTGGGTACAACTTCATCATAAAGTTATGGAAGAACTTTGTGTTGCGTAGCTAGGTGTTCTTTTCCCCCATTTTCCTTACTTTGAAAAAGCTTTCTTTTTGGCCACATTTTTGGCAAAGTGAGACATCATCACAACTTGATGTGTGGAATGTTTCCACAGCTGTTTTGAGATGTCTTTGCCCCTGTAATGAGATCTGGGGATGACAGTAAGCAGCCTGACAGTGTGTGCTTGTATGTGTGTGTGTGTTTGTGTGTCTGTGAATCAGCCCTGTGAGTATCTGTGTCTGCATGTGTGCATGTGTGTGTGTGGGCGGTTGGGTGGGACCGCATGTGTGTGTTTTTGTGTGTGTGTGTGTGTTGGGGGGGGGTCCACATGTGTGCATATGTCTGTGTGTATGTGTGTGAGTGTGTGTGTGTGTGTGTGTGGGCGGTTGGGTGGGTCCGCATGTGTGTGTTTGTGTGTGTGTGTGTGTGTGTTGGGGGGGGGGTCCACATGTGTACATATGTCTGTGTGTATGTGTGTGAGTGTGTGTGTGTGTGTGTATGTGTGTGTGTGTGTGTGTGTGTGTGTGTGTTGGGGGGGGGTCCACATGTGTGCATATGTCTGTGTGTATGTGTGTGAGTGTGTGTGTGTGTGTGTATGTGTGTGTGTGTGTGTGTGTGTGTGTGTGTGTGTGTGTTTGTGTGTGTGTGTGTGTTTGTGTGTGTGTGTATGTGTGTGTGTGTGTGTGTGTGTGTGTGTGTGGGCGGTTGGGTGGGTACGCATGTGTGCGTTTGTGTGTGTGTGTGTGTGTATGTGTGTGAGTGTGTGTGTGTGTGTGTGTATGTGTGTGAGTGTGTGTGTGTGTGTACGTGTGTGTGTGCGAGTGCGCAACAGTCCTTCATACATGTAAACTGAGCATAGCTCTGAGAGTTTCCCCCTCCAAGAGTTATCTGTCTGTCCTTGCGGTCGCACTTGTCTTTTTGATAAAATTAATCTTTGCCTGATTGCTGCTGTTTTGGCAATGAGAGACCAAGAAGGTTAAAAATGCTTAAATCAAGCCAGTTCACTGATGACTAAGGAATGACAGTAGAGTACACTACATTTTCTTTAAACACACAGCCAGTTAAAACAAGAGCAGCAGCATACTTGGTCATATGATTCATCAAAAGGCCAAAAGAACATCCGCAACACTGCAGCCCCATCCTTACTGCACCCTGCCTCCCTTCTCCTTTAACAGATCAAAGGCCTGCATAAATCCTAAATATTTTTTACAAAATCCTGGCTGCAAAGTGCACAAAATAATATCCTTTATTCATTGACATGGATTCTACAAAAGATTTTAAAAGAAGGAAACTCTGAGCTTTCAGAATGGATTCAGTGAGCGTATTTGAGTGTGAAATGTGAGTGAGAAGTTAACAGAGGAAGCCACAGGGCCTGTCTCTCGCTCCCGCTTTGTCCCTCTCCCTCCTTTACTTTCCAGGAGGAAGTGAGTTCACAGTGAGAGGAAACGCAGCCGGGCGGATATCTGCCTTTCCACTCACAATGGCAGGCCTTTCCAGCTCCTACTGCACTGGAATAACAAGGGAAAAAGGATTCTGACAGAATCCACCGTTTTGGTAATGACTCCAGCAGAAGCCAAGGGGGTGGGGGCAATGGACGTCACACCATGTCCTCTGTGGATTGTGGTCGAGGCCCACAGAAAGGATGGCGAGTGTACTTCTTCACAGCTCAGGGAATGCACATCACACGGATAAGTAGCCAGGAAGGTCAGGCTGTTGAATCAGTGACCCGATGGACTTAAAAGTAAAAGTTCGTATGTGATCCATTTATTTCCTGGCATGACTCTCCTCTCGCTCAGAATGACGCGGCCAGATACACCAGTGAAGGGGAACACTACAGCTGCTAGCCACCCTCATGTAAAACCTGTGTGTTACCTCATCCGAATGATGCTCCGCTTCTCAAGCTGTTGGGCAGCGCTGCTGTAAAGTTCTCACATCCCCACACTTAATTGCAATCAAATTTCAAGAACAGCAATATGAAAACAAAGACACAGAAAACATGCAGCCCTGTGCCATAATAAAGCTCAGCCTATGAAATCACCATGGCAACAACATAGCAAGGATGGCTGTACATTTCATATAACTATAAGGTTAAAACTCCAAAGCAGAGCCTTCAAGTCTCCTTGACCCTTCAGCTGGGCAAGCCAAAGAGGGATCATTTCCGCCTCCATGAGCTGACTAATATGGGCAAATAAAATAGAGCCACTTTGAGGTCACATGACCCCCCTCCCTAAATAGCCGTTTAGAGCTCTCTGCAGAGGCCCACAGAGGTTAGAGTAAATAGGCGCTTGCACTCCCTCCCTGCAGTAATATCTCTCCCACCAGCCTGCATCCACTCAGAGAAGAGCTAACTTCCTTTGTACGAAAGATCCTCCTGCAGTCAAACTGGGCGTACAGGTTAGCTTTCTGTGCTTCTTCAGAGCTACTAAATAGGCAATCGTCCTGTGAACTTCCTGGTAGTCTAAACGTACCATCTGAGGACAGAGGGAAGCCAGCGATGCACTGAGTGTTCCGCTCAACCCCAACTGATGCATAATTCTTACAATGTTGTTATAATGCAGCAAAATTACTGCATCATAATAGATATTGTGCTCTTTTGTCTTATTACTGCAACTGTTGACCTTGAGTGAGCCTCTAGGCAGTGGGAGGTCTGTGTGTGGTCAGATAAACTGCGCAGGAGTGGTGGTTAGAGGCGATGTTTGAGAAATGGGACATATGTCTGAATGATTAAATGTTCATGAACTTTATACTTTGACAGTTAATAAAACAGTAACTCTGCACACCTACAGATAAAGCTGTGTTTGCCACATTAGGTGTGGAAAGGTGTAACCATAGACCAAAAGTGAAAAAAACAGGCTGTGCACTTCTTGATAAATGTAACAAATGTGAATGCTGTGAAAAATTGATGTGGCCATATCTGGTGTGGGCTTTGACCTGGGACAACAAAAAGTCTGTTACATACATCTATATGACCTATACGCTTGTCTATGTAGAGTGAATTTGGCAAACTTCTCCAGTGTTGTTACATGAAAAAAAAGTAGAAAGGAAGAAATAAAGACAATGAAATGATTCATGACCCACAACAAAAAGCTTTCATTCCTTTCAACTTGAAAACCTAAAAAATTTCTGACTGCTCAGACTGCAAAATGTCAAAATGTTGCTGCATTGTATTTGAACAGTGCAGCTTGCTTTGATGGAAAGACCCTTGCACAGCAGATAAACTGAGATTATAGCCAGGGAATGTTTGATAGTGTATATGGTGGAAGAGCAGACGAGCATGATTGTTCTTTGGTGGCTGACAAAGCCAGGTCCAGATAAGGTAGACAGAAAGGGATCAAATACACAAAGACAAAAAGAAAAACAACTGGAGCTGGACAGCAAGTGTGAAGCAAGAACATTTTTTAACATAATTTGCAAATTTGTCTTGCCAAAAACAGAAAGTCAAAACAAGCAGCCACTTTTCTGGGACAAACAAAAACCAAAATATTCAGTCTGGACAGACAGTCTGAAAGGCAATATTATCTTGCTGCTAGATGAAACGCATGAAAGATCTGAAACTGTTCCACCCCCTCGGCCACTCAGGCATGTGGGGGCTGCGTGCTTCCAGCAGCGTGTGCGCACAGCCTCATGGGAAACGCGCCCAGAAATCCACACTCCATGTCTTTCAATGGCTTATTTGTGACTTCACTCCTCAAGGCTAGTCTTGTCATTAAAAGTACAATGTAGGTAAATACATTAAGATAAATGTTTCTAAAATCTAAGCAATCGGAGTGTAAGGGGCAGGGCTGGACTCCTTTAATTGGCACCCAGTTTACCTGTAATTCCAGTGGGGGGAGGGAGACAGAGAGGATAATGAGAGGGCATGGTTCAGTTGTGACTATATCAACATGGAGCAAAAGAAAGGAGGCCAGTGTTGATTCCATAGCACAAGGGGAAAAGGAACATTGAGCTAAGACAGAAGTAGTCCATTGCTTTTACATACTGGCCCATGCAGACACATGTAATGGATGATTAGGATATGAGTGCCTGGTCAAAACAAAAAGTTTTTTTCCCCCCATATGACTGTTTGTATTATCATACGTGACCAGCTGAAGATGAGAGATGAGAGGAATTTGCAGAAAATGACCTCATGTTTCATTAAGGTTTGTTTTTGGTCCTGCTAAAACAAGTGAGACCCATTTA
The DNA here is from genome assembly GCF_013368585.1 of Megalops cyprinoides. Lineage (NCBI taxonomy): Eukaryota > Metazoa > Chordata > Actinopteri > Elopiformes > Megalopidae > Megalops > Megalops cyprinoides. The sequence goes on from NC_050592.1 coordinate 23,363,836, forward strand.
AGTAATGAATTACAATTGCACAGACCTTTGAAAGGGGGTCGGGAAACCAATTGGGGGGGGGGGGGGGGGGAGGGGCTCTTACTTTCCTTAACAGCACAGAATATGGAAAGGACCAAATATATTAAACATTTAAGCCCACCCTCAGCCTATGTATTTTCACATAAAGGCACACTAGTCCTGAACTGAATGCTGCAGGTCTTGAGATTCCTTATACCATTTTATGGATATTAAGCCAAAAACAAAACACTTCTTAAACCAAAACTAGCCAGTTATTTCAAGATGGCTGCCACAAGTCTGGCAGCTTTGGTCATTGGTACAGTATTCCAAATGTCCACTGCACAAATGAAGTGCTTGTCCCTAGAACCTTGTATAACACAGATGTAAAAACATTCTATAATGAATCATATGCTGACGTCACCTGGATTCTGGAAGATTTGGTGGACATACAGTATTGCATGTTCCAAATATACACAATACAATTCTTTTTCCTTGTCCTTTATTGGTAGGCCCATTGTTATAAAACTGTGGAATGATAACACACTTATCACACTCATGATATACTGTAAATGGCTATTATGGGCAACTGAACCTTAGCAGGCATGTGACCTCTTCTTTAAACTGTTTCCTGATATGGTACCTTTCTCTTACAGTATTTCTTACTGTCAGCTAGAAAACTGAACTGAATGGGCCCAGATTGAGCACCCACTGAACAGGGACTGCATAGATGGAAATTATGTTAAACACTATCACATTCAGAGACTCCATTATACCTTTTTACGTAAAGATTGTGAAATTAATTGCACCTTATGTTTCAGCAAGTCATGGAATTCCACGAAAAATAAAAACTTGCACTTTTTAAACGTAATCTCATATGTCACAGGCTTTTCGGTCATGTTGGGTTTTATGCATGATATAATCCATAACACAGCTCGCCAAAACACATTACAACAAAATAAACAATTTCCTGAGTAAGCCCGAACAAGATTTTCCTATGGCTTAGGAAATACCAAACTTTCAAACTTACACGCGTAGCTGGCAGCTGATAACAAACATGAACAAAAATAGAGAGCTTTTTAATCGACTGATTGCACTTTACAAAACACGATCCACCCACCGGAAACATAAACCGGGTATGGTCTCAAAGGTCAGGAGTTACTGCGTGTGGTCAGACGTTAATTAGTAGTCAGCAATTAAATGAATCAACAACGCCACACTTCCACACAGCTTTAGACTGCAGCTGGACGCCAGGCAGAAAAGGGTTTGCGTCTCAGTGTCTTCGCATTAAATTAAAACTGGTGCACAGAAGGAGGCAATAGACGTCAAATATACCCCCAACCCAAAACTCGTGGTTCACATTCTTAACCGTATAATCAAAGCAAGTGTTTACCGTAATATTGTGTAGGCCCTTTAAAGCAAGACACAAATAAACTAGTTAGTGTAATATATATTTCTGTTCTCTTGAAGGTCAGTACTACTTAGCACTCATTTGATTCATAAGATCAAATCCTCTGACAAGCGCCGCAAAAATTCCTTCACATGCTTACTTAGTATTTGTTATGAAAGGAAACTCATCATAAACATGTATCTGCTCACACCGCTTACAAATGACTACAACTTGCAAATGGCACTGTCCCCCGTGGAGTGCATTTATGACTTGACATCAAAATGACGTTAGTCTACGCATAACACATTTTTGAGGAAAGTATTTTCTTAACGGTGTATGCCAGAGCACTTTTGTCCAGCCACCTGCTGCGCGTACGTCTGTGCACAAATACCTCATATTTTGATTCAACATCACGCTGGAAGAAAAACTAAGAATATTCGTTCTTACTTCAAACCCGTAAATATACACAGTGAGATTCGTATCTGCGCTGATATCACCGCGAAGCCTGTAAAAAAAAACCTAGGTGCCTGCGCCACGACACTCACTCAAGACAAGTCAAGAACTAAGACACAAGACACAGGAGAACTCAACTTACCCGCTTCGTTTAGATGAGCAAAATAAACGAAGAATATCGTGCCCCACCAGAAGACTGGAAAACTACGTGGCTCCATTTGTAAACCGGTTATTCCTTCCCTTGATTTTCATTAAATGTTTGTAATCGACGTCCGGCCAGGACGAGGCGAAAGGTTTCAAGGCAAAATGCCCCGACTTTTGAGTTTGTCTCGCACAGGAGGCGAGCCCTCGCTCCGTCTGTCTCTAACCTCCCTATCCACTCCGCACAGAAAACACTCTGACTGACTGAACTACTGCGTGAGTCAGAGAATATATTCACTTCTTTCGTGAAACAGGAAATCTTTGAGAAAAATGGGCAGGACGTTTCTCTCCACCCCTCTCTCTGGCAACCCTGCTCGTTAGCTCACTGGTCTTCAGGCTGAAAAGAAAGCCTGTAATTATACGCCTCAAACTCAAATATAGAAAACGCGACTTTAAATGACACGTTTCAGCGGGCTGTACAATACTTGCACATATAAGCAAACTAATAGATATAACGAAGTCACTCCACTAAAAATCATTAGCTTACAGTCGTTATGCTACTACTGGGAATGATTTAAGTTCAGTAAACATTCAGGTACTTGTTCAGTACCTGGTTATGCGAACCATCATTTCAAATGCTAGAAAAATACCGTTACAGGAACAGCTACGTTTTGTTCTTATAGACGAACAGGAGGAAACGTCTAACAAGCGTGGTCTAGGACCAGGACTTGTAGCCAAAAGGTTGCCAGTTTGACACTTTTGGGAAAGGTACTAATTACTACAAGCTACTAACAAGTATTAGATATAGGTAATTACCAGTAGGTGGGAAGTAGTATGGCATAGTGGTAAGGACCAGATCTTTTACCTGTAGAGGTTGCCAGTTTGTTTTTCAGGTGGCAACTGTTCATGCACCCTTGGGTTGCCTTAGTAAATATTCAGCTATATAAATTTATAATTTGTCAAAACTGTATGCTATGTAAGTTGCTCTTGATAAGAATGATCAAAGCAATTGTGAACTTGAAGGTGAAGGGGGAAGGTGTGGGGAGCACACAAACAGCAGCACAAACAACAAGACTGTAACTGTAACAAAACAGTAATCCTACAGACACAACAGCTGCAATTGTGCAAAGGCATCTGGGAAGTCCATAAATGTTAATGGGGTGGGCGGTGGGCACTCTGCCTACGTGGGCCCCCAGGGAGCTGGCGTAGCTCTTGGAGGGCTCCTCTGGTGCCCTTGCCTCTTAGCTGAAGTCACCTAATGACAGGAGAAGCATTGCAGCAAACACCACATTTCACTAATATTCACAGCCTGCCCGTTCATTTGAATACCTGTAGCCACCCCTACCCACCATATATAAGGCACATATAAGACATACTTAGATTGGAGGTGATTGAGTTCATTTAAATTATATTTTAATATATTTTGTTACCACTGGAAAAGATTATTCTCCAGAGCAATGTGATGGAATGTAGCAGTTGTGAAATCTTTGTAAGAAACTTTACTTGATGAGCTATTTCCTTTGCCAAAGTTAGACGTGCTTTTTGTCTGTTTTTGCCTGCTATTCCATCATCTTTAAATGGAGATCTATGCCACATTAAAAAGAAACAGACATCTTAAGCAACACAAATAAGTGGTGAAAATGTGTGACATTTATGCACATTTGAGACCTGGGGAGCCTTGGGGAGATGGAAAGTTCTCTCCCAGATTTTCGTCTCCCATTTTTGTGTTTCAACATGCTTGTGGAGGAACTGCATTCTTTAAGCAGAGAGAGATAGAAATAGAGAGAGACAAAGAGAGAGAGAGAGAGAGCGAGAGAGAGCAAGAGAACAAGTACATAAATGAGGCCACAATTTAACGCATATATCTATAATTCAGTTCAACCTAGCGGCTTTTAATTGCAAATATGTGCACTTCAGTTTTCACTGCAGACATGTCCAGTTTTCATTCTTTTTTATAGATATCTAGAAAATTATTGATATGAAAGCAAACAATTAAATTTCTAGTAAAGAATCCACCTTTCTGTGTAAATCCCAGTCTTGGCTGTTTGCACACCCATAGGGGGCTGGTCTCACATCCGTGCATGGAACTCTGGAGGGATCAGGTTTTGAACTCATTTTTGCGGCAGCAGCTGTTACAGATGCAGACAGACGCTGAAACATAATGAGACCTGTGTGAAGCAAAGGCAATCTGAGAAATTACACGATGACTCTCAGAACTTGGCAACCTTTTCTGAATAAAGTGCCTCCTAGCCATTATAATGAACACAATTGTGGGAAGATGGGTGGTCTTTGAGGCTGATAAAGACCTCTTACCTGACTTTATTCTTTAATTTCCTGAATTGAGGAAATGTGAATAGATGTGTGGGGAGTACACAGAGGAAACCCCACCTGTTAAGCATGCAGAGGTGAATACATTCTGTGAATAACATTACTCTCCTGCTTTCCACATGGTCCTCTACCCTCTCCACAGGCCCCCAGCCAATGGCAGGTGTTCTGCAGGAGGAAAGGTGGACTTCAGTGCGCCAAATCTTTTTAGATTTTTTTTCATCTTTGTGTTCTTGGAAAGTTTTCTTGTGTTTAGGGGTATGCACATTGAATTGATCCAGCTCAATATGTTATTGTGCAAGAGTTTTGAGCTGAACAGACCTGGGGTTCCAACTGACATCAACAACAGGTAATTTACCCGACTTGCATGCTGCATATTGTTAACACCCTGGAGGTTTTTTTTTTTTTTTTTTAGTTGTGACCTATTGCACGTTCGCTCAATGTCTCAGAGGGCATACAAAAGACCAGTAGCATGAAACAATACTGGACTGGGTATACCTCAGTCCATCAGCTAATAAGGAAACAATGAGATAAAGAAATAGAGTTAACATCCATTTTACAGAATTAGATGGTCAGTGCTGTGCTCACAATTGCATTGCATGCAATCAAGGATTATTTCAGCTCCCTGCAAGTGGCAACAACAGCTATCATATATCCAGAGGTGCATTAAAGAGGTGTTGAGTGTTTCAGTGCAGCCCCATGGTGGTCTTGTGCAATGTACTGCTGAAAGGTCAGGTCTTGCTCAATATGACTGCCCATAAATTCAGCATTCCAGTTTCTTTATATGAGCAAACATGCTCTTATTCTTCCTCGGTTGAACCATGACGTCAGGCCATAGACAGACACTTGACCTCATCACTGACAAGTCACATAACTTTAACAGCCACCTTTCTCCCATTGCACACTGAGTGGTCTCCATTACTTCCTGTTCTGAGTCTTTATTTGCTACATTAGAAAATGCTTGAACACTCTCTTTCTGCACATTGTTGTCCTTCTCGATTGCACATACACTCCCGTTATGACATCATCATACACTGATTAGTTGTCCAGTTAAAATTCAGCCAAGTAATGAGAAAGCTGTAACAGATGAAGAAAGAGTGGGAGACACTCCCACTGTATTATGGTCTGATAGTAATCAGTGATAGCTTTTTTGAATACTGTCAGATCCAGATGAAAAATATCTTCAGATCAGTAAACTAACCACAACTCTGTGGTTGTGGAAAAAAGTGCAAACAGAACTTTGCCTCCTAATGAACATGCATAATCTCTACTATTCAACCTGAGCTGAAATGTTTAGTGGTCTGTCTCAAAATGCAATGGATCACCCAGGAAAAGATACTGCACTTCAGTGATAATTAAGGTGTGTCTCTCTCTTTCTCTTTCCTTGTAAAGAGATTTTAGTGTTCACCAAAAAAAAATCCATGCAATAAATTACATTGTGATTACTGTTGAATTATCCCTGTTAATACTGTGCTGTAACTGGGAGACAGTGGAGCAGCACAGAATGGTGAGGTGTCATCCCTTGCAGTGTAAGGGGGAGCCTGCAGCTACAGCTGTGAGCCGAGGCAAGGTTCTGCTTCATTCCCTGTCCACTCGGCAGCTGGTAACTGGGCGACCGCAGACTCCCTGCGTGGTATTCTGGGCCAGACGTGAACCTCCCTATTTCACAGGAGCTGGCCTCAGTGTGAGCGTATGGCTCTTATATATCCACACACAGGAAAACAATTGCAGCTCCAGCATGATCAAACAAAAATATATATACATGTGTTTAGGAGCTTGGAGCTAAAGCTAGGAGTATGTTCACTTCTGTGTTTGTGTGTGTGTGTGTGTGTGTGTGTATGTGTGTGTGTGTGTGTGTGTGTGTGTGTGTGTGTGTGTGTGTGTGTGTGTGTGTGTGTGTGTGTATGTATGAGTCCAACACAGAGAGTACCAGACCTGACAACCAGACAAAACAGACACATGAACCCATGGCGAGGGCCAGACTGGCCGCAAAGCTCAGGGGACTGCCGGTCCAGGCCATTGCTATGGCTCCAGCAGACATGGGGCACCATGGAGAGGAGGGGCACAGGACGGCAGCAGCTGGGACGCCCCCTTCACCGGCAGGCCCGAACATGAGCGCTCTGTGCTCCCCGAGGCTCGAGCCAAGGCCTTCCTGTCCATCTCTCATCTGCTCCCCTGCCAGCACGGTCCTCAGAGGAGAACCTGAACTCCCCCGCAGACTGTCAAATACACTGCTGCGCCCGTTTCTTTTTCTCTCCTGCAGGCGGTGAAAACAGGGGCCTCTGCACGGCAGTGACATCTCCACTGGGACTGCGGTTACGCTAAATAAACTCCCAGTCTCTTTGTGTTGGCAGACGTCTTTTTTTTAGTAACTGCTCGAAATCCATGCGTGTCAACAGAAAAGGGATTATGCTGCATTTCCTTGCCGGCGCGGGTTTTCAGGGTTGCGAAACAAAAACCCAAATCAAAGACGGTGTATATTATTGGATCTCAGAATGCATTTTCTTTGTCCTTTTTTCCTCATCTGTCAAGCCAGTAAGGACAACTTTATAAAACAAAGACTTGGAGGCCAATTCAAAACAAAATGGAAAAATAAAACTACCACATATTCTATGTGTATACAGAGGCAACAGTGAGGAGCAGCGGTCAGCAAACAGATCAAAAGGTTGCAGGTTTAAAGCCTGGGTCAGGTGCTACTGTTGTACCCCTGAGCAAGCAGCCAAACCTGATTTGATTCTGTAAATATACTGCTGAATGAATGGAGTCTTGCTAAATCATAAGGTTATAAAGCCTTCCAGGAAAAGGATGTCAGGTAAGCACATAAATAATGACAATAATATGTCAAAAACAACTGACAGCAGAGAAATCTGCTGAGTCCATTATAACCTATAAACATTGAGGCTTCACTGGCCATGCTGGTTAGAGAGGCTGTCCTGACACCTGACATTTGTCACTTATTCCACCACAGAATTTAAGCAATAGATACCATTGCATTTCTTGTAGGTGATAAGCAAGACAGACACCCCTACTAGAAACCCATCCTTATGGATGCAATCTATCTATCTCTTGCCAAGACTATTCACTGAGCAAATAATCAGTTTGACATGATGGAAAACAAAGACAAGCTCGTTCTGCTTGAAAACTAACTTGAAACTAAGAGCCAAGGCTTAAGTAGGTGTGATGTTTATTAATCGGTTACGTACATATATGCACGGTATCGTGTGGGTTTTATAACATCAGTGTCATACAGTGAAATGATCACAGTTTGATTTCATGTGTCTATTTGCCAGTACCATTATTCGAAGTGATGTACAGTGCATTTGAGCATATAGAGCAGAACACAAGTAGTAGCATACTTTTAACATAATCCATAAGATACAAGTACATAAAAGGCAACAACAGAGTCCTCTTAGAACTGCCAAATGGCTATCCCTTAAACTGTTCCACTGTATAAAGTAACACACAGGATGTGGAACAAGCATGATAATAATAAGCATGATAGCACTTTCACTCATGTAATTTTACCAATACCACAGGCAATCAGGGAACCAGAGAGCTCTCTAACCAACCCCTCTACACACAGGCGTTTGTGCACACACATGTGCATGTGCAAACACACAAGGACACACTGTAGTATACTGCATTTGCATTTGTAAGTCTAAAATGAAAACTAAATGAAGTAATGTAATGCAAGGTATTTTCAGTAATTTCGGCTACATTGTGTCATATTATTGCTAGCTAATTTAATCTACAGAGAGAGTAATTCTTGCCCTGCAGTCAGCCCTGTGTAAGTAGCAGGAGGCGAGCTGAACAGAAATGCAGCGCTGCTTATCTCTTTAAGAGCACAACTTCCCCTCCTCATAGTGGAATGCTGCATGCCAGAGCGACAGAATGAGAGATGGAAAAAAAAGAACTCTGATGTTTGGCTTGCGCTGATGGCATCAGCACCTCTGCATCAGCGCTTTGACCTCTGACCCTGCCTGGACCCAACCTGCAGAGTCAGTCATATGACCCCAGCTACACATACTGGCCTTTCATGGTAACTTTCTAGCTGGGACAGTGGCTGTTTTATGCACATTGGCAAGTGACCCAGGATCAGTGTACCTGGCCCATGTTCTACCTCTAGTCATTATGTGAAAAAGGTGCAATCAATCCTGAGAGATAGTACTCTGTGTTTTGGATGCCCTGTTGAATAAACATCAGGCTGATGAACTTGATGACAGCATAATGTTTTACGTTGTGCTGGTTTGGACTCCTTGTCCCCAAGTAACCACTGTCTGGTATATTTTAGGGACAACTTTCAGTCAACAGCTCAATAAAACAGGTGATTTGTGTTTCTGTCTATATACTACAGATATTTAAAAGGGATGTGGAAACAAAGATTGATGCCACAGTGTTCCAAAAGACAATGCCCAGTAATCATCAGCAGTATGCCATCATTGGCAGCAGCAGGAATTCAGTTACGGGCTCAGTGATGCAGTTACTCTCTGTCTCTCTCTGTTATGGAATTGTGTTACAGCTTCATATGTATCCTGGCTGATATTCTGTGTTGCAGATGGGTAAGACCCAGGGAGCGCTTCCTGAATGTGGTTGCACAAGAGAGAAATGCCCTCAGTGGGCCTGGAGGACATTGCTGAAGTTTTTACAACGTGTTCTGGCTTGAACTAGAGACTGCTGATCAATGCTGCTTAGAGGGCAAACAGATTTTCACGTTCTGCATTTCAGATGTTTAAATAGCAGAGTGAGACAAAAGAACAAATGGAAGGCATTCTGAAGACTCAGCACAACACATGTGGTAACATAACCATGCTCATAGTTATGTAACAACCATGTTCAAAGCCTTGTAACAGCCATACTTAAAGCTATATAACAGGCATGCTCGAAGCTATGTAACATAGCCATGCTCGAAGCTATGTAACAGCCACGCTCAAAGATATGTAACAGGCATGCTATAAGATATATAACAGGCATGCTGGAAGCTATGTAACATAGCCATGCTCGAAGCTATGTAACAGCCACGCTCAAAGATATGTAACAGGCATGCTATAAGCTATATAACAGACATGCTGGAAGCTATGTAACATAGCCATGCTGAAAGCTATGTGTCTGTCATGCCCAAAGCTATGTAAGGAGATTAATTTGGGACTGTAGCTGTGTAGCATCCCAGATAACACAGTGTTTTCAGTGCTGTCCCAATGTTAGTGTTCAGGCATCGTTGTGTGCCATCTGGTCCTAACACACTAAACCTCTATTTCCATTGTAATTTCTTTACATTTTTTGGATTGTTTTTAAAGAGGGATTGTTAGGGAGGAAACAGGAGAAGACTAACAAATCGTCTATGGCATGTTTTGTTTTTCAAACCACTTGTAAAGCTCTGATCTCGTCTCCTCTGGGTGATCCTAACACAATAGCTCAAAAGGAGTATACTGTTTCCATCTCACTGTGTGCTGTGACAGGATTATGTTGTTTGCTCTGTGTTTGCTACTTAAGACATCCCTGTTTGATGAGGAGAGAATACAGTTACTGTGCCAGAACACCCTGAGGATGGAACTAGGTATGTCATTAATCTCTCATTCGAGATCTTGCTGTTGAAAGAATTAGACAATTCCTGATCTAGGAGCCCAGCGGTATGCTTTTGTCTATGTTCAGGGCCGTTGGTTTATACAAGCGAGCACTACATAGATCTGACAATCATATGGATGTGTCAACTTTTTCAACCACCACCACTCTCCTTCACCCCTGATTTTGGAAATGCCAACCGTACATTAGGGTTGGCTTAACTTTTCTCATCTCTGCCCTCACACTGGAGCACCGGGTTGTAGCGAATACACAGGCACACTAATCTGTGCACTAGGATAGCAAATGCCGAATGGCGAGTAGGAACACCCCTCTGATGCTATCTGAGCAACTCATAGATACTCTAACAGGATGCAGGGTGCCAAGAGAGGTGTGTTATGCAACTATGGGCACCCTGTCATTGTCAGTAATGCACAACTTGGAATCAAAAACACCCACTTTTGCTGTCTGGGCCACTTGGGAGCCCTGGATCAATTTAAACAATCTACTATCTGCCACTATCACTAAAAGTGAATCTGCACATTGCCTGTTCTGAGGTGACAACCATCAACAAGCATTTTGGAACAGAACTTATTGTACATGTGAGTCCACCTCTAAGCATCACCATTTGGAGTTTTTGATAAGAACATGATCAACACCTGCTCCAAAGGACCCAGGCTGTGTGAATAGCAGGTGGAATGCTCCTTATCAGAGGTGTGTACTCCACACAGCCATGGGGACACAGGTGCTGTAAACCACACTTCATGCACAACACCACAGTACAACGGTCTGAGTGCGGGGTCTGGTCGCAGTGGCTGTGTTTGTATCCGCTAATACTCAGTTGGTGCCCTGCAGATGGTTTATGGTGTAATGATCAAGTTAATGACCATGAAATGATTTCATAAGAGTGAAGCCAAATACAGAGCCCTGCCTGAGGGGTTTTGCTTATTGATTTTTTGTGATTGTTTTCTGTATCATATGTATGAGGTATTATGTTAAAGAATTGTTGGTCACTTACCTTAGTTATCATAGTTACCATAGTTATCATTAAACATGAACGTATGATCACAGCTCAAAAAGAGTTAGTTGAAAGAGAACCCAAGAGATTTACTTGTCTGTAGTTCAGTACAAACCTAATCAACGACTCTTACCATGTAGGATTTACAGACGTGGTATGGCCAACCAAACACTTTCCCTGAGTGTTATTTTTGCATGCATGTGTGACAACCCAGGTGTTTTACTTTGAGAAGGCTCCTGAGTGCTTTATTCATTCAATGCCTGAGTAAGAGTGCTGGAACATTCATGTAATGTTATACACAAAGACTATCAATGACTAACACTGTGAGCCATGGGCTTTGTTATTACTGCGTTAGATTAATGTCGGAGGAAAGCCACAGATTACTTGCACATGTACAGTGCTGTCCTTTATCTACATTTTCCATGCTGCTGTTCCTCACAAATACACTTTATGTGTACAGTAATGTCATTTACCACATCCTTATGTGGCAGTAGCTGCATTCGTTCCTACAGCTGAAGTGCGAACACAAAGCAGACCCCACATTCACTTATCACTGTTTTTATCACTGTTATTTCACTGCCCAGAAATCCAACATTGGAACCACACCAAAATATTACTGAAAATCGGGTTAGCCTTGTTTACCCACAGTGATTTGACTGACTTTCATGAAAACAAACGAGGCTCTTTAAATCAAACAGTGTCTGACCACTGCCTGTGACAAATCAACTGACGGTAAAGAGGATCCCTGTAAAACACATCTATATGCACGGTAACACAGCAATGATGCAATCCTTTACTCGTCAGACTTTATTGTTCCCCTGTTGGTGAAGTAATGGAGGTTTAAATCATGTCCCCCTTAATCCTGGGTGATTGCGACACTCACCCACACAGTGACCCCCCCTGACCTCCCCTTCCCTCCTCACGCACCCCAACCCCCCCACTCCCTGTCCATGACTCAGGGCTTTGCTCCCATTCTGGGGGAGCAGAGGGCTTACAGAACAAGAAAACATGAAAACATTCCTTTAGGATTCAGTCACCTTTTTCCAAGCACGGACAAAAAAAGCTCTTGAATCACCACTTTATAACCCCACCTGAAACTGGACGTGCTTGCTGAGCTAAAGCTCAGATCGGTATAGTGAGAATGTTGTGTTTATACTTATATTTAGCACTGGCACTTTTTATTTCATAGTTTGTTCTTGGTGTTATGCGCTAGTATTCACTAAGTATTATGCTTCAGTCACCCTGACCAAGTGCAGCTGCCAGATAAATAGTAATAAATTAAATAAAAGGTCTCTAGGTGGGGCATTATTTTGCAATAATTTGGAACACGCTGTTTTTCTCTATTGTCAGCTCAGTTTTTTTTTTTTTGAACGTCTATCTAAATAAAACCCGAGATACCAATGATTGGCACAAACAGGTCCAAAACCAAGGTAATGTATATTTTCCCCACTGCTTTTCTTTGGTTTCTCACTTATTGGTGCCAGAGGGAGAGCGGGGAATATGCACGGCACTGGAGAACTGTTGAAGGGGCCCTGGAAGTGAACCAGACTCCCTGGTGGAGCTGCCTGAACAGCTGCAGATGTGAAAAGCCTCTCGTTTGTGCCTACGAGCCTATAAGCCGACTTACATTTGTCCGGTAGAAAAAAGTATCTGCCTAACTACAGCAGGTGTGGGGTTAAAACACATAGAGATATGCCCACACAGTCACACATGTGCTTTCCAGAGCTGATCTCAGTTATAAGATTTAAATAGCATTCAAGCAAATGGGTTTCACTATTTTGATTGTATATAACCTTTAACTCCCTGAATTAACAGTAATGTGAAGCAACACAGGAAGCTATGAGATACAAAATCCTTGTTCCATTCCAGGCTCCAAGCTCCCACCGTTACCCCTATGTCAGTCTAACCCTGCCATAACGTGTCAGAAGACTTCTGCTTCTAAAATGTGTCCTTCATGTCTTTTTGTGAATTATCTCCGGATCCCAGCAATAGGCAAAAGTAGTGCTAGGTGGAATTATAGAAGTAATCCCCTTGATCCAATCAACTTCAGACACCCTCCTGTGTAGCACTGGTTAAAGACTCCATAGCAAAGCTGTGTCTGACTACTAACTCAGCTATCGCATGACTTCTCGTAACATCTGTGTAATAACAACGTTGCCATGTTGTGTTGTACACCATGTTGCACACACATGCCAGTATCGCAGCCAGAATGTTATACAACACCAGTGAAGGCATTTCAGTTCTCCCCCTCTGCCAACAGCTGGATATATACAGTCAAAATGGAAAAATTCTAGGAGGTAAGAAGTAAGAACCATAGTGCAATTCCCCTCATGTCTTGAGGTCTTCCATGACATAGGGCACCACACTTGACAAATGAACCTGAAAAAAAAGCTAAAAATTGAGAAATCAGGAAAATTCTGACATTCTCATGAACATTGAACATTAAATTCTCAAGGACCATACCAAACAACACCCTAAATATTGCCTTCCAACAGGTCTAATTCTTGACATTTTGTGCATTCGTATATATCTATTTTGTAATGCAAAGCAGTTTCCCTTACAGTAGATTTTTCTAAACTGAAATTAATGAAGAAAATTTTTGAATTATTAAAAAAATGTAACACCTGTTTATTGTCCTTACTTAATATCCTCAATATTTGTTCAAAACAAGTGCCACAGCAGTTGAGAACACCCTCCTAAGACTGCTTTTGTCTTTAAATTATCGTCAGAGTTCAATATCTACCTTTATCAGCTGGCATTTGACTGTCTGTAGGTAATGTGCATCTGTTTTGATGTTGTTATTACTACTGCCATGGGCGACTTGTACCATCTTGAAGTTTTGCTACGGTGAGGAAAATGCACTGAATATGTAAACAACAGGCTGTGTTGATCGTGCAAGTCCTGCTTTAAAGCAGCCATCTTGACTGTGATATTGTTTGAAGACGAACGCAGCCGTCTGGCTGAGTCTTTCACTGTCTCCGCTCGTGTCCCCGCCTTCCAGGGCGATGCTTCCCGGCATTTCCAGGACCATTAATCCCCCCCACATGTTGACAAAAGGAATTGTCATTTGTAACAGTTGTTTTATTTTGTCATTCTTTAATCTCCACATCCACAGTTAATTATAGGGAACACATGGGACTTGCTCCAGTTGAAATGCAGGCTGTGCGCGTACAGCTAATTAAAACAATTCCAGGTCAGAGTAACACAAAGGGAATCTAAATCAACAGCATGTGCAGCAGCAAAGGCCGGTTTTCTACACAACCAACACATGTTCGCTCTGTCAGCACAGCACAGGTTTACCTCCCCTCCTCGGAGAGCCCAGGGGTCCACAATGACGCAGTCTTTAAAAAGCCTTTCATGTAGCAGGACTCGAGTAGAGATTTAAGGCCATACCACTTCCCTTCACGCCACAATGTCATTAATACCATGGGCCATTCAAGAGGTGTTTCGTTCATTCAGAAAAGGCCATGGATGTTTCTGTGGGAATGCAGGGACAGGTGCTGGCCTGGATTTGGATGCCTGCACCCTTTTATCGCGTCAGACACCATACAGTCCAGCTCCTTTTTATCTCCCTGTTTTATGTTCCGGCTCTGACTTTAGGCAAACATCCGTGTGGTGCAGTAATTCCCAACATCAAGCAAAACAAACAGAGCGTGAAAGCATGCAAATTAAAACAAAAGAAATACCCCAAAATATCTTCTCATTAAGAATAAAGCAACAGAACTGGTTAGCATATGTAGTAGTACACTGTATATTGTACATCTGAAGCTGTTGTTTTTTGATACAGGTCACATTGTAAACAAATCAGCATATGCAGACATTTCCTTGTATCCACAATCATACCACAGGCATCTTATGATGTTCTACAACATTGATAATATGCCATTTCTGTCACACTTCCAATGATGTCTTCTCATCACCTCTGTTCACATACAAGACTTTCAAAAATTGTCTTAATGATTTACAACAGCCTACAAAATATGTGACACCATGCAATGTAATTTAAATGGTCCTTTTACGTTTATTTGTCATTTGTTACACTTAATGATCATTACAATTAGTGTCTTTCTGTACATTATTACATTAGTAAAGTACATTATTCTGGTAATTACATCCCTTATTAGTCTGAAATGTTTGCATTATAACATCAATAATGGTGACTATTTGGCAGAGAAAGCAATTTTCTTATAAATGCAGTGTTTGACCCCTCAAGATCCAGACAATGACAGATTAGCAGATAGTCTTGACAGATAGTACAATGCCCAGTCATAGGGCAGTCCTGCGGTGGTATATGTGAGTAATGGTTTTGATATTGACTTTCCGCTGTTGAAGGGACCCTGTGAGTGATTTGCATGTGTTCCAGCTGACAGCACATGTGGCAGAGGAGGGAAGTGGTGGCTCTTTGAGAATCTGCTGAGCAGGTTTTTATGCTGTCACTTGGCCACTTTCTTCTGTGATATTTTCAAAATGCATTGTCTGAGACCCAGAAACCAGAGGAAAGGGAAATAACTGTGTATCCCACACTATCGCAGAACCCGCTTGCCACTGCGTCTTTCACCCATTGTTCTTTCCCAAAAAGAGTGGCCTTGGGCCAAGAAACCCCACATCTTCTGATAGCAGAAATGTCCTAGGCGTGAGAAATTAAACTGAATGAGAGTGTATATCTGTTTGTCACAGAGAGGGTACGCTGCAGGGAAAATTAGCCTGCAGAGGTAGTCTCTTGCTTGTATGAATAACGAAACAGACCACCTTATATTTATGTGGTTGAACATGGTGTTCTCACTGGTCACACTGAAGCGTACTCGGCCCATGCCCTGTCAGCTCCAAACTGCTCTAAAATGGCCAGTTGAATTACCTTTAGCACTGGCATTACTAATATTATAAACCCCAGTTCGTACTCATTCTAACAGGTTCAAATACGATGAACACCCCCTTTTCATGGTTATGTTTCAGATTCATCAATTTAAGGTTAGCTAGCTACAACAGTCCTGCATGTAGGACCTAGCCAGGAAGCTAGCAAGATTGTTTTAGTAACATTCCATCATACCAAAAATGGATGTTCAATGCCATGACTGGTTGGGAGATCAACTGTTACAGATGTAGGTACTTTCATCCCTTAGCAACTGATCCTGGATCAGAATAAAAAGTTCATATTAAACAATTCAGGATTTAAAATCCAGCCAAATATAGGGATTTAGGGTCTGGACTGGGGTGGACATATCTGCTATCTCTGTTGTAATGCACAGAAAGTACCTAGAATTGGTGACTTCAGTAAAGTCAGACAACAGGTTACACACTGCTAGATGTGTGAAAGAGTTTTCTTTTCACTGAAGAAGAAAACAGTTAAGTCTAGCCACGATTCTGCAAAACAGGTACGTGACCTAATTAATATGCCAACATTTTGTGTTTGAATTGTGTTGTTATTATTATGGAAATCTGAATAGGTATCTGGTTAATCAGTGAGTCATACAGACTCCTTGCAGAGAATGAAAACCTGTAAGGCTTCTTTCCCCAGCATTACCCGGCCCCTCGGGCGGCTGTGCAAACAGCCTGAGATGTGAAAGCTAAACAGTCGTGCCTGCGAGCGGCGCAGGAAGGAAAAGTGTTTTTTTCCAAACAGTAAGCGCTTTGCAGAGCGACGACCCCAGTGGCCCGCGCACTGTTGACATAAAGGCAGGAAGGGACGACTCCTGCCGGACCACATACTTGAGCGGCGGCGGAGAGAGGGTGAGAAACGGCGGTCACGCTTCGTCGCCAGCTGCCGCTTCTCCATCATGCCCGGCCTCCTCCTTTTCCAGGGCTGGGGCAACTGTGCACGCGTGTCTGGGCACATTCTCGGTACCAGTCGATGCAGCATTTCTTTGCTTCAGGCACAACCGTGGTCTGAACAATGTCTGCTAATATCTGCTCGATAAACATATTTTTGTCAACACCTATGACTTAACACAGGTTCAGTAAAGAAAAAAAAATAATTTGAAGATCTCTATGGCTATATGTATTCTCAGAGCAACATTTATGTAAGTATGATAAAGTATATACTTTACCATGATTTACACAAACTTATTGTATGATCTTTGAATATTGGCCCAGGTCTCCCGCTGTGCTCATTCCATCATTTGATTAGTGTTGTCTATGACAGGCAATGTTTCTGACATGATCAGCCTTGCTCAGAGTGATAGCTCTTATGCACCATGTGGAAGACAATTTAAGATATGATTCCTCTTCAGAATGAACTACAATATAACCCTGCTTCCTCATCAAAGGGCAGGGTTAAACCCACAGTTTTTGGGTTAAAATCCGCAATCAACAAATCTGTCTCCCATTTACCATTGGCAGCCTCCTAATTACAGTAAATAAATAAAGATGCATAAATAAGTGGACAAGTAAAAGACCATCTTCAGACACTGTCATCAAAACAAAAGGAAATCTGTCGTTCATTCCTTTGTTGATCCACAACAAAACACTGTGTCCTGTGTGATCCAATGGGGTGGTCTGCGTCAACCCTGACATGAGCATCAGCACCTGATTGGTGCATTAGGGTACCGTTGACATGGTGAGAATCTGGCGGGGGCTAAATCTCGTAATTGGCCCCTGGTCTGTCATTACAGATGAAAGAAGAAGGAAATCCAAGCTACTCCCCACAAAAATCATGATTACAGGGTTTGTCAGAAATGGTGGGGAGAGAAACACCATGAAAGAGAGGAAAAACAGACACAGAGAGGGACAGAGAGAGAGGCAGAGAGGGAGAGTAGAGAGGGAAAGAGAGTGAAGGGAGAACGACAGAGAGAAGAGACACAGAGAGAGTGACAATAATGTTTTAAGCAACACAAATGTTTGTCATACTGATAAAGACAAATTGAAATTGCGAATTGAAAAAAAAAAAACAATTGACAACAAGAGAATGGGAGAGGGCATAAGAAAGAGAGATACAGACAGATATATCAGGCCTCTCATCTGGGCTGTCCTGAAGACAGACATCGCCATAATGAGCACAGTGACTGATCTACGTTTAATGAAACATATGGCGCTGTTATTCCAAGTCATAGCGCTCATAGATTCCCTGTTGAACAGTAAAGTGCCATCTGTACTTTCTGGACATTTTCACAAAGGGTAATAAAGAATGACCAAGGAGCTGGTAGGCCACTGCAGGGTGAAAGGTGACATTGTGCTGTGAATCACTCGAACAAAGTTCACTTAACAAATAGACGGTGTGTGTGTGTGTGCTGGAGGAGGTGGTGGAGGGGTTGGGGGGTTGACAATATGCTGTGCCCACTTGAGTGATGTGAAACAGCCATTTTTCAACAGAATGCAGATGACATGGCACTGCAATGATTTAATTGGTTGAGTAACCAGAGGGATTACACTGCCAATCAGGAGGTTTCAGAAATCCATGTTGGGAAGTTGGTCAAGAATTACGAGAGCAGCCTCTGCTTTCTGTGATAATTGCTGTGGAAACTTTAATGACCACAGTGAGCCGGGACCGTGCTGAATGGAATGACAGAATCAAAGAAGCAATATAATTATCTGTGCTGCCTGTGAGCACTGCTCTTGACCCCATCCGCCCATCTCTATCCTCCATGTCAATGCATCTGTCCCTCCACGCCCCACGGTTTCTCATTCCCTCAACCCACTTCTAATAAGCGCCCAGCATTTAAAGGCATTCCCCTCTGTGCAGAAACAAGGGCCTTATTTACAAACATCTGCATGTGTTCTGCACATTTCTGATGCGTCCCATTTATTCAGCCCATTTCCCACGAGAAAAATCTCTGTCTTGATCCCGGCCATGACTGCTCCCTGCATTCCTACCAAATAAGGCCTAAGACAAGGGCGAATATCTCCACGAAACTCTGAACCACCTCAAAAGTATTGCATATATTACGGTAAACCTACCAAGATCAAATAAATAATGTAAATTTAAATGACAATTTTTTTTTTTTTTGCGACTGACAGGGCCACTTGCATACTAGCTGTGGCAGCATGGCCTTGCACCTCGGCTGCTTGCATATTTCTGATCATATCTTGGAGCTGGAGACAGGCTTTCCAGACAGGAATTAGAGAGGATCAAATAACTCAGGCCCGGCAGCAGCAGGACCCTGTGACTGACAGCCATTACATCCCTCATGATTTATTAGGGCCCTAGTATTCAGCAACCTTATCTAACAGAATGTGTGTGTGTGTGTGTGTGTGTGTGTGTGTGTGTGTGTGTGTGTGTGTGTGTGTAATTTCAGCCCAGAACAAAAACAGCTGATAAGCTTGGGGTGCTGTAGGAGTGCACACACAGAGAGGGCAAATATTTGTCCCGCAAGAGTGTCTATAGAAATTCCTCAGGCATTGAATGCACAGGCATGCCCTCCAACCAAAAGAACAGCAGGAGACTCACCAGGTGGAACAGACCAAACTGACCCCTCCCCCCATCCTGTATGCCCACTTTTCTTTTTCAGTTTTGATTGAAAAAATTGTTGACTGAATTTCAGGAAGTTAAGGATGAGAGGCACTGAAAGCATATTGTCATTTGGTACGCCACCGCCAAGATATCTGCTTGTTTGTCTGGTTGCCATGCCGAGAGGGTGTGATGTTGAGGTGCCCTGGAACAGCTGTTCTGTGAAAACAGTGCACCACAAACCCATGTTTCCATCTTCCCAGATAGGCAAAGCCTTCTATGACATTAATGGCCTTTTCATTTAAATAACTTGTGTCCAAAAACAACAAGATCATCTTACATGGCAAATCATTCTTATCCATTTAGTGTTTTCTTCTGTTTTATTCTGTTCTCCTAGTTTCATAGCAAACTCTGAGGATGAGAGAAGTGTTCAGTAGCATTAAAGGTATAAGATTGCCCTTTTGCATCCTGGTGAAATACTGTGAATACTGTGAATAAATAAAATGAATATATAATTGCAAAACTTCACTCCTGATCTTGCCTTTTCCTTGCAGGAACTATCATGCTTTTTGGGTAACATTTTACATATAAATGCATTTTAATGCCAAGAGTTAACATTTACATTTCAGTAACCATTTATATGTAATTTTATTCTTAATTCTAACAGTAGCTTGAATACTGCTTGAATGGTGTATTGAAAGTTGTGCATGTCTGACGTTTTATGAATGAGATCAACAGATTGCTGAACTTTAAAATATTCCAGCTATTTCTTTTCAGTCGGAAATTGATTAAAAAAGGAAGAGCTCACAATAATTCACACATATTTATGTATATTTTGTTTTTATTTTATAACCTTTTTATGAAACATTTTTACATGAAAGTTTATCCTCAAAGTGATTTCTGATTAAATATTTTACCAGGAACACACAGGCCTCTCACAGTGAATTTATTTTGTCCTTGTTATATTTGTGCTTTATGGTGAAGATTTATTTAAAAACGGTGTGACTGGAAATTATTGCTGTCTTGCTGCTGCCGGCGTTTCAGAGAGAACTAAGAGACATAATGCGGAAGTGCATGTCTGTGAGCAGGTGAGGTGGCAGCACCAGCACTGTGTCACTGTGTATTTATATCTTTCTCTCCTTCTCCAACTCATTCCAACCTGTACCTCCTTTCCTCACTTTTTTCCTCACCCATCCTCCTGTCCCGGCAGCTCACCAACAACATGGAGGAGGAAGTTACACTTTTCATACTGTTAAGTAGAAGAAAATAAGGTTACACTAATATAAGCTCCACCCTGGACGCACAGATGCACTTTCCGCCCTGACTTCACTGCACTACCAATGAGGGAAAATGTGACAGTATGTAACTTGTATTGATTGAGTGGGACTTGATTCCAGTACCTCTGCAACCCGACAACACAACCTCTCTGACACAACTGGTTAACTGCGCAGAAGAGCCAGGTATGTGGGTAATTGTGGTGGTGGCGGTGGGCAGTCACAGTTAGCAGCAAACTCACAGGTACTGACATGAAAGATCAAACGTATCTACTTTCCATCAATAATCAACAAGTTTTGACAGGAGGCCTAAAGTAGGACAGGATCACAGCATGTCTCTCTGATCACATATTACCCTTGTCATATCACATTAGTTCTTTACTACTATTTGCAAGAAGGTCAAAATTCAGTCAATGGGACATGTGAACACGCGTGTCATTCTTTCTCTTGCTTTCTCTTGCTTTCTCTTGTTGTGTCTCTGTACATTTCTGTCTGTTTGCGTGTCTCTGTGTGTGTCTGTGTGTGTGTTTCTGGATGGTCTTGTTCTTGATCTTCTTGTTGTATAGGTTAGAGCATCCTATTATGCTGTTAAAACAGGTCATAAAGTTAATAACCTGTGCCAAAAGCGGAACATTTCACGCAGGGCCACCCAATTCAATCTGCCTCAAAGGAGATCTGCATAAGCCCTCACTTCTGCTATGACTAGACAGCACTTCCTTTCTGCTTTATTTGATCGCCTTGTGTCATTTATCTCCTCATTTATGTCCACCAGCGCTTTGCAGCTCTTGATGGCTGCCAGATAATCTTGGAGCTTTACCGCAGAATCACAGCAACCTCTTAAGCTCCGCCCCCCCCCTTCCCAGCCAATTATGTCTCTGCGGATGGCCAAGTTTTGGAGCAGATGCGGTGTCACAGCCCTCAGAATGACACTGCTGTTTAATGGTGGGGCTGGGTCCTAATCAGTACGTCCTGTATTCCACTATTCATGCTCTGCCAAAGGCACATCACAGAAACCATGGCTTTTACATCACAGAGTCCCCCTCATAAGAGGCCATTGTGATTATCAATGTTTTTTTCTTTAATGCTGACTCTTTCATTAGGGCTTAACAGCCCGCTGAAAGAAAGAGCTGAAGCCCTGCTCTGTGATTGGCTGTTGACATGGCAGGAGAGGTTCTGGGTTCAAGCGATAGACAGCTGTGTAATGCCGTGGAACTTTTTTCCCTATCCTTAAACGCCCCTCTCTGAATTGAACCTATTAGAGTTCAACAACATCATCAAAGTTCACCCTTTTGAGCAAACTTTGAGCAACAAATTTTAGAATTTAATTTTCTACCAATTCTCACACATTTTTCCCTCATGTCAGTGACTGCTGGAGTCATGATGATTTAAACAAATGAAAATGAAACACTTAAAAGTGTAAGAACAATGCACCATAGCTGTTAGACTGAATACCCCTCCGGGTCATCACTGTCACTCATGAAAATACACTATATCAATAGCTGTGCTAATTCTAACATTGAGTTCACCATTAGGGCTTGAGCTTTCTTACCATGCTGTTTCTGTGTTTGTAATTGAAATCATAAAAAGAAATGATTGCCATTTCTAATAAACGTACTTCAGTAACCCTACATTAAATTTGTTGTGGCAAGATGGTAAAACAAAAAGAAACCTGTCTGTCTCTTGTTTGTCAGTGCCTCTCAGGGAGTCATTCTGACGCGACCCTTTTGTCTTCTGCATATTAGCACATTACATTTCTTTCTCAGGGGAGAGAGAGAATATGAGAAGCAAAGCGGGGCCACCTGATGCCTAGCAGGACTCTGCAGGAAAGCCCCCGAGCAATGCTGCCAGACCCCTCTGGACAAGAGACGGTCTGAGAGTCTCGGGGAGGTCGGGGTGCAGGGGCTATGAGCTGGGTGTGCCACAGCAGGAAGCAGCACTTATCCTGTGCCACCTCCTGGCCCTGACGCTGGCAGGAAATACCGCCGCAACTCAAGGCCCGATAAGACCGAGAAGATCTCTGGGCCATGGGAGGGCTGGGCTGCACGGTAAACAAGCATGGACAATGGGGGAAGCTGCAGGCTGCAATTAACCATTTCACTAAGGGGAGGGAGGGAAGCAACTACAAATTCATACTTCTGTGTTAATTTTTATAAGACACACACACACACACACACACACACACACACGCACACACACACATACACACATACACACAAAGTCATTCCTGTCATTCATAGGTTCTCATGGAGTCTGCAGTGAAGGAACTTTACTGTAGTCAGAAAGGCAAAACATTTTCACATGCTTAAAGATAGAAACATGTACAAAACAACTTTCAATGCTTGTGCCTTTAGATCTTTATACTGTTATATTCATATTTACACAGCTGGAGTTTTACTGGATGCTTCAGCTAAAGCTCCTTACATGAGGGTACAACAGCAGCATCCCACCTAGGGTTCAAATCTACAACTCCCTGGTCCAAAAAGCAACATCCCCGCCACCTCACAGTACAGCTGCATCCCAGCCACCCCACGCTACAGCTGAATGCTGTCTTTGTTTATTTCTTGAACTCTGCTGCTAGCTAAAAGAGGACAGCCCCAGTCCAGAGTCCTCCAATCTCTTGGTTTTCCTCTGATCACTAGGAGGTGGGGCCTTGGCTTGAACTGAACTCTGACAAACATGTAGAAACAAGCTGACATTTAACCTGTGACATCAGCAGTCAGTCACCGCAAGGGGCAACATGTTCTTTCACACACACCCAAAGACGGATGGGAACAGGCAGCGTTCGTTTGCCAGAAAATCAGGGTGGAGAGAAACAGAGCCTCGGCTATCTCAGGGGATCGTTTCATGAAAGCTGCGCTTTTGATTTTGAGAAAATGTTTGCAAAAAAATGAAAGAAAACATGATTCCAGGGAAACACAGTGGGAGCCTTAGTCCAGGGGAGGAGCGGCTCTCCACCCCTAGGGGCTTGACTAGCTGGCCAATTGCTTAATTCCTACAAGGAAATGTCCCGGTGAAGACCAAAAAGCAAGTGTCCATTCTGTTTGGCAAAAAACAGAGACATTGCACCATCATTGTTTGGAGTGATATTTTTCTCACGCTAACCAGCAAATTATTTTGCAAAGTGAAGAGAGCCAGTTTTCCACATTAGTCTAGGCTTGCCTTGTTCACGTTCCATTCCCTGAGCTAGTGTTGAGGTCATTGGGCCATACATCACTGCGCCATTCTTGAAAAACAGGAATGGCTGGAAGAAAATGGACTACAGGCAGGGCCAGGACTATGACTATGACCTCTCAGGGGTTCTCACGCTGAAAGCCTACGATGTCATTGAACATGGCTTTGACTCAACCTCTACCTTTTCACAGCTGAATTTATTGCAGAGTGAAAGAATCAAATTTACATCTACAGCAGTGTGTACCGTGAATACACAGGCCCAAGGATTGCAGAGAGAAAGCTCAGCACCTGCTTCTGAACAATGACTTTTCTAGCTAACTTTTTTGCTCTTGTGCTATGGAGCTGCTCTGGAGGATGGCCCAGCCAAACATTCTCATCAACCTAAGTCATTGCTCCCATGATCTGACCCACCTTGATTTAAACACAAGAGGCAAGGCACGCACACGCAGAATACAAGCTATTGTGCATAAATAATGTTAGGAAAAAAACCACAAGAGCAACCTTTAAAGAAAGTTTTGTTGGGAGCAACATGAAAGCTCTGCCTCTGATTTATAGATAGACTTTGATTTATAAATGTCTGAAGCTATAGTTAGCTGTGATGGTTCTCTTTGTGGAACAGAGGAAGGTCCTATAGCTTTCCTGTTGTAAAATGTACAGAAATATACCAGATGTCATGAAAAAACATTACAAGCTTATGTCTGGCAGAGCATGTGACATCCTGCCTTTTCTTTTCCTTTTTTTAGTCTGGGGACAGATTTTTAATGCCTCCTTAATTCTAATGAAAAAAAAAATCAATATACCTTTTGCGTCAGCGCTCTTTGGTGATTTCAACAAGTTTAAAAAAACAGAGCGTCTGCCAACACGAGCGCAGGGCGGTTTCCAGTTGCATTCCCAGTTCCCTCTTCAAATTGAAATAACTGTGAATTAATCATCAAGTTACAGCATGATACATGAAGCAGGGAGGAGGACAAAACCCCCAAAGTTACCTTGTCTACTTTAACTGAAGGAAAGAACTCCCACACGTTCTGTATCTCACACAGGGTCATATACTAATGTATTAGCACTGAATAAACAATGAAGAGCTTTGCAGGATACACTGTGTGTGTGTGAGCATAACCGTGTGTGATGGGGGTATACCTGCTCTGAGCTGCAGCAGCCAGACCCTACAGCTATAGCAACATTTCTAGTTCCAACCTACAGTCCATTGACTGTAAAACACTATGCACAAACCCCCTCTTTCACTGATGTTTTACACAGGTTAAGTTGGCATCCAGACAAGAAGAAACATGAAAGTTGCAGAGTAATAAGAAAGCAAGAACATAAAAAATAATGACTAGATCGAGCCAATCAGCCTGACTTGGCTTGTCATTATGCATATGCGAAAAATAATGATGATAAACCTTATTACTGCGGTTTCTCTCATGCATTAAAAACTACAAACTCTTAACAGCAGCTATACAACTGACTTGAAAAATGAAATTAGAGACAGTCATAAAAGCAAACAGCAGAAAGTAGACTCAAGATGAAAGAGCACATGTTGAGTGAGCTTATCACTGTGTCCATTTTGGTGTTGATCCAAGAGCCTCTGACTCCACTACAAAGCCTGGCACCAGACTGTAATTCTATATCTACAGTCAAGTCCACAGTGGAGCATGCTGGGCACGATTCCTTACAGATAAGCAGTATAGGAGGATAAGAAGAATAAGGTAATGTGTAAAGTTTTACAATTTTTGATTTGCGCTGCACTATTCCATTAACTTTTGAACTGTGCAGAATAAACAATACACAATAGAGCCAGGAACACCGTTGCTTTTTGGCAAAACAATATTTAATTGTGGGACAATTCAAGCAGACCTCCTTTGTCTGCATAATTCTCATCAGTTGATATGAACCAAAAAAGCAATCCCAAGAGGAAATCACACAGTTCTACAGGATATCCAAGCTCACGCAAAAAAAAAACAAAGATACATAAATAGTCCCAATAAGCAGGAAATGCCCAAATAAGGAGAGGAAGAGTTGAGGGATCCAGAATTTGCATATGTGTGACTGAGAGAAATATGAGAAATATGAAACCACAGACACTGTGGATGGTACACTGAAACAGGTGCGCATCTCCGTGTATGTGCTCTGGGAGGCCATAATCATGTTGTGACTCATTCATTGTCTTTTCACTGGATACAAACAGTGCTTTGCCTTGTGGCAAACTTCTCTAAACCTGTCTTCCCCCCAGCCTGAGAATATGCATACCTGACAGGCATAAAGGCATGCTCTTTACATGGTGTCACTGTATTTACCAAGTCTAACGGCTGTTTTGTGTCTTTTGTCATTTCCGTCTGACGTTGTGCTGCTGGGCACTGTGGGAAATGTCTGTGATGAGCTGTGCGTGGGTCCACTGGGTGCACAGTAGTCTTATGGATCGGGAAATGGGGAGAGAGGAGGGCTCTTATTGATGAGGGAGGACCAAATACATGTACTGAAAAAGAGAAAGAGCAAGAAAGAAGGTGAAAATACACACACACACAGACACACACACACACACACACACACACATACACACTCACCATAATGAGTGAGATTCCTGAGGTGTTTATATTGTCATGGAGGGTAGGATAGAAGCCAGGATCAGTGATATACAGCACAGAGAGGGAGAGGTACTGTGCATATGAAAGAGAAAGAGATAAAGGGAAGGAAGAAAGGAGAGAGAGAATGAGAGTGATAGACTGCATGTGTGTATGCATAAGAAACAGAGAATGGGAGCGAGTGAAGAGGGAGAGGGAGAAAGAAGGAGAGAAACAGAGACAGAGAGAGACGAGACACGTTAAGAGCAAGAGAGACAGAGAGAATCCCATTTGTGATGCAGGATATGATATGTGAAAAGATGGAAAGGGGGCCAGTGAGCCTTTAAAAATACCCTCTCGACTGATGCAGACATAGATACTGCCTGGAAATTCCCAAATCCCTCACCTCCTGTTCCCAGCCAGAATGCACTCTACAGAATGACAAAGTGCCTCCATTGGTAGATCAAATTCAGGTTATCAAGCACCTTTAGGATTTTATTTGGATTGATTTCAAGCAGTAAAGTATTATATAAAACATAGCATTCCCTCAGAGTTTTCAGCAGACTTGGAGACAATAATGGAAAATAAGGTCTGGTTGCCATATGCTGTATTCAGTTCAGACGTCTCACCGAAGATTAACAGGCACGACCTTTTGGACTTGCAGATTTTTGCATAAATAATTCGGTACGTTTTTTTGTAAATCCCAGTTCTAGGGTTAAATTATGAGTATGAACTGTGTGATTTAGTTTTTCTTCAGGGCAAAATCATAGCTTCCCCTTTATTGCTATTTCTGCTCGGCGTTTACAGTACAGAACTAGTGAAGCTGAATGGGGAATAAGCATTTTGCTTGCTCATTACTCAATGAGTGTAGCTTGTAGGGGGAAGTCACTGAAAAAAGAGGTGCCATCCACCCCCCCCCCCCCCCCCCCTTTGTACTGCTCAGGCCACAGCCTCATATCCCCTCATCTAAAAGCATTCTCAGATTCATTCTGCCATTGATAAAGCTCATTTATGACAGACTTGGAGCTTTTTCTGTTTAAAGATCTCCCAGGGACTGGCTTTTTTAATCTGTTAAATGCACCAGCAGTGAGTGTACCCTTCCTCCCCCACTGACAGGGAACTCATTTAGAAATACCACTGTCTGAATAGCGGCCTGGCTGCCAGCGAGAGACATGGGCACTGGTAATTGAAAGCTACCCTGTGGTGCATGTGGGCATTGGCAGAAACAGCAGACTTGCGCGTGTGTTCATGGGCAGTGTGAAGCTAATATTGGACCTCCTTCTAAAAGCTACAGAATCTTGTGGCACAATGCCACAATCCCAAGGAAATGAATGCTATTGTCCATAAAAATGTTTTTATAATACAAAAAAACACAAAAGTAAACAAAAAAAAACTACAAGAGTATTTTGAAAACCATTTTTAACAAAGACATCTGTATCTGATATGTAAACACGTCTCATTATAGACTCTCACTCTCATTATATAACAGGGATGACCACTGAGAAATTTGACTATATGAGACCTTAGTAAAGAGACACCACTCTTCTACTAGTGTGTCCTGAGAGACCAACCCAAGGTGAGTGGTAACCTGGAAAAGCTTTTCCTTGTAGCATTGTAGCATTCTGAGTGACCCCACCATGACTGGGATAAGTGATGATACAGAGGTAAACATTGGCAATTTTGTCCATTTTGACATTTCTGCTTCTGCACATCAATGAGGGGATCATAGAACAGCATGAGGGAGAAGGACAAAAAAGGTGTGAATTTAAAAAAAAACTGTAATGCTCATTTAAACACTGGTTTACACCTGAAGTTGAGCACAAAGCGCCATGCTTGTAAGGTTGGATATCTGCCCTCAGTGTCTGTTGAATCACACAGACTGAGGATTTCTAGTGGCCAGCTCAACCTGGAACAGAGGCCTGGCAGTGAACAAATGCGCACTTCCTGCTAATGAAGGGCCACTGAGCCGTGAATTCAGCTGTTAAAGGAATAAATCAAAGCCTTCTGAAAATTAAAAAGAAAGATGGAGAGAAAGAAAGAAAGATTAAAAAACTCTTGGGACTGAACAACAGCGGCGAGAAATCTTTTGATGGCGGGAGAGTCGGCGAAACTTGATCCACCGTTGTCCCACCTAAAGTTTCCGCGTTGCTAATTTGTTTCCTTTCTGCTGTAATCCACTCGGAGACAAACAGCGCCGACCGTGAGGGTGCGGGCCATTTCCCTGGACTCTGCGCTTGGAGGCTGGCATGACTTGAGGGCGACAAGGCTGACAGGAAAGGAATAATTTTCTTGTGTGCAGAGGCCTTAGTGCCAGAGAGATCTTTTTTTGCCATATTTACTTTGGGAGGCTCACGCTGTAAATTTATTCTGAGTGAAAAAACACTGAAATAAATTTAAGGCTGCACCGATCCACCACACATCCAGTGCGGAGACTACAAAGGAAACAGGCAGCACTGGGTCTATTTCCAGGCCAAGTGGTGTGGGTGGCGTTCCGTGCTTTCTCTGGTGCTTGGAGTGAGCTCTCGGCTGAAACAGCTGGCATCGCTGCTGGCCAGCTTTGACTGTTGAGGATGTCTTTAAACCCACTTTGCTTCCTCTTCCCCCTCAAGCCATTTCCAGAACACCGCATTACATTGATGCAACTGTATTTGACATGCATCAGAACATTATTAATTGTCACTCCGTGGTCCATCCTAATTTATTGTCTATATGAAGCAAAGTACAGGATGATATTTATCGAGGACTTGGAAGTGTAACTAGAAGATTGCAGGCTTAAGGGTGTGGCACTGCTGATGTAGCTATTAACATATTTAATTGACTTTACAAATTTAAGTGTTAATAAGTTAATTAGTGTATGTTATGTAAATTGCTATGGAAATAGCACCTCAGCTAAGCAAATAACAGTGTTAAAGCATTTCAATTCCACAAACCCAGACAGTAACATGTTTTGCAGCCCTTTCCTGTAAATTTTTAAAGGGACGTAATCACCCCCAAAGCACGACCGCATGAATTCCAGTATGGTTTCTTTTCGTTGCAAACAACGGCTCGTCTGCATGTCCTTGCCTGGAAATCAAATGGTAACAAGAAATGAATATGTCTCACATTTACAGTTGAGTCACTGGGCTTTGTTAGGAAAAACTCTTTACTAAAACTTCCTCTTCTCTTCATGCCAGAACGGTCTTGTGACTTAGGAGGGGTTCGGGCACAGAATCCATTCTTCCTTAGTGGCTGAGCATGCCAGCTGGCACGGAGTAGGTACAGTGGGGGTGTGTGGAGGGCGTGGGGATGTGGCATGCTCCATGCCCAGCCATCCATAACCAAGTGTTAAGTCAAATGTGGAAACGAAACAAACATCATGCAAACAAGACATACCCTCTAGGGAAAGTAGGTGGCATTATGTTGTGTGGTCAACTGAATAATGTTGAACTGAACCAAACTTTGTTTGTTCTGATGAGAAAATGTTGACAAAAAGCATGCTGGTAACAAAGAATCTCTCCCAGTCGTACACCTGTCTTTGGCATTGAGAAACATATACATAAAATACAGCCTGGCCTGGATTGTCCATCTGTATTTCATAAGACAACATTCGATTGTGATTCAGAGATAACATAAAAACAGAAGTACAGTATATGAAGTCGAGGCCATTCAAGCACTAACACATGCACACAGATACACGCACGCCTGCACGCACGCGCGCGCACACACACACACACACACAGGTACACATGCACACACATGAACATGTATGCACGCAAGCGTGCCCACACACTGAACGTGAATCCTGTTACGGTGATTAATCGGTGACTTTTATGAGGCGCTGCTGTGCAATGTAATGCATGCTGTCTGCAGAGCATGTTCCTGTCAGTGTTGTGTACAGTACAGTGGTATGCACGTCACAGCACCCCTGTCTGCAGCAGTATCTTTATCTCACTGCTGTGGTATGTGCGGGGACAGCGCCTGTCTGCCGTGCTTCATATTTTCACAGTTTGCACCAGATGGCCTGTCGCTTTTTTTCTTAACCAACCGTTTATTTTTCGCTTCTGCTGCGCAGAGAGCTGCTTGTTGCTTTCAGTGCAGACAAGGCTGTCGCTGGACGAGACGTGGAGGGTGAATTGTGGTTAGGCGCTTTAGGCTGTTAGTCATGCATGGGAAATCGTCTCCAGAACGTGTGGTTAGAACGGTGCGTTCGCCCGTCTCGCACCGTGTGACCAGGAGGCACAGTCGTGACTTAATGTGGGACACCCATGTCTGCTGTTGATCACAAAGCGTTTGCATGCTCAGTTTATTGGGCCCAGTTTTAGATCAAAGGCCTTATGAATAATAGCTCAGAAAGTGAAAATGTTGTCGTAATCATAATTCATCTACTGTGCCTCTGTTAGAACTACTAATGTTATTGAACCATCAGAGGTTTCTTTGGTCTGTACTCAAGGAATAAAGAAATTCTAATCCGTGCATAGAAAATAAAGCAAAAAACATGACATCAGAATTCAGGGAGGAACTACAATTCACATCATCAGAGGACACAGATCAAACTGCACTGATATTTTAGCATTCTTTTCCATAAACAACAGTACAATTTCTTGAGTTTCTTGACAGGTAAGAACAATGTGCAATCAGAGGTTGCAGACCTTCATCCGTTTGATGCTTCCAGGAGTAAAACGTTGTACCCATTCTATGTGGACAAGCAGACAGATAGAAGAACAGGCAGACAGACAGGTGACAGATCAAGGAGTAGACACACCCCTTGTGGTGATGTCAAGTATGGGCACACATTAACAAATACTGTTTAAGAACAAATATGGTAGTCATGGCCAATAACAAATTAATATTTTGGCAAGGGGCTGGGGAATTTTATTGCTGTCAGAAGAGTTTCTGTTGGCATATCCTTTTTGCTCTTGCTCTGGATTCCAGGTAACTGCAAACAGATATTTCCACCCAAACACACAGCTTCCCTTGAAACTCCTGTTTATTGGACTCTTGCCCAGCCACCTGTCACACACTCAGGTGAAAGTAAAATCCAGTCAGACAGACACAAGTTCATTAGACCTGTGGGGGAGTCTTGAATTAAACAAAGGTGCTGTTCCCGTAAACAGGATTTGGAAGGTGAAATCAGATCTCAAAACATGTCCTCCTTTTTTTCTGTCACCTGGAATTATCAGGTAACAATAAAAACATAAGCACATAAAATTGGAGTAGTTTAAATTTTTCAAACAGTGAGTACCGCAGAAAGCTGGTTTGAAAAAAAATTGCTCATTTGTTTCAGAGGAATTTCATCAAATACATGCCAATTGTTACAAGTCAGTTTCCTAGTAATATATTAGTAAATGTAAAAAGTGGTGCCGAGATAACCAAACACATAAACATTCCAAAAAGACGAGAAAGAATAGAAAATGCATTCTACAGTAAAAGCCCTATGGCCCAGGTTTTAAATTGGCTGTGTCCTTGGCCATCTGACCAGAAATCCACATTGGTGGAATATATTGTCTTTGTTTTGCCAGGAAAGGGGTTACTAGGTTTGCTGCGGACCCCTTCTTGCTCCATTCTTTACAGCATGGTTGCTTCCACCAAGCTCATGAGAGCTGTCTCTCTCTCTCTGTGATAGGTCCATGGCACAGCAGATGACCCGAAGCTACAGGTATTAGCAGACAGATACCCAGTCTTTTATGAAAAAAGAGAAAAATAAACTCTAATAGGGCTGTAATGTGGCTTTTCACTGTGGCACTTAGAATTAAACACAAACCATTTT
Source organism: Megalops cyprinoides (assembly GCF_013368585.1). Classification (NCBI taxonomy): domain Eukaryota; kingdom Metazoa; phylum Chordata; class Actinopteri; order Elopiformes; family Megalopidae; genus Megalops; species Megalops cyprinoides. The sequence goes on from NC_050592.1 coordinate 23,395,842, forward strand.
TCTTCTTTTTTGTAAACCACTTTAAACATCAACGACAGAATGTTTGTGGTTCTTCACATAATAAATCATGCATGCTTCTGAAAGGCTGCACATGTTAATTGTCATTCCACAAGGAGTTTTTTTATATACTCTATTCTGTGCTACTATTCATTAGAATCAGTGTGTACGTGACAGTATTTCAAATACCTAGCATGTTCAGAATCCAGAGTCACCACAGCTGTAAGCTATGAACAAAGCTTTGCAATGACATAATATTCCTGGCCATCAGCTACTTCAGCAAGAAGCTGAGAATCTCTCACTGCTCTGTTAAAGTCCCCTCTCTTGAATCTTAGAAGCACTGATGTTCTGCATGGAAATACACACAGAATGTACTAGCCATCAGTCACTCAATAACAGAGAGGGTTGTGGGTTGTGGGTTGGCAAGAGCACAAACATGTGATTTCTTTACATTTCAAATTCAGCAGAACAATGCAGGATGTGCTGTAGCTTTGCTTGTCTGTATTTCCCGACACCAAAGACAGAGGAATGACTGCAAGAGATTCCGGGATGTTATCAGCTCGCTTGGAGTCAAAGTTCTTTGATTAAAACAAAAACAAAACAAAAAATTCATATATATCTGATTTCGGTTTCTTGGCATCTGTCTAAAATGACCGTATTTGTTCTCTAGAGGTGAAGAAAACAAAGCAGTCAGGAAGAGAGAGAAGATCCCTCCAGTCTTATCTGTGAGACTGCGTGATAAAGGCAGGCTGAGCTTGCTGGGTCTTGTGTACCACCCTTCGTCCCACCCTCGCAGCACCTCGACACCAGTTCACTGTACAGCTGAATCAGCTCCCTGGCCCACTTCAGGTTGCAGGTGAATTTCCATCTTCAATCATTTCCTGATGTTGATCTTTGACACCTCAGCCTGCTGAGGTCACTGGTTTTGGCCAAAATACAAGTCAGCTGTGGGCAGAGTTGACAAGCTACGCAACTACTTTTGCTTCTCTCTGGGCTACTGTTAAACACTGAGGAGTTAAATAAGAGGAGAATGAGTAAGTTGCCTTTGTTGTTCAAACAACCATTGCTAGCTGTGTGCCTAAGCTACATTGTCACCCCCTGCCAGTTGTAGACTATGTTTGACCACCAAGTTAAATATCAGAAGTGGCCTCTAACTTATTTCACAACTGACAGAATCTAGTTATTTGCTGCTAAGATCACACCAGACACACGATGTGAGATTTTCCTTGTGTATATGATATCATTCCATTACATTATTGGCATTTAGCAGACACATTTACCCAGAGTGATTTACATCAGTTAAAATGTTATCCATTCATACAGGTGGATATTTACTGAGGCAATTTGGGGTTAGGTACCTTGCCCAAGGGTACAGCAGTAGTACCCCAGCAGGGAATTGAGCCGACAACCTTTTGGTCATGAGTCCTGCTCTGAAACCATTATGCTACACTGCCACCCCATTATTTATTAATTTTATTGCTTGTTAAACAAAATAAGGGATCCATGTCAAATTGCCCAAAAAGGTAGCCGACACTATTGTTCACAAGCATGTCAGTTTGTTTTCATGTTCAGTGAAAGTGGGGTTATTCAAGATAGACTTGCACACATGATTTTTACTGCACCCTGTAGAGACATTCTTACAAAAGGGCTGAAAAGATAATAGCCACACACTGACCCAAAAGTGGCAAAATACTGCCATTCAAACGCCAGGAAACAGCTTCTCAAGAGAGGGTAGTAGCTGAATAACACTAGAAGTTTTTTCATTTGCTCTGAAACCAAAACGGCAGAAATGGTTAGTCTAAGATCAATATTTCATCACTATAAAAGGGGGATGATTGGATTGTCTGCTCAGTCCCACTGGGGGCGGGTGGGTTACAGTTTGTGGTGTGGTGTTCTGTAATCCCAGACCGTCTCCCTGGGCACTGTCTGCAGTAGTTGTGGGCTGAGGCAGAAGCCCTGATAAAGTCTGTGAAATTCATGATGAAACCCAGATGTATATCGTGGATGACTGAAAAACACAGACTTGGAAAAAAAAAATAGTTTGGTCTTCATTATTTCCAGGCATGTCATAGAATATTAAAATATCTGACTTTCCCGGCACACTGTGTACTGTGACGTAAACCTATGTACTGGAAGCCATCGCGACAGGACTTTATCTGGCCAACGCTCCTTCTTTTCCAGTCAGATTGGCACAGATTTGTGACTTTTTTGGCTCTTAATGTTGCCCCCCTCCCACCATCATTTGTGTGTTTGAGTCCTTTGTCTAAATCATCGACAACATCTTAATTCACATTACTGTAACTGTAATGTGTAAGTGGGACAGAAGTCAAATTCCTCACTGAGAACATTGAACATTAAGAACCTGTTTTTTCATTCATCGGTGACAGTTGCTATTACATAGCCCCACACTGAAACTGGTCCTGACCAGGGATATTCATCATACACTTTGCAGCTGTTTTTAAATAACTGTATCCAGTTACCTGTACTTCCATGACAAGGCATGAACCCATTATTGAAGCTCATGGGAACAACATGTATCATTATGAGTTGTTCTCAGTCCCATTGCTGGGACAACAAGGCATATCCCCTTATCTCCACACAGAATTGCTTACATGTAACTGCAAGGCAGTGTTGCCACAATGTCACCACACTGTTGTGGAAATCTTTGGTGGTGGCTGAGATGATCCTAGGGCAAAGATGAGATGCTATACATGCCACAGATATATTCACTGTGGATGTTAAGAGCTGTGACCCATCACCCCTTCATGGGTAATTAACACTAACTGGCTCCAGCATTCTGCAAGAAGCTGTCCCTTGGTGGGTAACTGACACTGACTCCAGAATTCTGCCAACAGCTGCTTGTGACATAATGCAGAACCAGCTGATTGACAGCTCTGTCCTTGGCAGCCATCCTAATGATGGACCTCACACTTTGGATAAGCATATACTGTAGAGGAGAGTTTCATTAAGTCCAGGGTATTGCCAATGTCCTGTTAGTGAGATGTCATGATGAGGGATCTATTTTATAATGTAAATACTTTCTCTTCTTTTCTTGAAAGAGATTTGAGAACAGCCGTGCCCAATTCTTACTAAGATAGGACATACAAAGACAAATACAGGGTAGGGAGAAGAAAGAAAAGAAAAAAGTACAGAGAAAAAAGGAATGGATTGTAGGTAAGGTCAAAAATGTACTGCTGGTACAGATTCTTTTTATTTTCAGACTGAGTCATCAGCTCCATAGACTGAATGATTAACCCTGAAAAGCACCACTGCCCTGTCCCACTCCTCATGGACACATGTGTCAACACTGTAGGTATGGATTTGCTTGTTAGGAAACTAAGGGTGTCACTGCAACTTCTACCCATCATTAATGGCGGGTATACACTGTGCGATTTTGGGCTGTCACAGACAAAAGATGACCAACGTGAAAGAAACGTGGTGATATCTTTGGTCATGGCTCCAAAACAGTGGTCTTACGTCATACTGTGAGAGAGGTTCAAAGATGGCCGTTGTCACAGTCTTGTGACCATAGATAACCTGCAACAAATTCTGGCAGTGTCAGAAATTTAGGATGACCATCTCACAATGTGACTGCTCTTACGACCCATGTCTACTAACCAACCAATAGGAATGCAGCATGAAATGCCGCACTGATCAACGTGACACTGGTGCCAAACCCAAATGTAATAGATGGAGGTAAAACGTGCAAAACAAAATGTTTGGGTTTCCAACAAAGAAGCAAATCTTGTTGAGTAGTGGCAGCAGAAGCCTTGTTTGTATGATGTGTTCTCCAGCTGTTATCATGACCGCGCCAAGAAGGACGTAGCATGGAACGACATAGCGGAGGAACTGCAGCTCCCGGGTGAGTAGCAAGCCAGCACTGTTCATTGTTTACCACTATAGCGGCGCAGATAGATGACACACGCTCATGACGTTTTACTCTTGTATATTGACTTGTGTTGTAGCCTACGATTCAGTAGGTGTTTTCATCGTACAGTCTACATACATCAAACTTGATGTCGTACCCAAGTTTATTAGATCCATGTCGCACAGTGTGGCTTGCAATAAACTTATAAGATTGTTGAAATCTCACAGCCTGTAGGTGCCATAACACAGCAACAATAAAAATCAACATCATGCTATGACTTTTTCTCCACACCGCCATTGTCTGGTAGCAATGAGGGAGGGTTGTTGCGCGTTGCTGGCTGGGTGTAAGCTCAGTGCAGAAAATAGGCCCGCTGCATTGCAGAGAGCTGACGCAGTCGGTGGTCAATTACACCGCTCGCTGCAGCTCATAACTAACATTGATTCAATTACTCCCTTCCCGTTTGCTTCCTAGTCATCATTCCACTCCATTAGAGACATAACGGCCTCTGTTACAGCTCCCCCCCACCCCCTCCATCCCATAATCCACAATAGAGCTCAGACTCCTGCAGCCCGGCCACACGCGATCTACAATCACTCCCCCACATCCAGCCCATTAACGGTGCTCATATCTGCTATAATTAAGGCAGGGCTACTCCATTCCTGGCCAGCAGGTTTGACATTTCTCATTAAACCACATATGCTCTCAGAATTGGGGAGGGGGGGAGAGAAACTGGTTTAATTAGGACAATGATTCATTGAATCAGGTGGTTAAGTGCTTGGCTGGGAAGAAACGCTGCAGACACTGTGGCCCTCCACCGCCAGGGCTGAATATCCCTGCAGACTCTGTGGCCCTCCACCACCAGGGCTGAATATCCCTGCAGACTCTGTGGCCCTCCACCACCAGGGCTGAATATCCCTGCAGACTCTGCGGCCCTCCACTGCCAGGGCTGAAAATCCCTGCAGACTCTGCGGTCCCACAGGACCAGGGTTTGATTGCTGCACAAACGCCGGGGCCCAGGGCTAAGTGAAAACAAACAAGCGATCTTTGCTGAGGATGGAAGAAGGCTGACACATTCTGAGAGTAAACAGCAGTGGAGGACCTGCTGCAGACACCTGGCACGGTTTGGGCTGGTGGCACTGCTCCATTTGGCCCGCCTCCCCCGGGCTCGGCTGCAGCTGCTCCGGTCCCGTCACTGGCACAGATTAAAAACATCCCACAATGAGGCAGCGGCAGAGGACGAGCCTGTCTTCCACTCTAGGCACCAAACAAGGAACACCGGAAGCTCCTCTGGTTCCCTCATCCATCTCCACATGTGTTTCACTCCCTGATGTTTCCAATGCAGAGAGAACACTGATGGCTGAGCATGTCAATTTCTCCTCCGACCCCTCCTGCCCCAGATGGTGACTGCAGCTGGTGATGCCTACGCTGTCCATCTCTGTACCGCCCATGTCTTTCCTGGCACAATCCATTCGCTGACCACCAACACGGCTTAGTCTTGTTGTTGGTCCGGGCGCTATGGCAACCGACCCAACATCTGAGGCTGAGTGTTGGCCTGTGATATGCGTGAAAATGTCAGAATGGAAAAAGGGCCCCAGAGCAGCTCAGGCAGCGAAGGCACTTGTTTTGAGAGCAAGCTGAGCCCTATGGCCTGGGTTTGGATCAAGCATTATCATCAGCTGACAGTTACAAAGAAGCCATGTTGGCAGAACAATGTGGCCCCGTTCTGCCTGAGATTGGGATATGTCGGCTAAAATCCCCTTGTCGTGCCACTCTTGGCGTCCTGTGGCTCATTTGTTTGCCTATACGTTGCTCAGATGATGTCCAGCAGATGTTTCTATTCTCTGTGCTGCATCTGCTGCTGTGAGAGCTGGCGTGAGCAGAGGCTGTCAAAATGACACAGGCCTCATGTATAATTAGTCATGACAAAAGTTGAAAAATGGGGAAAAACAAAAAACAATAAGAACTGTCCTTGTTGTAAGTAAAAAGAATCCCCACACCCAAGACAGAAAAATAAATAACAATAATAAGGAAAGATCAATTATTAGTTGTTTGTCTTGGACCATACAGCCGCCCCTATATGGATCCTGTAGTGTATCTCTCATATAGATCTACCTGTCATCAGATAATAGAGGGAAACCTCTCGCTGGGCTTATTTCAAGGGCGTTTTTAGGAAAAGCTGACAAATAGAGATCTAGCTGATGCTGCTCCACAGAGGGGCGGTGGAGGCTGGGGGAGCTTAACGGGGGAAATCCTAATCGCTGGCGAAGCCTGACTGAAGCCTTTCAAGGTGTCCAAACAGGACTGCTCTCTTAGAAAGAGCTGACTCTGGGCCTACACAGAGCTCATTGTTTGACCAGGCCCCGGGGCTGCTGGTGTGGGGCTTTGTGGGTCTGGGGGTTGGATTGTAGGGTGGATTGTCAGACTGTGGTAGGTCTAGGTCACTGCCTCCTCCTTGGATACATTTTCCTTCCAGCAGCTTGGGCCACAGATGTTTGAAGGGAAGTGTACGTTGCTGGAGATGGAGCTGACACAAGCTGTGTTAACAGTCTGCGCTCACCACAGCCTATGATGGAATCAATGAAGTTCAATGCACCATCACCCTACCAAGAACAAAGCAGATTTACACATTTATCAGCCCTAAAGTGTATCCACACACACACACACACACACACATGGCTTGGACACAGCATATCTATACACGTGAATGCACATTACACACAGATATACAAACACTGACATGGTAAATTGTCTGGTTTAGTTGCATTGACCAGACAGTGTATATTGTGCTGTGAGTTTCACAATAGATGGCCGTATACGCACTGAGGATTTTCTTGGACCAGATAACCAAATTCCATCTGTTGTTTCAGACACCCCAAATATGCATGGCAGACTTGGATCAGATCTAAGGAACTTACTGTAACAAAACGTCTGTTTCGTCACAGTTCTGAGAAATCTGACTGAATTGAGTCAATACAACCTTCCTGAAACACAGTACGAGCCGTGTGTGAGATTGACTGAATCCATGATCCTCAGCCCCATCCCCACCACAAAATAAAAATAAAACAAAACAAAAAAAAAAAACAACAACTGACATTGCACATTGCCCTTCCTGGAGCCTTTGTGACAAGTCACAGCTAGCAGGGCACAGAGGAGAGATGTACATCAGACCCCTGTAAAAGACAAGGGGTCTCTGACGAAAGTACCTCCAAATGGGCCAGTTCATTTTAAATGTACACATACCTGTCTGATCTTTGAGATTTAAAATGATCTTAATCATATTTTATGCTTTTAAGTATTTATCTTTTTTTAGATAATATTGCTATTAGACAGAGCATAACACAGAAAAGGAAGTTCAGATTAGACCAGCAATGTGATGTACAAACAATAAAATGTTAAATTGTTACAGGCATGTCTAATATTTAGGCTGTTGTATGACTTCAGTGGAAACAGGATGTCTTAACTGAGCAGACTCTGTCCATGGCCCAGAGCTATATCAATCTAACTTCAATTCACTTTGTTCTGGACATTCAAAAGTGAATTTAAGCATTTTAGTTTTTGATTATTCTGAAATTGGATATGAAAAAATGAATACTGAAATTCTTCACTCAAGAGCTAGGGACAAGGAACCAGGCAGTGAGATTGAATCTGGCCCTGAATCTTTTCAGAGGCATAGGGTCAATTTTCAAACACTGGACTTTTTTTTTCTCAAGAAATCTTACACGAATCACAAACTGGAATGAGATATACTTGTTAAATGATAAGTATGAAGTAACCTTTTGATCATGTTTCTGAGAGCAGGCCGCATTGCGCTTTGAATGCTGTGTCCTCTCCTCAGCCTGTCCTTATGGTATTCCCTCCCCCGCAGTCACTGACACGAGCTCGGACCCTGGCACTGTCCGTCCGCCATCTGGACATCCTTAATCATGCAGACCCCCGTGCACCCCAGGACCACTGTCATCTATTAGCAGATTCCACCGGAGTACAGCTGCGGTTTACACCAACACACAGCTTTTGCTGAGGAAAAAAGAAACAATAATGTAAGCTGTTAAATGAGGGGAGAGAAATGACATGTCGCAATGCATTACAGCTAGTCATTTTAGCTTAGGCTGTACTCTAATTATGCAAACATACTGCGCTTATCACGTGCATATTGGTGGGTTGTCATCATTCAACAACCCTTCCATTCAACCTTAATCTACATTATATTTGCAATAGACATTCATGTGTATTGCCTGTAAAAATGGAGAATGTTACTGTGCTGATATGTACTGATATGTTTTGCTGTGGTATTTTGTGTGTGTGCATTCGCTTGTGTCCTGTCAGGGGATATCTGAACGCTGTTTGTGACTTTGGAACTGTGGCCACTGCATTATGGGCACTTTGTTTTCGTTCTATTGGTTTTTTTCTATCCCTCTTTCCTTTTTTTCTCTCCCAAACTCCTTCCTGAGAAAATTTCCTGGCTCTGGAGGCTGCTCCGCTGGGATTTTTGTCGTGGTCCCGCTGGCGACGCGCCCCCGCTGCTTTTGTGAGATCCACAAACACGGGGAGCGGAGAAGGGGAGGGGCACCAGCCAAAAACAGGAAGGGAGACCATTTCATCATCTGGGGCTCTGAAATGTCATGGCGTGCCAGCCACGCATTCTCGCGCCGCGCTCGGCCGCAAGTGGACAAACAGCACAAATATCCTGCGCTCACCTCCAGGAAAAACAGGGAGGCCAGCTCCTCTCCGCTCCAGCTTTCACGCCGGCCTCCAAGCCCCACTGCAGACTTGGGAAATGGCATTCCGATAACTGCTGATTGTCCGAGACTTTGGCTTTGAGGTCATGAGACAGATAACAACGTACATACCTATGTACTATACTATATTATTGTACTATGTACTATACTGATATTATACTGTCTATGTACTATAACTATTCTGTTGTTCAAGGCAAAATATGCACGGCAAACCTTTCTTCTTATTGGATTTAATTTCCATGGTCTATTGGATAGGGGCTCAACAAGTCAATGGGACAACAGCCTGAACTTCAAAACTCACTTGAGCACATCCAAGAAAAGGTCAATCCCTCTTTATATGAAACAGTAACACTGAGTGTATAATTTCAAAAGTGCTTTGTATTAATGTTTAATTCTTTTAATGGCTGCCTACAGCGTAACACATTAAATGGGAATTATTACAGCTCATGCGATTATCCCTCTTATGAAGTTTTAATACAATTCTCTTCACTCTCAGTTCAGCCAAGAAATTAACTCTATCACATAGCACAGCATATGATGCAATAAGTGACTTATGACATCACCAAAAAAAAGAAAAACTACATCACAGGCTTCTTTGACCAACATTTCTCTGCCACATTTGATTTGCATGAGATGCAGAGGAATAATAATAGAACTTTGGTCTTTTGTTTAGCAAAAGTACAGTTGTTAAAAACTGCTGAAGTAATCTCTTCCTCTTGCCAGAGAAGAAATAAATAATCCTCGATGCTCTGATCCCAAAACAAATTGGGACATGACAGCAAGATGTCAAGTCCTTAGAAACAGACAGAGACATTTGAAAGCTGTTACATATCAGTCCCTTAAATGTAATCACACCTTTCTGAAGCAAACTGGAAGTTCCTGTGAGCTGTTTGTGATACAGCTGTACACTTGCACACCTGTGATCTTACACTAAACAAACACAAAGTTTAACACTAAATGAATAGAAAGGGGGAGGGTGTTGTAATGTTGGGTCCCAACCAAGAATTGTTGTAGTCATTACATTAGGGGGTCAGTGAGGTTTCTTAGGAATATATTATTTTCATTTCTGACTCCTTTCACAGCCATTCCCATAAAATCTCACAAGTGTCTCATAAGTGTTTTTCTTCTGTCATGTGAATTCTTAGGAAATGTTTTTTTTTTTTTTTTTTTACGTCATTAACTTTCTCTTAAACTGCTGGCTGCCACATTCCCAAGTTGTTAGTGCCTCTTCTTGGACGTTGTTGGCTTGTTTTCACCTTTGGGCTGTCAAACAATCAGGCCGTTAATTGTGTTGTGAGATGCGACAGGCCTCTGGCATTTCTCTTTGTTTCATTTCCTACACGCCTTTCCTCCTTTCCCGAAAGCAGTGCTTTCCCCGCTGACCCTTATAAAAACTCATACGCTGCAGTGATCAAAATCCACCACGCAAGAAATGCATTGCTTGCATATATATTTATATCAAATTTCACAACATTTTCTATAAAATTCATATGTTCATATGTTGAAAGTCAATTTTTATAGTAGAGCAAACTTTGACCCACTCATAAAATATGGTAATTTGCAATTTATTATTTTGATACACAATACACTAAGGAGGAGAACCAGTACTCAGAAGTCCAATGTAGTTTCCCTTAAGTAGTTTGGGCTATGTATGTATCCTGGCTATACACTTCTATGTAAGTGTGGGGCAGAGACAAGTGCCCTTATGGTCAGATCCCATGGGTGCTGCTGTTGTACCCTTTAGCAAGATACTTAATCTCAGTTGCTCTAGTTTTAAATCCAGTCGCAGAAATGGGTTACAGAATATGTATGAAAAATCAATATCCAATGCTGCTATACATTGTGCCGTGCTGTCTTCCATAATAGCAGTCACACCAAATGTGGGGGGCTTATAGGGACCGTGGTGACGCTTACATGTTTCCCACATGGCGATATTCAGAATTAGAAATCTGCTCAGAGATACAGAGAGTGGAATGTGTGTATAAACAGCTGCCATACACATACAGCTCTGGCCAACTGCACCAGTCACACCAACAAAACACAAACCTCTAACGGTGTGGAGCGTCAAGGAAATGTTCATCAGCTTGTTGAATTGCCATATTACCTCACTTAATTGATTAATTAGTAGGCATACAACTATTAAACACTTCCCTTGTTTATGTACACATTATATTTTGACAGCAAGGTTACTGCCTGCAGTTCTAAAGTCAGCTAACAAATGCTATTTTGTTTTAATCATGAGACTGGGCTGATTTTGTCTGAATGGCAACTGCAAGCCGTCTGCCAACGTCTTTTATCAAAGACAGCATATAAGCACTGCCATCAAGTGCTGCTGATCGCCAGCCTGCAATTAAACTCGCTTTAGTTAATTAGAAATTAATTCCATGCCTAATTGAAGTAAGAGGACTTTTTTTTTGAGTCGTCATAATTTTTGTGTTCGAAATAATGAAAGACCACATTCCGCTGCTCTCTGTTTAGAAATGTCCATCATCCTGCCTGTGTAAAATCTTCCCAGCGCAGTGAACTCATTAAACACATAAAATAAAGGCTCATATCACACCTGGACTGTAATTTATACTTCCGAATGTCGTTCAGTCACCCTTGGGGGCGGGAGGTGAACAGATCACAGGCGCGGCTGACCACACACATTTACTGCTTACATGCATGAGCACGGCACTCTGACAATCTGCAATAGCAACACTCTCACAAAAGCACCTGCAGAGAGGCCCATAAACTCTGTTTGTTCACCTGCAGGCTCTCCGCTTGGCAGACAATCTCAAATAAGCTCTGCTTGGACTTTGTCCCTCGTGGATCACGTCTTGTGCTTGCATTCCTGCATCTGTGCATGTGTGTGTGTGTGTGTGTGTGTGTGTGCGTGCGTGCGTGTGTGTGTGAGGAAATTAGTTACAGTGTCTACAGGACTGAGTGCTGTGATCTAACAGCTTTGTGGACAGTATGGATTGTGGCTGATATTAAAATTAAAAAAGGTCTTGGTATGGACAGAGTACACATCGACCCAAAGACTCCTCCTTCCATAACCAATATTCATTGTATTGTTTTATATATTCATAAATGGGTCTTTTTTAAGGTTTAAGCCCTTAAAAAGAAACAGTTTTGGAGGAGTCATTGTCAAAGATCATGTGAGGTAAAATGGCTTCACTGCTGACAATGACATCTTGTTGCATTTACAGTGGAACTGAGAGCTCTTCCATCATTTCCTCAGCCCTGTTTTTGTTGGACAGGGAAGTGGTCAAGGGGGCCACAGTAACACATTACTGAACCTTCCTGATTCCACTTCCCACAGCGACTCTAGGAAACCAACGTGCGAAGTGGACAAGTGGACTTAACCCCACTAACAAAACCCCATCTGACACTAGCAATTAAAGCATTCAAGCCATGACAACACTACAGCGTGCTCTGATTATATTTATATGATAAAGGGACCTGACACAATGGAGCTTCACCTGCCCGTACACAGAGAGCCAGATGACAATAACCTCAGATTAAACCAAAGAAGCACCTGCAAGAGATTAAGAAGATGATCACTGTCCAATAAGGCCTTCCATTTTGTGGACACTTCACCAGTTTTCAAAAGGATGTCTGAGGTAATAATTCTGTGTCCGTGGTGATGACAGCATTGCAGGAGACTGATGGGAACAGCAAATGGGACATTCTGACAGTGCCATGAAGACAAGGATTCTCTGTTTCATCTGACAACATGCACCTGTGAGAGACGCAGAGAGGACCGGCCTTCCCGTCACCCCCACCTTGACCAAAATCAGATCTTTCAGCACTTCTGCTGGCAAATGCCTTCCTGTGGAAAGAGTCCCCCCCCCCCCCCCCCCCCAACATCACTGGCCTCTCCGGTAAAGAAACAGGACGAGAGGGCTAGCAGGGACAACAAGCCTGTCTTTGTACGCAAAGCTCAATTCTGAGGCTGTCAGCTAGCTGCCCAGCCAGCCCGCCAGACAGCCAGCCAAACAGCCAGAACTACAGACGGAGCTCATCGGGTGTACAGGCAGCCCATCAGCAGAGCAGAAAAGTAGACCCTCTGCATCAGAAAGGCAAGATGCATCAACACCTGTCTCATGTGTGAGTGACGACCTTGCGCAGCTGCGGAGGCGGACGGTGGCGGTGCGGAGACCGCACAATCACATGATCACATAAAATGCTGCAAGCTCGCTAAAGTCCCAGCAGGTGTGTCCCGCTTGATGGCTTGTATCCCTAAGCAAGAGAGAAATCGGTCTGTGGTCTGTTCAGAAAAAAACCAGAAAGATCTCTATGACATTGATAACGAAACAACAACAGCAAATATAACTAGGCCTCGGTTCAAATTAATGTGCTTTGACTTTGAGTTTAACTTGACTAAGGAGTGAAAGGAGGGCTATGCTTATGTTATTGTACAGTAGGTTTTGTTTATTTCACTGACTGTCACACGTGTTAATGTAGCATGGCACATCGAAATGTAACTTGCTTAGTTGTGTTCATAAAGTGAAAAACGAAGTGCACTGCAACTGAGTTGCACACGCCGAGCACTGAATGAAATCTCAGATTTTACTTTCCGATTACAATGCCGTGCCCTTCCATCCTAAGATCACAGGAAGCCTTGAACAGAGATGCATCTGTTATCTTGTTCATGGTGAAGAGCTAGTATATCATCTCCATTGTTTGCGCACACACGCTGTTTGCAGACAAGATCCAGTGTGAAATGCAATCTGTTCATCTCTGGAATGAAAGCACAATGCATCTGATCTTCCTCAAAGTGCTGAGGCTCTTGGTGTAACCCGACTGAGGAGCAGCTAAAAGACTCTGTATCTCTAAGAGGGACCTTAAACAGAAGTTTGACCGACATTAGGAATTCAGAAAATACACAGTAAATTTTTTTTATGTTTGACAGTTGGAGTACTGGTACTTGTCTGTGCTGCTACAGCTGCTGCTACAACCACTCCTTGCATGACATGCAGCCACCACTTCTAATAGCAATGATAACGTTAACGCAAATTTTAAATTGCTGAGTGCTTTGGCTGAGAGGGGTGGGAGGAGACGTCCTGCGGGTCTGTCAGTGGATGAGAGGAGGCCGCTGAGGATGTGGGATAAGAATGTCATGCCTGCTGCTCAGGACAAAGGGACTTATGTTTGGAGGCTGGGGAGGAACTGAAAGAGCCCCCAGTCTGACAGACCCTGGCCGCTGGCGAGTCCTGGCTCTGCCGGCGAAATGTCAGCAGTGAAAGAGTGCATTGTGGGAGCTTGCGTGGAGAGGGGCCGCAGCACACGTCAGGGTGGTGCTGAAAGGTCGGAGGTCAGCACTGGTGCTGCACTGTCCACTTGTGTGGACGAACAATGCTTGGGTCAATTCCACCCTGCTGGCGTGGGTGGGGAGAGAGGGGAAAAACAGCTCCTCTGGACACATGAGAACTGAGCAGCGAAAGGTTAGAGTGCGCGGCTTCCTCATTCTTTCCATTGGTGATCTCTCTGTAAGGCCTATTCACTGATAAATATATCCTCCCTGCTCGGGCCTCAAGACTCAACCCATTTTTATCCCTTTTTCCCCTTTGTGTGAAAACCCAAGGCGTGAGCTGGGATTCCACATCAGATGGGCTGTTTTAACCCCTTAATCTCTGAAGCACACACACACACACACACACACACACACACACACACACACACACACACACGCACACACATACGTGCGTGCGCGCGCACACACACACATACACACCATTTATACATTTATACTGAAGGCTGTTCAGGTGGCTGCGTGCCTTCTGTCCCCACACATTGCTGTAAGTAGTCATGCACTAAAGACTCCTTTTAGTCCACTGTAGTTTATGGTTTTATTTTACTCAAATGAGATTGTTTTCCTCTTCCTTCCTCTTCCCTCCAGTTGGTTTTAAGAGGGGAAGCTGCTGTCATAGTGTTGTGACTCTGATTCCCTGAACCAGTTCAATGTTTTGCTCTAGAGCCAACGGAATGTGCCAGGATTTGGTCAGGGTTTCCATTGCTGCAGCCCAAGTTAAATTCAAAATGCAACTGTTGCATCGTAATACTTTCCTTGTTAATCTAGAATAGAAACACAGGATTATGAGGCTTTGAGGTGGTGTCACTCCTAATAGTGTAAACCCTGAGAAATGAAGACTCCACACAGGACAGTATCCCAACAGTGGTAAAGTAGACTGAGTTTGTGTAGTCATCATCACCAGCTGCTGTAACTCTCACCTGTCCAAAGGACGGGCAGTGAGATGTCCAAAAGTTATAAGGCACTTAAGGTTGCCCTCAAGGGAGTTAACACCATGGAGGTGATTATTAGCTAGTCAACAGAAGGAAGCAGGGGTGATGCCTGAGAGAAAAAACAACTTCACTAATTTGTAAAGTCTGTATTTTTGGCACGCTTAATCATAACTGCACAAGAGTAATCCCCAATGAAATGAAGCTTAGTTTTATGTTTAAAAACTGATTAAGGATCTATAATTTGACATTTACTGTATTTATTCACAATTAACTTGTTTCAAGACTCCTGGAGTTGTGCTTTTGTAATTTTGGTCACCATCATCCTGAAATGCTCTATGTTTGCTGAAAATGCCTCTAAATGAGGATTCAGCGTGGACGTGTCAAAAAGGGGGTTTACGGTTTTGTGGGGGTGTCAGTCACATGAAAGGACATGCACTGTGGAGCCTGGCTGAGAAAACGCCAAAAAAGCCTTTGTTTATGGGCTACTTCAAGTGGGTTGTATATGTGCATGTGTGTGTGTGTGTGTGTGTGTGTGTGTGTGTGTGTGTTTGGGGGGGGGGGGGGGCTGGGGGTGCTGTCACTGCAGGGGCCACAGGCCCCAGCGACTCCTCATAAACCTGCTGTCAAAGCAAGCATGGGAAAACACCACTTCCCTGAAACAAAAGGGAAAAGACCTCCGGAGGTTCTGGGAGAACACCACCTGGAAAAGGCCTTTGCGCTGGCCCTGTTCCACAAGGCGCTGATTGTTTCTACCCCGCCATTGTGCACTTCAATGGAGCTGGACCCGATCCGAATTCCTGCAATACAAACGGTGTAATTCATAATAGGAATATTGCCGCGGGGACTGCCTCTCGATTCTCAGAGAGGACTGTTTGTCACCGGCTATTGCTGCCAATGAGTTAATATCGCTATTGTTCCTTTGGGTGGCGAGAGGCTGTGATTTATAATTACCCTGGTCACCAATTAGTAACACAGATGGTATTTGTGAAATGTGAATGCTTGCCTTGTATTTATCATCGGAACAAAGAGCTGCAGACCTTTGACAAAGCTTGCCCTCACAGTGAACAATGGGTTCTCACATGCAGTGCTGGAATGTCCCTGTAAATCATTACTGCATTTCAGTCCAAAGCTGATTTAATATCTAACAGCGCTCTTTTCAAATGTAATCAATCTGCCTGTCAGAATACAGTATGCCAATGAAGTACATTACAGTAAAGTGCTGTCCATGATGGCCACACCTGATTCAAGTCTATCTCTCTAAACATGTGTAATACGTACAGTTATGCAGTTAATTCTAGTTTAATGATCTCTAGATGATTATCTAATTAACTAGTTATCATAATTTGTAAAATGAAATAATAAACTCACAAGTCCATGTTACCTAGACAACACAGTTTTCAGTTTTCATATAGATATGTATTCATTACCCTAAATAACCCCTGATGAACATAACAGGCACAGACATAATCCTTCTCTCTGGCTACATGTAGTCAATTTTTCCATTAACAGAGGAGCTGCAGTCTCATTCAAACGGCTGCCTGTAGAAATGTTAGCATTTTTGGTAGTATGCTGACCTCTAGTGGTTGAGATATATAACAACAAAATAAAAAGCACTGCCCTGTAGTCTGTTATTGGACTATTTATCCTCGTCACAAAAATGCATAGAAAAAGAATAAAGAATATACTGAATTTCTACTGACTGTGGCTAACCCCATTCAATATTTCAGAACACATCTGTCATTAGAATAAAATTATGTCCAACATACCATCTCTGAGATTATTTAGTTCATATTTTTGCACATAGGTCCTGATCAAATCCAATCACAGAACCCTGATTGTAAGTCAACAGATAAGCTCTAACTGTTGGAACAGTGTCGCTTGAGATCATAATATGGAATGAGTAAGAAAGAACAGACTATTTTCCCTAACGTCCAAAGCAATATCTGGACACCCTAATCGAATGCTGAGCGATCCTGTCTCTGGGCACTGACTTGCACCAATGGAACAGCATGTGGGGAAATGGCATTTCCTCTGAAACCGGTTTCCATGGTGCCATCACAAACAGCCTCCAGGTAAAGAAACTGCTCCCAAATAGCTTCATTCTTTGTAAAATACAGTCACCTTAAGTCTTGTGTCGGATGAAAGAGGCTTATTTGCCAATTGTATGCAGTCAGAAAGCCACGGTCAGAATTTCAATCCAGCAAAGTTCATTCCTGGATAGCCACAGGCGTATTACAGTTTGAATTCATTTCATTTTTGAGAACAGAACTTATTCACAGTCATTCATTATTGGCCGTCACACTCAATCAACAGATGATCGAAAGCCATCTCTACCAACCTGCAGGATAGGACTGCTGGCTTTGACTGAGTTTGAGAGAATGAAAGAAAAAAGAGAATGAGGGAGAGACAGAAGGAAAGAGGTAGGGGGGAGAGAGGGTGGGGGAAATGGGGGGGGGGGGGGTTACAGTATAGGGGATGGTGTAGATAGGGAAGAGAGGGGTTAGAGTGGAAGGTATGGGGGAAAGAGAAGGGAGAGTAGGAGGTAAGGTGGAGAGAGAAGGGAGAGTGGGAGGTAGGGGGAGAGAAGGGGGAATGGGAAGAAGGGGAGAAAGGGAGAGAGAAAAAGAGCAGAGGGTGGGAGAGCGAGGAAGAGGGGGAGGAAGGTGACAAAATCAGGGGTGGGGGGTTATGAGACAGACAGGGAAGAGAGAGGGTAAGAGATGAAGAAAGAAAGAGTGAGAGGCTCTGCAGACGTAAATCACCAGTTGAGGAGTTGGATAAAACTGCTTGGGGACTGAGAATATTCATTTCCCAATAAAACCGCAGCACTGCAGCTCGCCCTGCACACGGGGTCACACATCTGGAAGTGGGGGGAGCTGGCCATTTCCTGGAGCTTTCCTGCGGTCCGGGGTGGCTGCTCCCAGCGTTGTCAGGAGGAGAGCGATGCCGTACCTCCAGTCAGAGACACCCTCCATGAATCAATCCGCCCGGGGCCGCTTCTGCATGCAAAAATACCATCCCTCATTTTGCGTGCAAATGAAGCGTGGCGCGATTTGTTTCTCACGCCCTGCGTTTTGACGCGCCGCCTATTAACGGCTCGCTGTCACCCACCCACCGGCTGGCAGCTGCCTTCCTGTATCTCACACCCTATCGCTCCCTCAACCTGATCAACCCTCTCAAACAGACTGTGCTTTTACTGGGACTGTTCACCCTTACTTACTTACTTACTTAACCCTCTTACAAGATCACTTTCATTAGCAGGTTGCTACTGCCTGGAACAAACGATCACCTGCACTTAAAGCCATTAAGGCTAAGAAGGTTCCAGCTGTCAGAAGGTGGGTGGTGTCCAGTCTTATGTGATAAAGGTCATGACATAATCATTTACATGTTAGGATTATCATGCATGTATTATGACATACTTGTGCTGAAGGATACTACCTCTATTGTTTTTCCCCTGAGGACCACAGTGGAAATAATTATCCTACTTTACCGTGTTTTTATCTGTGACAAGTTATGATTCTTCCCAATTTTTCTAGCTCTATATGATTTTTTAAACATTCAAATAAGATACTACCACAACTACCACTACAAAATTTCATAAGCTGAGAAGTCACATGGCCAAATTATAATGATAATAAAAAAACAACAACAAAAACACTACTACTACTAATACTAATACTACTGATGATTCTGAGGTCTTCATTAGAATGCCAGTGGTTGATGTCTGTCAGTCAGAAATACCAGGGAGACATAGAGAAAAGGCATAAGAAGAGAATAAACCAAATAGCTGATTAATCCTACATCCTGATTCCATGATGTGTAGCCAAATGGCATTCATTTTGGTTAAGAGACATTCATTCTTGTTTCTTAATTCTGTGGCAATGCAAGGAGGTGTAAGTGGAAGGCTGTAGTAATAGTTGTAATGTGTCTCCGCACATGGGAGTCAGAAATAGAGAGAGACAGAGAGAGAAAGAGCAAAAGAGAGTGAGAGACAAAGAGACAGAGAGAGAGAGAGAGAGAGAGAGAAAGACAGATGTAGTGACAGTAGTAAGAAAAGTAGTTAAAGTGTCAAAGAGTATAAAAAGTGACAGCAGTATTGAATAAACACGGTTGTGTTTTTCCAACTTTTTTATTGAAAGCTTCATCAAAGAAAAAAAATAACAAAACAGAAGTTTAAACCTAACATCCACTGATCTTCAGAAATTCTCAGGATCACAATTCGAAGACATGGGAGACATGACCGCGCTGCAAATAAAAAAATAGCGTCGTTGAACCGTTCTGTTGCATCTTCTTTTTAAACACCTGTACAAAAAGGATTTCATAAATATTTTTTTTCCTCTCTTTAATAATTTAAAGTCTAATAGAGGTTTTGCTGTTATCAATAAATTTGGTAGAACATTGTTTTGATTATTTTCCTCTACGTTACTCCAATACCTTCCTTTCTCTGGAGCCAGATGGGGGTGGGGAAAAGTGCACACGCGCTCAACACTGAGGCCCACATCTTCTCAAATTGTCTGTGTCACGGGGAACCTCGGCTCATTGTGTCGCAGTTATCAAAATGCAAAAAAGTTCACCTCTGTCTGAAGCGCTTAACCGATCTCCTGCCCCGCACTCCATCCCCCAATTAGATGGAGGGACGGCTGAATTAATCACGCCGAAATTCATCAGGTCTCATTCTTGCATTTACTGGTGAGTCACGGACGACCACAGTGCTCGGTGGATGGGACTCGGACTGCTTTTGTGTCAAGAATGGTTTGGGTTTGAGTTCTCTCTCTTTGCTCTTTCCTGAAGCGGATGGAGTGATTCCATCTTTCAGAGAACTCACATTCAGCTGCCAGGACTGAGGGGAATATTGGAAGGTGCTTCCAAACGGTGCAAAGCACATAACTAAAAAGTTTCGGCAGGATCCAAGGTTGATATATTAGCGCCTTTAATAATGTCCGGGACGGAAAAGCAAAATTGCACCTAAGGGTCACGAACATAGGGAACATGGGGGTCAGCTATCAGGTGAGCTGATCAGCTGCATTGCGGTGTTGCAGCTCAAGGTGCTTCCCTATCTAATGTAATGTTCTGGCAGCGTTTCTATGATGTCACTGCAAGGTAAGGCAACTGGGTGAGTTAAATATTTTAACCTATGAGAATAAACTATAGCAGCTCTAGCTGAGCGTGCCAAGCATGGGGATTTGGTGATGATGTTTTTAAATGGGGACGAGAAACCCAGCTGTTAAACGGACCAAAAAACACCCAGACTGTGAAGGCTCTGAATGTAGGAGTGTGGCAGGGAAAGAGACAGCCTTTACGAGAGGCACGCTCAAGATTTGCATGCACATTTGTATTCTTGGCGGCTGAGGTCTCCCATTAATCAACGTCTTCTGGGACGGGGGCGCTCAAATGAGGTAAGAGGAAGGCCAGCTGCTACCAGGACGGGCTGCTGAGAGGGGAGACACGGCGAATGAGAATGCCTTGCCCATTTGCATTCTGGGTAACAGCATGTAGCTCCTCAAGGACCTGTTGCCAAATGACAGCGGTGAGAGGTGTTGCTACCTGCTCTGCAGCTGCTTCCTATTAGAATCACCTTTGTGTTCTTTAAACCTGAGGACGGACTACACCAGGATCTCCTTGAGTGAAACAGGCGCCCTTTCTCCAACTGCACTAACACAGCCTAAGGTGCAAAGGTGGTGTTACATCTACCCTCTGCTTCAGAAAATCTGAGAGGCCTACCATACATAAATACAGTGTGAGAACACTGATATCAGGCTGCATTTTATTTTTATTTTAAAGTGCAGGGAACTGACTGTGCTTGAAGAACAACATCTTCCAAGACCTCTGAGCAAATCCTATCGGGCGCAACCACAACATGACACGTGTGTATGTTATGGCCACCGTGGGCACCGTATGTGGTGCTATGAGGGAGTGGTTAGGATTCCTTTCCTAATTTGTGGACGGAGAAGGGAGTGGTCTGTGGCAGTGTTGGACCATCCCTGCACTGCAGCCGCAGTAGCCACACCAGCTAGGCACAGGACAGACTAGTGCAGAGGCTTAGGCAAAGGTAAGATCTACTGGACTTCTTTACCTCCACTGAAAACAACTGGCCATGCAGATTTTGTTAATTAATGGGAGGTAAGCACCAATGTGTAATGTCTTTGACAAAATTATTAAATTGTCATTAATGTGTTGATTACGGGACAGAAGCAGTGGTTTTGAATTTAATCTATAAAAGACAGCAGAATCTGAATGCAAAGAGTTTAACGTCAAGTTTGAATTTACACTCGACTGTGTTTGGCTGGTGGCATCTCTCCTCACCCCACAAAGTTCTGGCTCCTGAATACTGAATACTTTGTAGCAGCTAATACATTAGAGTTGTTTCTCAAAAAGGCAGGAGAAGACAGAAAAGTAACAAAAAACATTAACAACAAAGTTCTATGTTTTTTTTTTTTCTTTCTCAGACTAAAGAGGAGAAGCTTGCTTGTGTTTCTCGGCACACGCTTGTTTCAGAGACAGGATCTACAGCTGTGCTGCGCTGTGCCGCACTGCACTCGACTCTCCAACAGCGGCAGTAACCTTACTAATGTCCAAGAGACTACAACCACAACGCTTTCTAAAAAAAACAACGCCCTGTGGGCTGGCCAACGCACCAGCGACACTCCAATAGAGGCAGGAGAGCAGTTCATAATGGGGGGAGGGGTTTAAAATAGATGTGTGTGTTGGGGGGGGGGGGGGGGGGGGTGTTAAAATTTAGATTTTTTACAGTCAGTGCTGACAGTATACATATACGCCCTCTCTTCTGTTCTGCTTCCTGGCGTCTGCAGAGTGGTACCTGCACTTCCTGTATCGAGCCATTAACTGGGCAAATACAGCTCTTGCAGTTGTACTGAAATCACTATCAGGCCTATATGCTGTGCCTGGGTCTTATCTGTGATCTGACCTCAGTCAAAATCTTTGCAGGAAACCAAGTTATTTTATCTTCAGTTAAATGTTTTTCTGTGTCCAGGGTGGCAATGTGATTTCGAGTGAGGCTTTCCGTCAAGTAAGTGAAAACAAGACTGTAAGATGGGAAACCTGGTGTGTACCTACAGTGCTCTTCTTCACAGACTGACAGTGAACAGCAGGTTAACAAGAGAATGTCTACGCCTATGACATCACACAAAGCCCTGCTGCTATGCATTCAATGGAGTCTTCTGATTGGAGCTTGCCCTTTCATGCATGAGCTGCGTATTGCACTGCTAATCCTATGTCCTCAGAGAGACAAGTTTTCCTCAGAGGTAAAAAAATCACATGTTCTTCCTCATCAAATATTTTTAAATAATTTGCACTATTGTTTGGTTGAAACTGGTTTGAGTCCCCTGAAATCCATTGAAGCTCACAGCGTCTTGTGGACGTCAGTTCCAAATCCAATTTAATGAATTACTTTTTTCCCTTTTTTATGTTACATTTTTTGACAAGTAACACACACTGGGGTCAAAGTTTCTAGAAGACTCCATAAATTGTTTTTGTACATCTAGAAAGTGCCTGACTGCAACACGACACCACTGAAGAGCTACTTAATAAAACAGAAATGAAACATGGTAAAAAAGGGAAAACAGAAAAATAAAACAGACTAATAGCAGCCACAAACATAAAGCTCACCCTGTGTATTTAAACTGTCGACGATAAAAAGTTTGAATGGTGATCTGTATCCAATATCCAACAGACTGGACTTGACTAAAGAGCCCGGGTAGATTTTTGTGACAGGTGTAAGGTCTGTATGCATGGCAAATCAGGGCATACACTTCTGTCAACAGGTTGCAAACCATCCTTAAATGCATTTCAATGTGTTTGCTATTCAGAACTCCTGTATTTGACAGTGTTTGATTAACACTGGAGACAACTAAGTCCAAAGAATGTCACTTTTTAGTCAATGTTACATAGCAACATCCCAGATTATACATGCCAACATTGATTTATATAATATCATTTGGAAAATTCTTATTTTGTAATGTATTGTTAGTTATTCATCATTATTTATCCCCCTATCTTCAATTTCATATCATGCAATGAAGTTAAGAGGTGACTCAGATGATAAAAGACAACCAAGGACGACCCCCTACAAATTCTCTACCCAAGAAGGTCCACTTTCTTCTTAGCACCTTTTTAAAGATTATCTATCTGGAGCATTGAGGCAAACTTTTATTCTTGAAAAAATAAAAAAGTCTCAAAATGTGTAGATTGCTCTTTCATGTGCTTTTGCATCTAATAACTTCATAACAAGGCACTCAACATAATTTGATTGTTACGTACATTCCCACATATACTTATCACAGCTGGAAAGCTGGATTTGCTCATGTCGTGATTGTTACGATTCCCTAAGTGCCCCGCAAAAGCAGTTATCACAGCCTGCCCAATGCCCCTGGCAAGGACTGGTCAAACTCGACGTTAATCAAAAAGGCTCTTTCTTCTGGAAAAGAAATATTTCCTGGGGGACAGAACAAGAGAGAAGTTTACTGGACACCTCTTTCAGTAGCAGGGCCTTTGAGGTTTGACGAGAATCAGGGAGCCAGCCACACTGTTCCTGCTCTCCGGTCCTGAGAAAACCAGAGCTGTTTACCGTCCGCAAAGCCACGCGCTAGAGTGACAGACGGGCTGGCGGGCCAGAGAGTGGGCGGGCCGGAGGGCAGGAGGGGGGGATTCCAGACGCTCGGTTTGATGAACAGCATGTACCCGTCTCAGTACAGCCCTCTCATCCAGGGACGAGTTTCTCGCATGAAGTCATACAGAAATCTAAATAATAAAGAGAGGGGCACGGGGGTTTTGTAAGGGGGGGGGGGGTGTTTACACTGGACTAATCAGGGGCTGGAGAGAGAGATGGCGTGTGCTGAGCGGCGTTCGCCCTCACTCCGGAGGGAAGCTTGGCAGCAAGCAGCCCAGGGAGGCAGCGATGTGGCTCAAAGGCTGGTCTTGTTCTCCCATCCAGAGTTTTTAACAGGCTGGCAGGATTCCCTCAGGGCTAAAGGGCCTCTGCAGACTCTGGACTTCTCCTTCAGTTCTCCAGCAGCCTCTACCAAGCGGAGGTGGCGAATTATATAGGGAAACCCACAAAACTCCAACCGGGCCACATCTGTCTCATGTCTGAGATTATTTACATCCCTACTAGCTCTTCATATTTATTTATTTGTTTTTAAACTTGCACTGTAGTATTTCCTCATGAGATAATGGCGAAGAATGAGGTAGCTGGACATGCAGTTTAAATACACAGAGGAGCTAGTTGGACAGTTCCATAATTTTTTTTTTCAATACAGCTGGACTAGCTCGTCTTATTGATGGCTAAAGCAAAAAAAAAGGAAAAAAAGAGAAAAGATTCCCTACACAGCCTTGAGTTGTACACCATAGAAACAAGTCATTTTTCATTGTCATCTCTGAGAGATGTGCCATCAATAAAAATAATCAACCAACAAGGCCAAAATGAAGTACATCAAGGAGCTAAAGGGGATGAAGCAACATTTCTCCTTTCTATTTCCTAAGAGTAACCACTGGTTTCATGTTTCAGCTAGAGTTATGTCTCTTCCTCTCTCCCTCTCTCTGGTGATGCATGATGAATAGATGTATTCTAATGTGTCCAGTAGTGACAGTGCTTCATTACTTCACGGCTGAAGTACATGTTACAAATTGGTTTGTACTTGACCGTCTGTGTGATTGATCTAGTCTACACCACCAGTGGAAGGTAGTTTAAACCTAGAAAAGCAAAAGTACGAACTGGTCCGGCCATCTAGGTCAAATAAAGACTTAAAAAAACAACAACAACATTAAGAACAAGAACAACGATGACAACGAAATCAAACAGAAAAAAAAGAAAAAAAACCTCTATCTCCCCCACTGCTCCAGGGCGTTTCTTCATCTTTGGTATAAAATAGGCCATCCATAGGCTGCATTTGATCGACAACTAAGAAAGACTACAGAAATTGTCAACAATTTCTTCTATCTATTGCTTTTGCGCTAACTGGTTTTAACCGTAAGCTCCTATCTATGTAGTTTTGCACTGCTAATATTTTTTTTGTTTTCATTTTATTTATTTTGTTTTTATTTTTCATTTATTTTTTATTTTTTATATTTTTTTTTGCAGTGTGACAAGCAAAGCGGGCTAAAAACATCTGTAAAGCTCATAAAAAAGGTTGCAGATAAAAAGCACTAATGCCATCGATAGCAATTTCGCCATGTAAAATAAAAAAAGAAACAATTTCTGCATTTTGCAACAAACTGCATTTCCTACAATGCAGCAATTATGTGTTTTTTTCTCATTCTGAAAATCTGAAGGATTTTTTTTTCCCTGCTGCCTTCCACAATGGACGAATCGTCTCCTCTGTACTTAAAAACCTGCTCAGGTGCCACTGACTGAACATTAAAGTTTTCTTCTAACAAAGAAAAACTTTTATTAAATCTGTACAGCTTATTCTATAGATCTCCTCTCCTTATCTCAACTCTCTTTAATTCAATTGACCATTCAATTGGTCCAAGAGCCTGTATCATCCATTCATTTTTTTTTTTTTTGTTTAAACAAGACGCTTGACTGATCGCTTTAGGAAAAGTCTCTGACGTCCTTAAAATTAAGGCAATAAAGATTCAAGAAAAAACCTTGCTTAAGTTCTCTAGAAAACTAAAAATTTAACACAAGTAATAAAAAGAATGAAAGAAAGAGTAGCTTAATATCTGAGGAAGACGACTTTTGTATCTCTCCTCTCCTAATTAAAAAAAACAAAAAACAAAAAAAACTCACCATTGCTGAAACCTACCTGCACATTCAAATGTTTTTTTTTTGTTTTATGGTTTTTTTTTTTTAATTCAAGAAATTTCATGAAGAAAAATTCAAGCCTCTCATTGGCTGACAATAAACCCAAGTGTCAGGCTACCAGACTGACTCTCTCTGCACTGCTTAACAAACCCCCCCTTTCTTTTCGTGCCCAGGCCAGGTAGGAAATGAAGACGTATCTCTTGTGGTGCCTGTGCGGTCTGGAAGCTATCTCTCCCCTTGTGTGTTTCAGTGCAGTCCCCCGTCTCAAGGCATCGCTGTCACAGGAATATTCACTTTTCCCATCGTTATCTGAGAGAGTGCAGAGGACAAACAAGCAAAGACAAAAAAATACCATTAGCTGCTTGGTGCGGACAGCACCGTGGGACGAAGACACACGTCATGCCTCGTGTGGATTGGTCGTAAGAGATTCACTCTGCTGCAAGGTGCTCAGTATCAGCCAAAACAGCTGCAAATGATAATACATATATGCATTATACATATAAATATACTTGTAACACATCTCTTTTCTTCAAGTGATGTACTGGGTGGTATGTTTTCTTGGTGTAGCGCACATCCCACTTGCTTTGTATTCACCTTTCTGTGTGAAGCTTACTATGGGATGGGCTGTGTTAAAAATCTGTGGTCCTTCTCTGATTGAACGGGACAATCATCAGTGTGGACAGGAAGTACAACCTTTTGCACTCACTGACCCCTGGCTTCTGCCCTGTCTATTTGAAAATTAATATTTTTATGGCCATCTTTAACGCTGCACCAACTACACCAACTGTGACATTAACTTGTCCACATCCTTGTCAAACGTAATTAACAAAGGTGTCAATTATAATCAGGATAACTGCTTAGAAGAGCCAAGACATAAACAAACAAACAAACTACTCAGTGCAACACAAGCAAATTAAATCCTCGGGGTTGAGACGTGAATGTCAAACAGCAGCTCCTGTCTCTTTACATGTACATGGCTCTCACTCACGATGGATTTCTCCTTATTACTTCCCCGTACAGATTTGCTCATAGAAAAACAAAACCAAAAATCACATGATGCAATTACTTGCCATGAAGTGCAGAATACATGCATCTAGTGTTGCACATGTATATGTGCTGTACTGCGTATGATACAAAAATCGAAAAATGATATTTATATGAAAACCAATCAGCATTTTTTCAAAGCTGAAAGGAAGAATGCTACATTTTATGGTTTGCTTTTTGTTTTATATACTATACATATTACATATATCATACATTCATGCAACATGTTTCCATGGGTATTTTTTAATTTTTCATTTCTGATGGATGGCTTAAAAGAAATTAACAAGGTGGTACGGTATCATATTTGTTTGTCTGCTTGCCCTCAACAACATCATCATCTGATCAACTGATATCAGTCAAATTCTCATCAAATTTGTGAATGCCCTGTTCATTTGAGGCAATGCAAAAAGAATGACCGGCAATGTGCAGAAAGGGTTAAATATCTGGACATGTAATCAGTTGTTGCTGAACGTGAATTTTGAATTCCCAGCTGTGTAAATGGATAAACTGTAAAGTGAGAGTCCTGTTAAGCTGTCCTGGATAAGAGTGTCTGTTTGTAATGGAGTCTTCCACACTGCAATACCTGACCCTTATTCCTCACATTAACAGCAGGTGTGGTGTACAGCAGTTGCCTTAAAAGGCCTTAAGTTGTTCGATTTATAACAGGAAATTAAATCGCAGTGAAAGAGCATAAATCTGCCTTTTCAGGGCCACTGGCTTTACAGTATGTGAGCTTGGCACTATGCATCCAACTGGACACTGTCCCTGCGGAACATTTTCAAGCACTTGTTGGAGCACTTCCAGGCAATGTGAAGTTCGAAGGCGTGCGTAAGCCGGCACAGAGCAGCCCAACCTGAGCTTTAAGCCGAATCGGCCAGCGTGTGTCAGGCGACGGAGGGAAGGAGGAGGGACTCACTTCGACTGTTGGTACGAGTAGGCTGGCGCATGTTCGTTGGCATTCTCCACCTGCAAAGGTTGCTGCTGTCCGCTGGCGTCCTGTGACGAGGGAGCAACCGTCTGGGGGGCGGCATCAGTGACCACTCCCTGCCGGAGGAAGGGGACAGGGAAAAGGTGGAGGAAGCGGAACAGGAAATCAGTGTGGAAGTGGCAGAGGAGCAGGAAGTAAAACAAGGAAATGAATGTTAAAGTGGATGCAGACCGTGGGAGAGACAGAGGGAGATGGAGGGAGACTAGGAATGTTTTAAAACACAGTGATTTCAAACACAGGTCAGCCTTACAAAGGCTTAACTTCTTCCAAGGAACAATGTAAATGTTGATAGGTCAGAGGTCAGATCAGGACACACTTACTTCCACAGGGACAGCAGACGGAGGCACAGGAGTGTACTGGGGAATGTACGTCCCTTGCATAGGCGCAGCTGCGGCCGCAGCGGTCATGTACTGCAATACATATGGTGCCCACAGTCAGAGAGACATAAGCAGTGCGGTCACAGAGACTAATGCACTCAAATACAGGAGCCTGTGGTCAAAAAGACACATGTACTGTGGTCACAGATATTGAACCATTAAAACTAATGTAGGAGACCAGTGCGGACATAAAGACGAAAGCACCCACTCTAATACAGGAGACCATCATCAAAGAGACACGCATGACACTGCAAGAGAAAACTGGCCACTCACACTACCATAGTTTTCACTTTTTGTTGATTTTTGCAAATTACAAATTACATTGAGATACTACCACTCAGTGAATCTTATTACCTGCATAATGGTAATACAACTGCTGGTGATGAAAGCAAATAGTTCTGTAACATGTAGCTATGTAATGTTTATCAGGAAACTGCTCAATATTACGCAGCATGTCACTAACACAGACAAACACTTCAAGACGTGATGCGTTCTGTCATTGTACTCCTACGGCAAGAGACTGTGATAACTGACTGACACCATCAGAAGAGAGGAGCCTGGGGACCAACTACAGTCCAACTTCACACTAACAAAGAAAGGAGGGGGTGTGGAAATGGGAGATGGAGGGAGCAAGGGAAGAGAGAACAAAGGAGAGAGGGGACAGAGAGATAGAAGAGATAAAAGGATAGGGACAGAGGAGAGAAAGGGTACAGACAGACAAACAAGAGAGGAGAAAGAGAGAGAGAGAGAGAGAGAGAGAGAGCGTGAGAGCGCGGACAGGGAAAGCAGCTCTGAGAGGGAGTGAGGAGAGGGTTACTGAGAAGGGGGAGGGAGGGGGGCCGAGAGGGAGAGAATTGCTCTTTTACCTTGAAAGAACCAAACAGATGAAGAAAGAAATAAAAACAAACAGCGATCTGCAATCAAACAGCGTACCCCCGGTGGGTCAGCCGCTCGGTGACATTCACGGGGCCGTCGGGGGATTAGACGAGAGCATGGGAAGGGGGATGCGGAGGACTGCCAGGGCTCCAGACATGAAAAGGAGCGCGGCGGAAAGAAAATGCCAAATCGGGGATAACAAGTGAGGGAGCAAGAGGGACACGGTTACAGATGAATCTGCGGGTCCCGTCTGAGTTATCTCTCCCTCATCAGGAGCAGGGGTGGGAAAAATACAGGAACATCCTGTCCTTTTCAAGCAGGCACCCTGTAACGTATACCGTCTCAGCCCTCACTGGAGGGCTGCCCAGGTCCCATAGACTGTCACACACTGCGGTGACTCTACTGGGGGGTTCAGGCCACACACACGCTCATGCTCCCTCCGCTGCAGAGGATCATGGGGAGGGGCAATGCCACAGCTCACAGTCATCATCTGCTGCCACTTGAGGATGACCTGGCACATGAGGTGCGCGTTGAGGGGTGACACAGTAATGGGCAGCTCTATCTTTCGGCTCTCAGACTGGCATGGTGACGTGTCCAATGTCGACGTAGAACAGGCCACCTGCCTGCATGCAGATTCACTCAGCCTCCTATCTTAGCTCTTAAATTTTAGCACACACACATGTGCAACTGCACAGAAGGGCATACCCACACACACACACACACACACACACACACACACACACACACACACACACATACACATACACACCCATACACACACTCATATACCCCAATACACACACACACACACACACACACACACACCCATTCACTCACACACCCACAAACATACCTAATGTGCTCACCTACACATGTACATGACCACATGCAAACTGCTGCATGCACATGTGTACACTCATGTGCAGAGACTCTTTTGGGTACAACAGATGGTCTGCACTTTCCAAAGGACACAGTCTCAGCATAACCTCTCACTGAAGATCATGCTACACAAGTGCCCTTATCTGAGCTCCCAGAGTCCCCTCACTCATCTAAAACAACCTCCTGTGCCACAACTCAGAGGTGCACTCCATCCACTTGCTGACCTGTGGCAGGGGACCAAGGGCATGTGAGAGGGAGGTGTGTGTACATATGTGGGACCTGGGTTTGGATAACAGGTTTTGGGTGACGGGCTTAGGGTTCTGCCCCCCAGTGCTACAGGGGCAGTGGGTCAGGCCGGACACAGAACAGGATCAGACGGACACGTGCAGAGAGAATTGGGGGGGGGGGGGGCTGGAGCCTCCGCTCACTCTGCGGGCACTTGCGCTGTGGCCCGTATTTCACCCCTCCTCCTTCACACTGGCACCATGCTCCACTGTCACATGGCTACCACCGCCCTCTTCAGCAGCCGCACTGTCCTTCTGATTTAATGACAGTAAGCACTGCACTAAACACAACGGAACAACAACTTACTACTTTCAAGAATAAGCAATAATCAGAGATTAGTTAGGACACATCTGCTTAAATGCCCAGTGTAAATGACATGCTGTATCCTGTGCGTACTGCAATGCCGGCAACACCACCCAGCATGTACAGCTCTGGGAGCCCAGCAGAGCAGTGGTGAGCTTTGCGGTTGAGAGTAATGTACCAGACTGTAATATTGAGTCTGAGCAGTGAAGGTCCGTGGTGCTCCTTTGTGTTCACTGGATTGGATTAATGGAAGTCACCAGGAGAGCCTCAGGCTAAATTTATAAGGCGTCATGGTTAAGAAACAAAAAAAAAAAACAAAACGGCAAGGCTCATACTGAGAATGAAAGGAAAACTTCACCGAATATCTAACATTCGGTTCCTTACTTTTATGATAGTAAGCATCCATATTGAAAGCCATGTGTGTTTAATGTGTATACGTACCTACCACACCCTTCAAAGTAAGGAACAACTTGAATTTGAAATTTTTTCTGAAGGTACCCTTTAAGGGAGAATGGATGTATTTTAAGAGCTGTATTAAACAGGATTTCCACGGGAGGCAGCTGAGTAACATGCACAAGGCCCCGTTAAACAGGACCACAAGAGGGCAACTCTCTGATCAGGTATTAGTAACATTGACGCAACGCCTGAACAATTTTGAGGGAACGCTAAGGGTACGTCTGGATATGAGAAATGAAATGGGTATTAAAAATGAGCTCCAATTAAAAATAAACTCCAGCTGTAAACACAGCTGATCCATAGGCTAACTGCTAAACCCAGTTCATGTGGACCAGGAAGTGCGTAGCAGTACCATTAATGATGCAAACAGACTCCGAATCGTATCCTAAAAGCAAAGCAACAAATGTCAGGGTGTAGTTCATGCTGCTTTTATGAGCCTGCGAGACGCCTTTAATGAGTATGTCAGGAAACAGAGTGTTCTTCTGGGAATGCTATGGTCAGGACTGTTGGGCTGAGGAGGAACACTCAGTTCTTTTATTTTAAAAACACAGCCGCACCGTTAGGCAACAGACATGCACAAAAGAACGGCCAAATGTATTCTGGGGTGGTGGTTGAGAGATCTGGGCGTGTGCGGTGACGTCAGGGCCGCTGTGGCTCAACGGCGATGAGGTTGCACAAGTGCAACGAAAAGCACAAGTGCAAGCTGGACGTCGCCCTCGCGGTGCATTCCAAACGGAATGAGCACTTGCAGCTCGACATTAAAGGTCACGCTTCTGAGCATGTCCCCGCAACCAAGGGCAACAGTGAAACTGCTACACAGGCCGTCACTGTCACACGGTGCATTCCTACACTTTATTGCTACATCCGACCTAATTAGTAAGTACGATCCAGCATGTTGTTTCTGCAGCGGTGAAG
This sequence comes from Megalops cyprinoides, assembly GCF_013368585.1. Taxonomy (NCBI): domain Eukaryota; kingdom Metazoa; phylum Chordata; class Actinopteri; order Elopiformes; family Megalopidae; genus Megalops; species Megalops cyprinoides. The sequence continues at coordinate 23,427,556 of NC_050592.1, forward strand.
GAGCAGTACTTCTCTTTCTCTCTATATGTCTCTGAAGGTACCATTCCCTGCTAGCTCATCTGACAGCCCACACTTAAAACCCATCTGATCACACTATACTATAGAGGTCTCCCGTTGTATCCCTTTAAACTTCACTCATATAAAAGGAGTGTTTAGAAGCCGTGACATGCGCTGCTCCCAGCTCCTGTTGTGTCCAGAGCCAGCGTGACACAGAGAAGTACAGCAGGATAATCACACCCCCTGTTGCGTCCAGAGACGGAGTAACACGGAGGAGCAGGCTACTTACAGTTCCTGTTGTACCCAGGGACATGTGGTTCATCTGCTGGGTGAGGGGCCCCATCATACTGGCTGGCTGCATGGACATGGTGTGGTCCATGGCTGGCGTGATCACAGCACCCTGTGGGACAGAAGCACAGTGCGTCTGAGAGCTGCGGCTACAGGCGCAGGCAGGTGTGGACGCGCTTCACGGCCCGGGCTCCCCGACTGCACTCAGAAACATGTGGCTGCACGGCGCGCAAACAGACAGGGGGCGATAAACCTGAGAAGTGCGTCTGCGAGTGAGGAATTCAGCATGTACGCATGTGAACCGAGGCCATTGCGGCCACCGGGATGCCAGAGCCTGCGATATCTCTTTGCTATATGCTTCCTATGAGCTTTATTTCACACATAAACACCACTGTAATAAATAGAAACCTCAATAAATCTCTTCAGAAGGTCAGTCTGGCCACGGACTGCGCATCGTAACGCCGTGTCAAGTGCACCGCTGTGATTGCGGTCAATCACATGTCGTTTTGTCGTAAAGCCCCCGTTAGACAGCGCTGAGGTTTTTCCTCTGCAGCCTGTGCCCCGCTCGTTCTGCTTTGATAAGCTCTTATCAGGGATGCGCATGCTTGGGCCGCAGCTGCGCAGAGCGCGCAGACAGCCCAGCTCCTGCAGACAGACAGCAGCTGCCTGACGCTCTGTCTCACTGCAGATGAATGGATGCTAATTGCATGAAATTGTCCTAATGGGGAGTATATGGAGGTTCAAGTGGTTTGCTGGCTTACATATGCCATAAAAAGATACTAAGTATGTACTTGTAGGAGAGAGGGAGAATGTTTGTGACTGTGCTTTTTAAAATCTATGTGTCTATAGTGGATGTATGTGTCTACGGAAGACGTGTGTGTGTGTGTGTGTGTACAATGAGTGTGTGTGTTTGCGTGTGTGTGCATATGTGTATTTGTATACGTGTGTGTGTAAAACGAGTAAATATATCAGTGTGTGTGTGTGCATATGTGTGCGTGTGTGTGTGTGTGTGTGTGTGTTTGTGCGTGTGTGTATGTGTTTGTGCGTGGTGTGGGGAGAGTGAAAGAGCAGACCTCTGGTGCTGGCGGGTGGAGAAGCAGCTGTCAGACCCCTTTCACATACGCATCAAAGGTGAAGAGCCAGCTGTTTGCAGGATGAAAGGCTGCAGTCGGACACAGCTCACTCTCCCTAATTAACCCTCCGCGCCTCTCAAACCTGGGACTGATTGCCGCTCCCACACTGACGGCTGCATCCATCAGCTGGCCTCCTATTATTACAACAAATGATTCCAGGAAATCCAAACACTAGTACTGCATATCCCTGAGGAAGTGATGCATAGCGCACTTAACTCTGAGCCTCACATGTGTCGGTGTGCGTGTTTATTTTAGAACACGCCGCTTTCGGTGCCTGAACACGTATGAGGAACACTGGGTGTTTTTTCCACAGAGGAGAGAGGGATTTGTTGGCTCCCAGATGCTGGGTGTAATTTGTTAAAAGTGACCTCAGACAGCATTGCGTGTGTGAACACTGAGAGGCCCGCAGAACTGGGTCAAAGTCTATAGAGGAACACAGAGAGCTGTGCTTTCCACACTAAGGACACAATAAAGACATAATGAGGCACACAGGCATGATAGCTGCTAGCCTGAGAGCTGTGTGTGTGTGTGTGTGTGTCTAATTGTGGAGCGTCTCTGAATGTGCGTGTGTGTGTATGTTGTGTGTTGTGTGTGTGTGTGTCTAATTGTGCAGCGTCTCTGAATGTGCATGTGTGTGTGTGTATGTGTGTGTGTGTGTGTGTGTGTGTGTGTGTGTTGTGTTGTGTGTGTGTGTGTGTCTAATTGTGGAGCGTCTCTGAATGTGTGTGTGTGTGTGTATGTGTGTGTGTGTGTGTGTGTGTGTGTGTGTGTGTGTGCGTGTGTGTGTGTGTGTGCACGCATGGGTGTGTGTGTGCATTTGAGGAGCCTCTCTGAGTGTGCGTGTGCATGTGTTCTCCTGCATTCTGGCCGCACGCTCACTTTCAGAGCCACCAGGCCCAGGACCATTGATTAATGTGGGAGGAACACAAGGACAGGAGGGGCTATCTGCTCTGCCTGAGATCCCTATCAGAGAAAGACTGATAGCTGGCGGAACAAACTAATGCTGACCATTTCAGCTCACATCCAGCAGAGGGCGATCAATCAGACAAGGTTACTCGTGTCCGACGTTTTACCTTCCTCCCGACTAAAGTCAATTAAGTACAGGCTGCTAAGCAAAAGGCAACCTCCAGGATGCGCCATTGTGTCAGAAATACAGTGGATGTATGCACAAAGCACTAAAAGAAGTAACGTGAAACCTGACGGGCCTGACAAACTGACATGTGCTTATTAGGGCAGGTCAGTGACAGCTGCTGCACCTCAGACGGCGGAGTTGCAGAGAATTTGCCTTCAAACCTATGCTGTTCCTTGAACTGGTTTTTCATGATCAACAAGCTTGCATGCTAGCTGTAGTGAGGATCATGCATCTGTAGCTGATTCCTTTTTTGCTGGGCTCTGCTGCGATGTTGTAGCAATGCCTTAGTGCCATATACAATAACTGAATGTAATTTTAACAAGGAGATTTCAACGTATAACCAGCGGTTTTTATAATAATTAAATGTTTTAATGTGAAGTGCACAAAGACTGAGCTGCAACCTTAAGTAAATGAATCACATTAAAAAGGAACCAGCTGCAACTAGTGAGCTTTATTTAAACTGGCCTGATTGTTAATAGTGTAAAACAACTGAAAACAACTTTAGGATATGAATCAAATATAAGTACTTTCTCTGCCTCCCTTACACTGTCTGCCTCTGCCAAAAGAAACCCCGTGTCATATAAACTTCTTAATTACATCTGACTGATATTTGAAAACCTCCACCTTGATTGAAGCAACAAAATTCATATATCAATTCTCTACCTTCTGACTTCCGCCAACTACACTGTTTAAAGCAAGCTGGAGGCACTGTTTGTGCAGAGATAGACAGCTTCAGAGGGAGAATTTTTGCAAAGGTTTGCTATGTCTTCATCAAAACTATTCTTATGCATTGCAGGATAGAGGCTACAAAACCAAGTCAAAAAGTGTTATGTTCAGGAGTTGTGGCTCATCTCTTTATTGCAGGATTCTTGAAACCATCAAAATATTATCAGAATATTATTTTTGAATTTGCTCAGTTAGGATTTTGTCAGGAAATGAAGAAGGAAAAAACTGGAATCACAAATAAAACAAAACTTTTTAATATTTCTATATCCCTTATTAACTGAAAAATTCTGCATTGTCAGTACACTTTTCACTATGTATGTTGTTTATATACATACATTCATTATGTCATCCTTTTCACTGCAAATCTCGACATATGCCAGTGGAGGAAATGTGATTCCTCCAAAAACGTCCATTGAGTGGAAAAACTGATTATGGATGGGGATGGAATACCTGCTCCTTTAATACAACCAAATATGTCAGCAATCCCCATCAGATGTAGCAAGGGGACGTTTGTATGTTAGCTCTGTATTCTTTATTTTAGCGTAAGCGTAAAAACCTTGCCTGCTGGTAATTCTGTAGGGGCTGTTTGAAGAGTAAACTGCACAGACATTTGCTGTCAGAAACATTCTGTCTCTCCTCCACACATCAGAACCGAGCTGAAACAGCATGGCATATCCCCCCCCGCGACACTCTCTCTCTTTCTCTCTCTCTCTCTCACACACACACACAGACAAAATGCTCCCATCCATTTCCTGATGTTGCTCTCACAGAATCTAGAGTTTCGTCTCTGAGATCTGAAGCCTGAAGCGAATAGTCAACTCTTGACAAAGCTTTCATGATTGAAAATGAGAAAGAATAGCCGAATAATTATCTTGTTTAATATGCGGGTATGTCGGGGAAGGCTACACAAATTCAGGATATGTCATATATTCAGTGGTGTGCGTGCATGTGTGTGCATTTTAAGTCTCACAGGAAAACATGTGCTTGTTGAGGTGGGACTTATTATAGATTGCCTCCATTCAAGGAAAGGGTAGGGGGACACTGATTCTTCATGGGGGGTGTTTGGGTTGAGACTGTGAGAAGCAGAGGTGGGGATGAGGGAGGGGGTTATGCAAGTGCTTATATAAACCGCATGCACAAACAGAAATGATTGAAAAACAATGAAATGGGAACAGACATTGGGGGCTGCTCTGTGTGTGTGTGTGTGTGTGTGTGAGAGAGAGAGAGAGAGAGAGAGAATGGGAGCTTGATGAAGGCGTGGCTGTGGCTTGCTGTGACTGGATACGGTGGCGCTGAGGGTAAATGGAACGAACTGGGACAAATCTCGCTCTCTACTGATGGGACTCAGGAAGCAGAGGCAGGGGATAGCGGTGGGGAGAACGCGACAACCTCACGAATGAAGTCCAGTGGTTTAGGATTGGGGCTGAGCAAAACCTCTGAGAGAACCTCCAAGGCATGCAAACAAGCAAACTCAGTGGTACATACTCAGCAGTGTGGAGAAGGGGTGAGGGATTTGGCCTTGCAAACAGAGGTGTGCAGGTTTGAATCCTAACTGGTTCTCTACTGTTGCATCCTTTGAAGGAATAAAGTTCAACTACCATAGTAAAAGCAGATGTTATCTGTGCCACTGGCCCCTGATAAGGATGTCTGCCGAGATAATAAATCATGTCATGAAATTTTATGTCATTTCGGACCTCAGGATCATGAGGGGGTAACATCCCAGAGTAGGATGCAACCAACATGTGAGGTCACAGTCCCCAAACTACTAAGGAAAGCAGCCAGCTGACACATGGATTAAAGACTGTGCTTGCTAAGCACTGTTACTGCACCCAGGGCACAAATGAATGTTGTAAATATTGTGATGCAATAAAGGAATGGGACTTTAATATACTCACAGGGCATACACTGATGACACGCTGGATGGACAATTTCTCAGAAGAATGTGCAGCTAAAAGTTCATTACATTTTCAGTGCAATATCAATTACTAAATGCTGGAAATGGGGTGAGCAGGATATTTAGTGGTTATAAAAAGATTGCATTTTGAGGCAGGAGGCACACCTCATTAGACATGTGTCCATTAAGTGAACTTATGTGAAGGGTTAAGTGATGTTTTATAAATACTGGGACAATTTCTTAGCCATGGGTTTGGCTTTTGGGTTAATGCCAAACTGTTATGCTGAGTATTCTTTAGGAGAAATGGAAAACAACCACTTCACATATTCACTTCGCACCATATTTCAGCCAGAAATAGCAGTGGGTGCACATCCACCACAGTCTGTGGGGCCACCGCATTCACAAGCTAGGTGTCTGATGTAACCGGCAGCTATACATATGCAGCGCTTGGAGCAAATTTTGAGAACACACAAAGAACAATGCAGTCTGGAGGAAAACATTCTGGCTGTTTGAAGCTCTCTGGGCTTGAACTTCAGGAGGCATGAAACAACAAAAAGCTTTTCACAAGGAGTTAAGGAAGGAATGTCTGAATTGTAGCTGCTGAAACTTGCGTCAAGGAGACAGGAAGTTGGCAGTCTTTCTTCCTGTCAGGTACTTGAGAAAGCAAAACACTCTTAAGGATATGAGTGGGCAGGATATTCGACGTTTGCCGTAGACTGTTTGTCGTACTTTACCTAAGAACATCAGCCCTGTGAACACACCCTTGTGATAACTTAAATTGATTTATTCGGTGAAGTAACAAAAGACAGTCATACCACAATACTTGATATACTTGCTTCCTTTCATTCAGACAGTTTCTTCTTTGTCTTCACAAATCCATTTTACTAAACTTGACACGAAATGTCTTCATTTTTCAATTTTTTCACACTGCCTGCCTCTAATGGACTTTTCTGGGGGATTGTTAATACATTGAGTTATTGTGAAGAGTATGCAGCGTTTTAGGCAAGCGAGGTTTCTCAAAAAGCTGTCAAAGAGGGTCACAAGGACCTTCTCTATCAGTTTACGGACAATACATGTTTATGACTCACAATATCCTTCCTCCCAGGCTTGAAGGAAAAAAAAATATCATTCTGTTGGCACTATTCTTCCATATGATTTTCATTCTATCCAGATGCATGCATTCATGCATCTTTAGGAACTGAGAACGCGCAGCAGTGTATAAATCAAAACTCACTCACCCACTACCAGACAACCCAAATTAGAGCAATTGATTTTCAAGAGACAACACGACAACGGGAGAAATTTGATCAATTTCAGGTGGTGGGAGGGTGGTGATATTGACATTTTCATTTATTTGCTGAGCTTGTGCTCTGATTAGAGATGCATTGGGAAAAAAAAAGCACTGGATGAAAAAAAGGCTTGAAATCAAGCAATAAAAATGCAGAGCGCAGTGGCGCTGAGATCCAGCAGACTGTCAGACTCAGTCTGCCTGTGCTCAGTTAGGGCTGGAACCAAAAACACTTTGTTGCCATTAAACCGGTAATCAGTAAATCTGGCCAATTGGAGGGAGCCGCAGAGCTACTGCGTTCTTCTAGTGCCTGAGTGCAGTCAGAGGGGGGGGAAGCCATGGCTGCGGCTCCACTGTTTGGGAGAGATGGGGTTTAAGCATTGCGCTGCGGGTCAGGTTCTCCGCATTTGCATCTCCCTCAAACACAGCCTCTGTGCAGCCATCCCCCGCACTGCCCAGGCGTTCTTACATTCAGCAAGCCTCTGCCAAAGGTGCAGCCGGGCACTTAGTGCCATTTTGGGATGGGCTGCTGCCAAGGCGACGCGCCACACTGCCCACTCTTTCAGGGTTGTTCCAGGACGCTCCCTCCACACGCCCACAGCTCTGTTTACTCACTCACCGGCGCTGTTACAGGCAGGATATTCGCCTGTGCAGGAGCTCCGGATGGGGCTTCTCCAGTGCTTTCCCCATCAGCGGAATTAACCACTGGCTGGGACAGTCACCGATGTGCTAATTGCCAACACAGACTGCTCTGAAGCACGTCTCTATGGATCGCTGCCTGTAACCTCCTGACTAGACAGATCCGCATCACAGACACAACTTAAGAGAAAACGTAGAAAATGTATGAGACATGACCAAGACAGGTGTGAGACAAGATATGATGTATGCCAGTCATGACTGAGGCACTTCTGAGACACAGATGAAACCAAACACATATGAGACATATTGGAAGCACACCGAAGACATGTCTGAGACACATTCGAGATGACAGTTTGAATGAACTCTGAGCCTCGAATGTGACAGGTTTAACATGTGACACACATATATCATGCGTTTTCCTTCTGAGGGTGAGTTGGAGCTTTGAGGGCATGAGATGGACACACCTGTGGAGGCAGGTAGGGCAGGATACCCTACCATACGCAGATCCTGCTGCCTCTGAGCCGGTGAGGGACCTGGTCTGGGAAGTCTGCCGGAGCTGTGCTGCAGACGATGATGGATGGGTTTGGAGCACAGAGGGTTTATTTTCTTTGCAGGTGGGCTGATCTGACGCACCAGATAATGGAGCAGACTTCTCTCGGTGCCTCTGAACCCCTGACAGCTGCGCCCATGTTACAGCAACCATCCACCACAATCCCAAGACCAGACTCTAAGGCCAAACCGAAAATATGCACGTTTACTAGCACCGTGTCACTATCCAATCAGGACACATTTTAAAATAATGTAAGGGTAGTCGTTGACTTTCTCCGCATCTTCATAATGCTTACATAGCATATTCATAACCACTTTAACAATGGCACAAGAGCCTTACTGAGTATTCTCCTAGTGTTACTGAATGCCTCACAGAGCATACTATGAAGATACTGTAAGTAAATAAAATGACGTTGAAAGTGTACACGTGCACACACAGACAGCCGTCCCCTCTGGCAGCATAGCCAGCGGCCCGGTGGCCCGCGCTGCTTCTCTCCGTCTCCGGTGTCACGCGAGCCCAGAACAGTCGCTGGCGTGAGCGCGCGACTGCGTCGCTGACAGAGGACAGCTCAAGGACGGCTGCCACATCTCTCTGCCCTGAGATCTGGCAGTAAATAAGATCCCTCGCGCAGCCTCTCCCAGCGATCCCGCCGACCACCGAACGCGGGGAGGAGGAAGGGAGGAAGGGAGGAAGAACCGAAAGAGCGGATCTGACGGTCCTCCAAGCGCCTGCATTGCGGCCAGTTTTGTAACAGTCTGGCAGATGGGGGAGAGCGCCTGTTCACCTTTCTCCTCTTATGGCTGAGGAAGATCTGTTTTTTCCCCCAGAAAGTCTGGAAGGTGTGGGCTGGGTACAGCTCTAAAAGAAACCGGGGGATGGGGGGAGCTCTGTATGTGCAGAATGTTTGGAATTTTAATATGAAAATGATGTATTTTTCAGATCTTCCTCCGGCTTAATATTTAAAATGAAACAGCCTGTAAAATCAACACTTGGAGCTTATTAGGGTTTCACAGTAAAGTGTATTTTTTCAGGAATGTCTTAGGTCTGGTTCTAGTCTGTGCTGGTCTTGTTGGTCTCCTGTTGTTGGTGACTGGAGATAATGCAACAGTGTGGTATGAGGCTACAGGGTGCTGAATGGCATCTGATCTGAACTGCCTCTGAATATCCAGCTGCTTAAACGTACAATGACCAAAAGTGTAGGCTTTGTAACTCAATACAGGTAAGGCCATCTGCCAAGCAAATGAATAGAAGTAACAGGGAGACAAACACTGATGATGACTGGCTAGTGAAGTGCATTCTTTCTCCTCTGTATATAGCACATCCACGCTAAGAAAGAGCATGCCGCTTTACCTTTTTACTATTATGAACTTTAAAACTAGCACAGAAAGCGGCATGGTAGCAGATCATTACTTCTCTCCTGTGGTTGTTTGACTGGGTATTGGAAGAGCTGAAATGCTCTGAAAACTGGCTAAGCTTTAGTTAAAAAGTTTTTGTTGTCTCGGCAGCACATTTCCCAATTGATCCGTGGTTGGCTATTACTGAGAGGCGTCTGGCCAGCGCCGGCCAAGACCGCCCTGGCAGGGAAAGCACAGCTTCAGAGCAGCACGATCGAAACCAAAGAGGCGAGATGCGGTCAGAGGGAGTCAAAGTTTTCAGATTCACCGTATCTGCACGGCCACGCCAGGACTACCCATTGTTTCATGATTTGCTAAGAAAACCTCCATTATGGGACTGAGTATGAAAATCCGACGGACAGTCACCAGTTGCCAAATGTAGAAAACAAAAACACACACACAAAAAAAACAGAACACAATTACGAAAATCACGTTAGCTTTTCCAAGCATTTAATTGCTTGACTTTTTTTTTCTCCTCCTAGGAATATGACAATTTTTCAAAATCCTGCTTATGGGGGTTTTATGGCACACCATAAAAGTATGTTCAAAGGAGATAGCGGGAAATCAGCGCCTCTTTCTCTGTGTGTTTTCGTCGAGTTACTGAAGCCTTATCTAGTGGGGCTCCAGGTAATCAGTGCAAAAAAAAAAACAAAGAGTTTAGTCAAATTCACCTGCGGAATATCATTATCCACTCAGACAAAGAAAGCAGCCATCTGCTTTCCTTCCCTCCTGTTTCTCTGCTTCGTCTAATTGCTTTTGTTGAAGCGCCCGGCGTTTCAGAAGAGCCAGCAGCGCGGCTTTAATGCCATTCTCTCTGCACCTTGAAGAGCAACCTGGCTGTCCGCACGAGCCGGGCCCGCATTTTAAAACCCGCCCTCTCCGCGAGGCAAAGGCTACGGAACGGATCCACATGGTTCCAAAAATGTTGGGAAAGGACAAGAATTTTTTTGAGCGATATTTCACCATAACAGCTCCTGAGAAAGACAAGGGAGCAGACGTTTCCAGGGCTCCGGGGTGCTCATCCTCCCTGCTGTCTCTGTCGGACCAAAGCCCTGGGAACCGCCTTTGAGACAGGGATTCCGTCAGCTAATCTCCCAGCTCAGACACTGCGCCTGGGTCCTCTAGGAGAGCTGGGAACTTTGGGACCTGAGGGGGGGTGACGTCTGGGATGGGGACGGGACAGGAACCTGGCAGCAGATAGCAGGCACTGTCTGCATCGTCAGGGAGGTCACCGTGCTGTCCCAGCTTCTGGTCTCTCTCTCTCTCTCTGTCCTTTTCTATTTCTGTCTCTCTCTCACTCCCTCTCGCTCTCAGTATGCGGTGCAGCTGCCTCCTTTCTGTGCCTCTCTCCCCGCATGCGGTGCAGTCTCCTCGCCCGCAGACCAGGCAGATTTGCGCAGTCATCGGCTCTGGCAGTTCTCTGCAGCAGGCATTTGTTGCTGCTTGCTGCTGTGGAACACTTGTCAAACGTATCACAGTCACTAGAGAGATTTATTGGTCTCTTCCTTTTATAAAAGTGCATAAATCTGAGTAGTACATCTAAACAACAACAAAAAGATCTACTGGTTTCTCTAATGACACCTGCAAACCCACCCCAGTGCATGGGCAATGGTTTTGGCTCTAACCAACACAGGGCAGAATTTCATCTTTGAGCCAAAGCACCGACACACCAGCGAACCTCCACATAAATCCACTGCAGACGTTACATGAACACCCAGAGCCCACTCTAACATGGTTCTGCTGAAGGTCCACAGATTTGGTATGCAAATTCAGCACACAGGGGGACTCTGTGTGCAAACATGTGTCTGCACCCGGCCTGGCACACAGCGCATGGCAGGCCTGCTTCCCTAATGACCTGCTCAGCACTATCACAGCATTCTGGCGCGGCAGCAAGGCCGATCTGGTGGACGGGTGATAAAAAAAAAAAATTCAAAAAAAGGGAAGAGCGGAGGCCGCTGGGAGCTGTTAGCCACATGGCAGCCCTTACAGGGAACAGACGGCCAGCTTGAACCGGGTCCAGCTTACACAACACAAAACAACGAAACACAAACACAACACAAAACAAAACACCACAATCAAGGCCATCCCTCTGGTGCTGCAGACCAGGCCCGTTACAGAATCGACTTTTTCAGTTGTTTGAAATATATATCTTGCAGTGACAATGGTGCAACAACACTGCGGGGTACAAAGACACACAGATGCACGCACGCACACGTGCATGCACACACACACGAATGGACACATATGACCACACAGGCACGCCTGCACACACACACACACACAAACAAACAAACACACACACACACACACACACACACACACACTCACACACACACAAACATGCCAGTCAGATCTGCCTATTTTGATGAACATCTGCAGCTCCGGGAGCTAACAGCATGAGGGCTGGTTCTGTGGAGATGGACTTCCTGCTGGGGGAGGGAGGGCTTAGCCTGTGCTGGAGCAACTGGCCTACGGGAGCAGGGTGGGAACTGACCAACCAGGGAGGTAATCGTTGTTAATTACATCAGGCATCCAGCTTCCTAGTCTATACAGGAATCTACGTTACATCAGGAGTGTCACACACCCTGCAATATAGGGTCTCTTCCTTGTAAGGAGCATTAACAGTAAAGGAGAATTTATGCTGATTCTCTCCTCTCTCTGCAGCATGTCCATGGCACATGAGGACACTCTGTGGTCCATGTACTTTTTTACTCTCCACAGTAGTATATTATGTGAGTTCTGTGACTTTGAATACCTCTTCTACTAGAGAAAAATCTTGCTAAACATGGGGAGACATGTGCCTTTGGCACAGCCCTGAAGCATTGTAAAAACCTGCGCTCTTAACTCTTGTGTGAAGACAATGCCATTCACCTCACGGGAAGTTCACCATGAGGAGAGATGCATCATTAAGAGAGATGTGTGCATGAGATCCCTGCACATGATGAGTAAAAGATCAGATCTTCCTCCTGTCTCTTCCACAATGAATGTGGGGAGGATTGAGCCAGGCAAACTGACAAGTTCATTTTAAGAGGCACGCTGGACGTCCAGGTGAGTCATGCACCTGCACACTGCGTAAGAGTGATGACTCATAGCCACACGTTGCCAAGGCAGCTTCACTCCAAGTGACAACAGGCTTCTGCTACCACGGAGCATCCGTCGTCCACTCTCTGGCTGCAAACCCTTCTCTCTAACAGACCCTCATACGTGCCCTATTCATTCCTCTAGTTAAGGGGCCATATAGTTCCTTTGTCCTGCCGAAAGTGGGAGGGGGGAGCATCCGACCTCAAACTGAATAGACTACGGGTGCTGGCAGGGGTGATAATGGCAGCAGACAGCTCTCTGATAGGTGGACCTGATGCAGAAAGGGTCGGGTGGGCCAGTGTAACCGTGCCTGTAGGTTTCCCAATCCTTCGGTACTCTCCTGACCTGCAGGCTAACTATAATATTCAACATTGTTTAGAGACATGCCTTCAGTCTTCCTGAAAACACAACTAAGCTGGATTCATTTCAGCATTTCCACATTAAATCACATTCAATGTTCACATTCAATGTTCACAGCTTCAACAGAAAAAAAAAAGTGAGCATCAATATACAAAGGCCGTAATACCTGTCATATCTGAAAAGGAGAAATATTTGAAGAGGTTCAACGAGCAGGCGTTCAGCAATCTGCAGTCTGTGTGCAGTGAGTGATATGCAATTAAGGCTTGGCTTCTCCAGCGTTTCATTGCCAAATAGTCACTGACCCATATATTTGGGACTCATTGAATTAAGTACTCGTTGGCTTGTCGATGGCCAGGCAAAGTGGTCAGAGCAGTTGTCATTACTGTAAAACAGGGATGTCTTTAAGACATCCTTTGCTAATGCCCCAGTCACACTCGCAAATTTACCATGGAACAGTGGAACCAAGGGACAGCGGATAGGCATTGGTGCTAAAGTAAGTGGCTCCTCTGTCTCCTGCTGTCCTCTGGAAAGGCATGGTGGGACCCAAATCAGTGCTTCCTTCACATAAACCCCTGATTGTGCTGTTCTGCAACAGGTTATACCTTTCACTATTAGTATTATTGACAAAAATCAGAGTTACTGTGGCAAGATAGGTGCCTAGCAACTTGAGGCCAAAAGAACAATGCAGAAATGAGAAAGCAAGGCAACCTTTATTAAGCTTGCAATATTTACTTTTTTATTTTTCTTGTTTGATTCAATTTTCAGGTGTCTCCCTTCACTCTGTTTTATCTAAGTACAGAGCGCAATGGAGACTGCTAGGCAGAACTTTGGCTAGAGCGCTGTGTATTTGCCCCTGTCATCTTGTAATGGATCAAGTGGGAAAGCCACTGAAGAACTGTACACCCCTTTTGGATAAAAGTGTTGAGTGAATTTATTGTTTATTATTAGTAATTATTTATTATTATTATTAAAGTTTAATTTCTGCAGGACATTTAGGGAATCTCTTCCTTTCCACTCTGGTATTTTACAGCTGTGCTCAAGTTGTGCTTCATGACTTTATATTTACTTTTAACAACATGCTGAGAATGCAGCAGGAAGGGCACAGATGACTCTTTTGCGTAAGCATTTTTTCCTCACGGCCCCATCCATCTTCACAGAATGCACGCTTAGGAGTCCTGCTGGAGGACAGAAGAGGTTCACACGAGGTCCTCTTTTTTCCTCTGCCCTGGCCCGCGTGTACAGATGGGAGGGGGGGCGGGGCCTGTGATGGATGCCTGCCGATTGGCCGTCGTCCTAGACGCAGCTCTCTTTGGGGCAGCCAATGTTTGGTTTGGATACCGCAACACTGTCCACCAAGCTGGGGATTCCAATGGCAGCCAGGACCCTTCTGGTCCAGAGAGAGGTATGAAAGGAGATGGATGCGAAGAGCTGCTCTCTGCACAGTTTTGGTACGTCTCTACACTTAATGAAAACGGTGTGAGGAACGCCGGTGCCAGACAGATCTGGGCATGCACTGGGTACAGAGTCTGGCAGGGGTTAGCCAAGGTTGGAATGTGCTCTGAGGAGCACAAATTATCTCTTCTCATAAATGACCCCTCCAGCCTTTCCTGTAACCCTCCAAGGCATCAACCTTTCATTTAACTCAATTTATTATTATTACAGAGTCAGCACCGAAAAGGCCACTCCCTGCCTCTGGACGTGGGAGTAAGGGGGCGCGGCACAAGGGCTCCCATAAAATACTGATGGGATATGTCATTTATTAATTACTGCACTGATCTTGAATTTCATATCTAATACTGCCATCCAGGGCTGGTATGCTGCAGGCTAGTGGACCTGCAATGCATGTTGAACTGCTCTTTGAAATGCTGAGTCACGCCATGGTTACCTCCAAACGTCATCAACTCCCAGTCTGTCCCATTGTAGAAAGTCTGCCCCATCAATCCCTCTAGTGCACGCACACATACATAAACACATGCACGCATGCCTCACAGATTAAAGTCAAAACTGTTCACCGCTTAATACTTGATACATCTGTTCTCGTGCATATCAGTATTTGTGGGTTTCCTGCATGTTCCAATACAGCAGACAGCACCTTGTGATTTATCTGCAGCAGATAAGCAGCACAGTGATGTCAAACACAGATCTGTATTCACTTAAAAGCTCAACTAATCCTGACTGGGCCTGGATGGAGCTGAAAGTGCACGCCACGGTCCCCACAAAGTGCAACTGAGACATCCTGCTTGCTCACATCAATTGAGTGTTTCAGCCTTGCCTCCTTTGCAGGTTGTAGGGGCACAGAAGCCCCACCCAGCATTGACATTATCATTTCTGTCCCTTAATTAAAACCAAATGTAAAGGCAAACATCTTTTAATTAAGCCAAATGTTGGGGGCAAACTGCGGTGACAGGCACAGAGGTGCAGAGAAGACAGTGCTCATCCTATGAAATGGGCTGTACTTACTGTTGGTTGCATAACATATTGTTGGTGAGGCATCCATGATGTACTCTGGACCTGCAGGTGAAAAATCTGTCATTAGTAAAATTGTGTTACAGTATTCCAGCCTCCTCAAACCCCCGACTTCATAATTCTATACTTCCCCCAATGCCACAAGCACAGAAGACAGAGTGCCTGAATGCAATATTTTCAAATAATTACAGCAGCACAGTGGCGGCTTCATCATCAAAGCTCATTTCGGCCCAAAATCACAGCTTTCATCTGCCCCCGTATTTAATAATCATCTCTTAATGCGAAGAGAATGATTTCCTAGAACAACACTTCTTCTATTAACTGGAAGCAGCCTACATATATTGATTTTTTTTTTTTTTTTACTTTGTCTGAGTGTGTGTGCGTCTGGGTGCATGTGTGTGTTACTGTATCTGTCTGTGTTACTGTGTGTGTCCATGTGTATGCTTTTCTGTGTTTCCATTGGTGTGCTTAGCTGCAGTGAGGGGGACGGTGTGCCCATGTGAATTGTTCTCTCTGCAGTGACCTCCACTTTGCCCTCACGCAACGAGTCAGATAAACGCTCTGTTTCTTGGGTTCATTGCTTCAAACTGATTTGAATCCAGTCGGTTGCATAAACACAAGTCTTGCCTTTCTGCTTTTAAAATATTCATTTTTTCCCTCCCACTATAGTACAAAAGAAAAAGAAAAACAAACATGCCTTTTATTCGGTTTTCTTCTCAGGCTTTGAAAGTTCTGAAGTGAAGGACCGTGGAATGTTTGCATTTTTTTTTCTGCTGAATTTTGGCACACTTCCTGTATATGTGCCTGCTGTTTGAGAAGCATTATACCTATAGTGCACACGTGTTTACTATTCAGCATCTCTACATTCCAGAACACTAAGAGCTTTTCTCTGGAAACAAATCTAAACCTGAGGAAAGTGCTTGATTTGACATACCAAGCATTTACCAATCAATCTTGTGATGGCTTTCTCCTTTGTAGGGACTGGAATCCAACCATCAAACACTTTTCAAGTGTTTGATTTTGAAAAACATGGAGACTTTTTGTGAGCACTTAAAGTTTCAGCTCCAAATCAGATATGTAAGTAAAAATGAAAACTGCTGTAAAAATGACTGCTGTTACTAATAATGTTCCACAGAATAGGTCCACAAACTCTTGAATTAAAGCAACACAGACTGGTTGAAGGTTTGAAGGTCAACAACAAACCCTCAACATCCCAAACATCTCTCTAAAGTGGGGGGACAGACATCGCTGTCACAATTTATGACAGAGAGACGGGCGCATTGATATTCCACAACGCTTCAGCACTGTTGTTTTTTTGTCCTCTCTTCTTCTGTTCCTAAATCAATTTAGGAAGCCTTTGGGAGTGGGGATTACTGTTTGCTTGCTATCTGACTAGAGTGCCGGCCTGGGTTTTAATCAGCACTTCTAAAAGGCAGGCAAACAGAGCTGTCAGTGGTCTGAGAGGCTGGAGGGATGTGGGTTTCCATCACAAGGTGGGGGATTGGGGAGGAGGTGTGATGCGAGAGTGGCATAAAACAGGCGGAAAACAAACGTCACATTCGCACAAAAATACACTCACCCTCTGAATAGGGGGTGTTCTTCAAAAGTCATCACAGGTTCTATGAGAAACCATTACCCAGAAAATGTGTTTGGTTTGGCTACATTTACAAGCCTTTGTAGCCAGCCTCATAAAAGACTGTTGACTGTTCTTTTTTTTTCCAAAGAACCAAACATTTATGTCATGCCCTCATTAGACGTGCATGTTATGTGATAATTGTAAGCTGCTGATAATTTCACATGGGGTTGCTCATAAAAAAAAAAAACAGATCAAATGCAGCTCTTCCCCTGATCTTTTAACACAGCTAACCTTCATGCCCACTTTAAAGTCTGCTGGAAAGAAAAGTCATTAAAGTACTCTGAATGGAAGATCATGGATTAATCTTGGCTTGGAGGTGTTACGCCTGCACTGAAGCAGTCTTGTACAGTGCTGCTGAGAAGGGCCCGTACATACAAAGACCCCCTGTGCTGAATCTTTCAATACTTATTGAGTGTTCACAAAGGCCTTTAAGTGAATTTCATGCTCCAGTTGACAGCGTATGTTCAAAGACTAGAATGATGTACCGTGCTGGTTTTATTGCTCAGAGGGCAGCCAACGCGTGCTTTTAAGTTTGCCGGGGGGGGGGGGGGGCAATCTTGTGAAATTTGAGAGGTGAGGGTAGACAGGATGGATGGAGGCCGTGTTGGCCAGGTCTGGCTGGTTCATTCAGTATTCTGATTCATTTCCCGCTCCACTCCGTCTTTCTTTCATCTCTTGAGATAACCGCCGCCCCCTCCCACAACACTCTACCATCCGCCCACTAGACAGATGCTACCTGTCTGTGTTGTTTTTTACAGTTTTAGAGAGACCCACTCCCCTTCTCCCTTACTCACCTGATACGTTGACACAGGAGAAGCAGCGATGAAGGGTGTGATGGATGTCTGTGCGATCATACGGTTTGTGGCGATGCTGTATGGTGAGGAGTAGAACCTGTGCAGAGAGACAACGGAGAGAGAGTGAGAGAGAGAGAGAGAGAGAGAGAGAGAGAGAGAGAGAAAACCAGTTGGAAAACCGCCGCCCCCACACTCCATTCCTCTCTCCCAGACTCAGGCGCCTCTCTGACAGACTGGGTCTCATTTTATTTGCGAGGAGCTGGAAAGCATCTCAATCTGGACCCGTCGGACTCAGGGTTAACTGGAGAGGAGGGAGCGGAACGCTGGAGAAAGAGAGGAGGGTTACAGTACCAGCTCTCATCTCCTACTGCCACAACACACATGGAAACACGCACACACACCAGACACACACAGCTGGAGTGCATACACACAGGTACGCACAGGTACGCACACACACACACACACACACACACACACACATACACGCACACGCACACACACGCATACACGCACACACACACTCGCATACGCGCACACACACACACGCATACACACACACACACGCGCATACACACACACACACACACACACACACATGTGCTGTGCATTCCCTGAGGGCTGTGTTGATATTGTTTTATCCCCTGCCTCACTTAAAGAAATTCACATTCACACATAAAAAGAATGTTTATGAAACACATATATTTTATTGAGTGTTTTATTTGTTTCTATGAAAACAGCTGCAATCAAATTGTGTTTTGTTGTTTCAAAAAACTGTTTGGAACAAAGTGTCAGGCTCTATAGGCGTGGATTGTGTGTTGAATTTTTTACAGTGACACCTGGAATAACCCCATTGCATATCATTTATATCCATGTATTGATTCCTTTTTATCAGCATCAGTCAGACAAATCCATCTGATACCTACTTGGTGTGTGGTCATTCCATGTATGGAAATATGTGTAAGATTTTGAACTTGTTATCAGAAGGGTATGGGTTATAATCACAGGAAGGGCACGGCTGTAGTGTAGTAAATAATTAATGATGCATAGCAATGTTACTAACTACTCTGAAAAGCTGGGAATTTCAAGGCTTTAGTGTCTTCAAGGCTAGTTAACGCTGATCTTGGATTGCTGCACTGTGTATAGGGCTACTATACCCTGGTTCTGGAGGGTCACAGTGTGTGTGTGTGGTGACTAAACTCTGGTCCTAGTTATCCCTCCATTCTGTCTTCTACATTAAGGCCTGTATCAGATCTGAGGAGAGACCACAGTGAGCCCATCCCAGGCAAAGTGTTCTTGCTCTATCAAACACATGTGCCTTTCCTTCACCTTAAACCAGGCTGCAGTCCCCCAGCCACAGCGCGAACGGCTGGCTCATACAAACTCTGTTATTCATGCTGATGTATTTGTATGGACAGCTCAATATGGGGGCTCTCCTGCTCTGCAAAATGGCCTCTCCGGTGCGCATGAAGCGCATGAATCATTTAATACAGGGTCGTCTTTATCTGTGTGTGTGTCACTGTGAGTGTGTGTGTGTGTGGGTATGTGAGAGTGTGTGTAGGTGTGAGTGTGTGCGCGTGTGTGTGTGTGTGTGTGTGAGAGAGCGTGTGGGTTTGCCTATAAGCTGCAGTAATATTTTCAGTCTCTGCTTTATTTGTCTTTGTGTACCTACGGCAGCCATGTTTCATCCATTACTCTTATTACTGTGCTGTATTGATTTTTGTGTCATCTGAGTGAATAATGCAGTGCAGAGGGTGAAGCGCCGAGCGCACCACGTTTCCATATGAGTAAATGCGCTCTCTTAGGGCGCAGCATAATGACATATGGAGGGCATGCGAATGCCACGTCTCGCATTTGTATAAAAATGGAAATGCAGCCAATTAAAACAATGGAACGCAGCTCGAAAGAGACACAGAGCTGAGGGCAATTTAATCTCCATCTTTATTTATGTGTCCCTTTCTCGGTGTTAATTGCGCTATTTAGCTACGCTCTGCACCAAGAACGCACGCTAGATACGACTCGGATGCTACTTTCTGGGGCTGTCGTCTAGCTCTTTCATTGTCATAGCTGCCAGTCAACACGAGTCCACTGTTAATTAAATGAAGTCGATTAAAAGTGCGCCGTATTTAAGTCCAGAAGCATTTTGGATCGTCTTGCAACTGTGCAGAAAAAAAATTTGGCTCCAACAGCCTTGCTATTAATGGCCTGCGCTGCCCACACCCTCCCCTCCATCGTTAAATCAATTCAGCTGTCACTTTGTCCCTTTAACTGTCCCTGTTATTGCCTTTACAGGCAGTAGCTGTCGATGGCTTGAATTTAATAAAACCACTTCTGTATTGGATTTGAATTTAACATTCACGAGGTAACCTGAAATGTGATCTGCACTCCCATATCAGCAGACCCTGACTAAGCTGCATGTTTAATCATATTTAGAGTGGAGGTATTATAAAATTATTTTAGAAAGATGACCATGGCTAGACTCTCACTTCAATCTTCTGCCTAATCCTTTTGATAACTTCACGCACTTAACAGACACACATATTCATGTGATATTTTCAATGTTTATTAATGTGACAACAAAAGGTTTAAAGCTATGTAACACTGAATACATTTCTTACTGTTAAAAAAAAAACATTTTATTGAGATGAGTCCTGCCAGACTGTTTAAGGGAACGGGAAACAGCTTTCCTAAGAGGGCTCAGAGAAACCCTGACTGAGAGAAAGGCATAAGGAGATGAGGAGGGTGAGAGAGAGAAATAAAGCCAGAGATAGTGAAAGAAATAAAGATATACATCATATATAGAGAGACAGAGGGGGAGAGAGAGAAAGAGAGAGAGAAAGAAAGGCAGGCTCTTGCATCCTTCCTGCTACCCCCTGTAGCCTCCTGACGATTTCCTCTCTCATGCATTTCCTCTAATTATCGCTATTAGCATTTTATACTAGTTACGGTCATGTGCCAACCTTCCTATTCTGTTATTATACCAGGAGTCCTGGCAGCTCACACACACACACACACACACACACACACGCAGGCCACACTGTGAACAATGCAAGCTATTTCAGGGACACAAAGGGACAGCAAACACCTGATAGCAAAGGACGCTGTGGCAGTCCCCACGCGGCCTGGATCACAGACAGCACTTTTGGCACTGGGAGAGAAAATCAGGACTCAGAATGGCTCCTGTTTCCCTCTGCCTGATTCCCAATTCCTTGCCTGTTACCTGAGGAGTAAATCTCCTGCTGCACTGATCTAGGTCTGGCAGAAGCACTGCGAATCCCAAGTGGGCAGAGGCCAAAGGTGTCCTAGTGCAGTGTCAAACCCTAGCGTGCTGGGAGGAAATGATCAGAAGATGGTCTTACCCGTTCTGCATAGCAGCAGGATCATACGTTAACGCCATGCTCGTCTGAAACACAAAAAAGAGAGAGGCCAAAATTACTTCAAATTAACAATCCTTCTGTTGATCACTAATCAGTAACCCAGTTGGAACAGCATCTTATTTTGTTAATGATTGGGGGATGACAACAATAACACAAAGCACACACCTTCAAACAGTTGCCACATTTGTGATAGGGTGGAGTTGATTGGCGGGTGGCTAATAGTTTTCAAAATACCTGGATCTCCACAAGAAAGCCGCACTAAAAGCAGTTCAACATCCTAAGCACCACTCCTTATAGCGATAGTACAAGAAATATTACAATGGGGCCATTTGTCGGGAGCAAAGGCATTAGTATGGTGGAACAGTTGTTGTCGATTTGATACAAGCGAAGTTATTTCGCATTACACGGTTGGGAGAGGTATTGTTCATGTTGACACTGCCGGGGTGGGTAAATAATTCCAGGAAATAAATGCCGCCGCTGCTCCTGTTGTTTGCTCTATATTGGATTTTAGTGGAAGGCGGGCTACAGTAAAAAAAGCCGGTCTCTCTCCCTCCGCCTCGCCTAACCCTGCAATTCGTCACGGCCGGGCCGATGGCCGCTCCCGGAGGAGGGATAACGGCGGTTTTACCCTTTCCGCCGGGCTGCTGACGAGGCCACATTCCGCCGGCGCCATTCCTCTTCATTTCTAGCGAGACCCGGCACGGCGCTGAGGCGTTTACGTCCCCCGGAATTTTCTTTTCTTTATTTTTTTTTTTTGCCTGAAAGGTGGATCATATATTTCACCCCAACCGTGCCTCTGTGTGAGTGAAAAAGGGAAACTGAAGCGACGGGGAGCGGATACTGTCCGTGGGGATAAACAGCGCTTGCAAAGCCCAGCCATCTGGCAGCCGCGACGGCTTTGCCCCGAAAGGACAGGGGTATGGCCGGCAGGTCCCAGTGCTGACGAGCGCTGCAGCCCCACCGCAGGCCCAGGGAAGGTGGGGGGGGGGGGCTTTGGGCCTGGCTGGGACTGGATGACTGATGGGGTACAGACGGGCCTGCCGAATGGGACGTCCCGCGAAAGGGTCGTTTCAGGACGGCAGCTGCACAGCTGCGGGGGACACCTGTGTTTCCACGGGAAACGGGAGTGGGTTGCGGGTCCAACTGTGGGGCCTTGTTCCTCGCACTAAATAGAATGGGAAGGCCCCCTCCCAACAATTCCTCCCTCACCCCAAGAGAGCTACACAGGAAGTGCGCATTCTCATTATGCTCCCTCTCTCTTTCTCTCTTTCCTTCTTCCTTTCTCTCTATCCCACTTCCTTTCCCTCTCTCTTCTTTCTAATGGATTCCCCAGTAGCTTTTCATACCCTCATTAACAATGGGTGCTTTATTGTAGCTTAACATGCTTTTGTTTTTGTGAATGAGTATTTCAGAAGTGAACTGATCTTTTCAGAGGTCAAACTGGTTGTGGCTACTGAAGCCCCACTCCCACTAAGGTGTACGGGTATCCACAGTGACATCCAGAACCTTCAGTAGACATTAAGCACTTTGTTGAGGCTGGTACACCACCTGACATCCCTGGGAATGCATTGTGAAAACACTGTGCTGAGCAAGAGAGGAAGCCGCTGGCCACTGACTCACACTTCTTAACAAACGTGGATGTGGGCTGCAAACTTCATACTGTCCCCTGCTGGTGAGTGGGGCCCTGAAGCAAACCCATCACTGGCCATTCGAAAGATCAAGCTGTCTGTGAGTGACAAACAAGGTCACCGTTCCCCACCGAGCCTCAGATCCACAGCCCTGTGGGATCACCCACGACAGACACAGCATTACACAAGCAGACATCCAGCTGAAAGCAACAGAGGAGTGTGTGGCGTACTTGTTTTGGAGTATGAGCTGGGCGGCTGTAACGTACAGTAATGGCCATCTAAATATGCCATATTGGTTTAATCAGATACCCTATCAGGCTGTTTCTCTGTGAGCACATTCATTATCCATTGCCTCCCACTATAGCACTATAGCACCCTGGCTGTACAGGGCACACGGTGATGTAAAGTAATAGCAACGGCAGCTCCAAAGGGGTTAAGAACACAATATCGTTTTCCTCCTCGCTTTGCCACATCTTGGACTCGCATGATGAATTAACCTGCTTTTAAGAGCGAGGCGTCAGATGCGCATCACCCGCTCTGCTTGCAGGTTCAACTCTGCGTGTTGTAATAGAGTCTGAGAGGGGGCGAGAAAGGGCTGACAGCAGCAGTTTGGTTCTCTTTTGGTTCGGCTGTACTGCAGTCTGATGACTTCTCCTTCCTCCGAACGCTCTCCACCGTCCTCCCCCCCCCCCCCCCCCGCCCTGCTGCTCTCCTGAACAGTGCTCTTTCGAAGACAAATTACAGGGGCTGGGACACAAACAGCCCCGCACAGCTCTGAGCATTAACTCTCCATCTAAAAATGGATGAGAGTGTCGCCTTACAAAAGGAACTCCATTATTAATTACCCGAGAGCTTACTGTATAGGCGTCCTTACAATGCACATTCACATCTGCTGTCGCCCGGCTTAGGTCTGTTTAATAGTCAGCTATTTGTATTGGTGCTACAGTAAAGTGGCATGTCAAGCCTTTTTTCCAGAGCAACACCAATGCCGTCTGAACATTCACGAATGCGAAAAAAAAGTATTATAGACGTTACAAAAACGTTGTGAGAACGTATCAGCAGGGAAGGCTCAGTCGTGCTTGTTTTTTGTCAGGGAACGCGTGATGATTTATTGTGTAGAATAGAACGATCTCACTCCGACACATATGGAACCATTTGAAAGCACATGACAAGGAAGATTAACTCTATTTTTCGGGGGGTGGGGGTGAGAGCTTGAGGGGCGTATGGGGTTTTCTTCCATCTGTGACTTCAAAACATATTAATCAGATTCCACAGATTGGCGAAGTACACTGACAGTGGGGGTTCAGATGTCTTGGTGCAGAGTGTTCGACCATGAGCGGGACCCCTTCCAGGGAACTTGTGTAACACCCCGGTTTCAAATGACTTTCCTCGAAATCATGATGTTTACCCAACTGATAAAAGCTCATGCTTTTCACATGTTGTAGTCATTAGGTTTTGCCCTCAGACTGAAACTGCAAACCATTTCACCATGTGCCCACGTTTACTCGTGACGGATTAAAAATAATGTTTATCTGGCGATCAATTTACAGACCGGTTTTCTAACTAAGGATCTGAAGGCAGGCTGTTCTGCTTTTCCATGTTACTTTTTCCAGTTGCTGTTCTTAACTGCCCCCCACCTAGGCTTACAAAAGCCTGAACACCTGGGTGGATGGCAGTTGGGTTAAATCTATACCCAGACTGTATTTTGCCCCTAAAGATAGCTACATCTCTGTCCTAATAGTCCTTTATTAAGGGCATTGCTGGCAGCAGGAGCCAGGGACAAATTCTTTGTGCATTACATACTGAGTGGGGCATGGTGGAGGGGGTGCGGGGGGTGCATTATTCATGGCTTGTTTTTGGGGAAACAAGTGAGGAGAGATTAAATGGCTGGTTGAGAGGCATGAACTGAGACGTGCCCAGATGTCAGCGCTTGCTAAAGGACGTGAACCACTCGTCCTCTGTTCCTCCTCTGGCTGCGGTGGCTTGTCTTTCCATCTCCCTGTTGCTGCCGCTGTTGTTTTGCCGTCGCCGGCGTCTTGTTCCTGTTTTTTTGGTTTTTGGACAGATGGGGCTGAGCGGGGGCGGTCACTTACCTCCCCTTCTCTGGGCCACGGCCGACCATTCTGGGGGTATTTGGTCTGGTTTTGCCTCTTCTTTTGACCTCCGTCAGCAAATTTGCACAGCAAAGGCTCGGATGGTGCTGCAGAGAGGGGACAGAGATATAACCGTTCTGACATAACCATACCGTAACCCCCAGCAAATGACGGGTCTGGAAAATGGGACCCCTTAAGGGGGGTTCTGGGGGGCACAGATAAACCTTTTTGTAAAACCCAATGTCCTTTTGAAGTCAGGGTACTTTTCCCTTTCCTTTTCTCTACATCCCCTTACCCCCCTGTCACTGATGAAACTCTCAGACAATCTGCTCAGCTCTTGGCAAGCACTTCCTCCTCACCCTAACATCAAAAAAGCCCAACTGGCAGGCCATGAAAGCGCATTGCTGGATATTGTTGAAATAATAATCGGTCTAATCGCAGTGGTAAATAACTTAAAGACGGTAACGAGCGCAGGCTCCGTCAGCCAAAGCTAATTTCTTTAAGCTTTACGCTCACTTTTTCTCCTCTCTCTGCACAAGTGGCTACTTTCTGAAACACAAGAAAGAGCAAGCTGTGGTCTAGAGTGGAGATTTCACCAGTGGAATTCAGGTTCTGTAAGCTTATTTTGCTCAACAGCAGTAAGAAAATAAGAATGGCGTATAGACTGCTCCACGGCTCCTTTCACAGGCCATGCTTTCTGAAAGTCACTCTCATTAATGGTGCTACATCTAAATGGGTGCCCTACAGGAAATATAACAAATCAAAACTTGAATAAAAAAAACAAAGTTGAAGGGGGAGAAAGAGATAATATTCCAGTCCTGGTGAGTGTATAACTAAGAATGAAAGTCTTGGGGACAGGTGCATGTGTGTGTGTGTGTGTGTGGGTGTGTGTGTGTGTTGGGGGGGGGGTGACTTGTGGAGGTCTTATTGTAGCTGCTTATTGTGTTCTGATGGTAGCAGCAGCCAGCAGCTGACAAGCCAGGATCAAACGCAGGCAGGAGACTACGTGCCTGTCAGCAAGTTTACATTAGCAGCGCCCGATGCAGACGGGCTGATAACGCCTATACAGGAGCCTTGTTCTGCAGGATGGATGATTTCTACCCCTTCACTGCTCCCCAAAATCTACAATGAATTTCAATCTGCTCTGACTTTCCTTTCATGTCTTTGCCCTCTTTTCAAGTCTGCACCTAAAACAATAATGTACTTTGGGTTACGCCAAAAACCATTAAATGAAAGATGGTAAAAAAAAAAAGAATACCGTGGGAAATGGCCAACTCTAAAATAATAAATGAAATAAAAAAAAAAACATCTCAGGAGTGCTGCATTTTATGATGCCTTACTATTTGGCACGGTACTCTTTATAGGAAATTTCTGTTGCTTTTCTTTTTTCACTGAGGCCTCCCCTCCAACCATAAATGCCATTCGTTCCACTGGTGTGCAAAAGAAAACCGTCAAACCTGTGTTAAAGTTTGTGCCTCCACTCATTTACGATCCGCCAAAAGACCCGAAACGTGACACATGATGTGGGAAAAGCTTCGCGTCCAAGTCAACAACGGTCGCTAACGAGACCCTCGGAGACCACTTAATCTCGCCGCCTTTGCTGGCGCTGCCATGGAAACGCGTAAACAAGCTTGCGATCCCAGCACGCTCCCTTTCCCTCCCGCTGTCTCTTGAACGCTGCCTTGCGTCAGTTGGCGGGAAGAGTCATGGTGAAGTTATTTCACCTGGAGCGGGCGGCCTCCGTCCTCCCCGGCCTGACCACCGTGCGCTTGGGCAGACCTGGGTGGGCCTCGGTCGGAATGACCCAGCTACAGCACACACACACAGCCCAAATTACGATGACAGGGTGGGTATTTATGTATTTTACGAGAATCGTTGCTAATGTTCTCATTTTCCACCCGTCCCTGCAGATCACACTTAATGAATCAAACCTCTATTGCAGCTCAGCGTGAGAAAAGGCTGTTCGCCGGCACACTACTCCACTACCGATCAGGCTCGCTGGACATACTATTTACTTAGATAAGTGTGGACACAGTGATTCCAGTGGGCTTAATGGTTATGAAATAAAAAGTCATTTATTCACACGTCTCAATTGAACAGGACAGTATGAGTTCCCCTCAGCGATCATTAACAAGCACTCACTCTGGACTGGGTATCTTTTGGCTCTTGCTTTGTCTCTAAGAGAAAGCATTTGTGTTTGCAGTGCAAAGGTTTTGTGCAATGAATTGTAAGACAGACAAGGGTATATCTGGATCAGGTCTGTACAGAGGAAGTTGTATTGTGTTATTATGTGCAGGACCACAAACAGAAAGCCAAGCAATATGTAAGGCACTGCCGTGAACCGTGAACTGATAACTGTCAACAAACAGCCTTCGAATAGCACAGTAATTACCGAGTCTTAATAACAACTGTCGCCGATCGCCACTCAAGTGCAACCCTTTTCCTTTATAGTTTATATTACATATCACATCCTTCATCCCAACACACTTGCCTGGAGCAGATCCAAACTTTGATCCGTAAAGAAATCATAAATCACGGCTCAGAACAAGATGTCTGCTGGTTTAATGAAAAATTCACAGACCAAAAAACAGCTTCTGACAAATATAAACTGCCACTGAAAATTACTTCTCAATTTGTGTTATTTCATCGGATCTAGACACCAATGCGACTAGCTGGTTTATTTCTGTTTGATTAACATCATTAATTCCAATTCACCGTCAGAGCAAGTATCCCACTTAACATGCATGAGAACACAGACCCCGGGGAAACTGTTGGGTTGTACATACCAGGCACTCATAAGTGATTAGTCTTGCAGGGAAACTGACTGGTGCGTGCCTTTCCCAGCATTTTATTTTCAAATACTGACTTTTCAAAAAAACTGAAAGGAATTCCAAGTTCCAGTTTAATCAAATGATGTATCTGCACGTTCTACAGAGTGTCTGCATTTCTGGGGTTGGGGGTGATGGGGGGGACGCTCTGTAGCCAATGATGCTGGAATGTATGTAGCTGGAACTCAAGTGTGGCCTAGGGCCTGGAGGAAATTGCAGGATTGGTGCCCCGCCATGACTCGTCATTTCTGTCTCTGAATTAGCTCGTCCATTTTGTGTTTATAGGTGGGTGGGGGTGCGCTGCAGGGGGTGGCACAGCTGCTTCCTGGACCGATGAGCCCACAGCAGTGGCTTCCACTCAGACACATATGGCAAACAACTAAGATTTTGGAAACTGAAAGACAGATTCCTCCACCAAGCTTTGGAGAGGCATATATACAGAATCATCTGGCAGCTGCTTCAAGCTCTGGGTGTAACTCTAAAGAATCTGAATATTTAAATATTCATTCATAAATCCAATAGCTGTAGGCAGGGTGGCTAACGGATGGCTTCTTTACATTCATACATTCAGGTTCACGTACTGCATATGACCTTCTTATCACCTTCTGAGCTTTACTGTTCATTTATTCAGTTTCAGTGTGATGCTCAGCTCTTTCAAAAAACAAAAAAAAAAACAGATGGGCACACACAGCATGAATGAATATGCAAATATACCGTATTCAATCATAATAACAGAGGTACAATAGTGTATACATGCTAAAGAAGATGCTTTCCTTAAACAGGCTAGGTTTTCCTTGAATCCACTCAGATTCTTTTTATTCTGTCCATGACGCTTTTCCCCTGCACAATTTGTACACCTAATGGAAATAAAGTTTCCTGCACCTCCCCATTGGCTGGAACAGTTGACTGACAAACTGAGATCTCACTCAAGAGAGAATTAGAAAGAAGTCTGCATGCTGTATGGCAGCATCCCTCTAACGTCTTCAGAAACAACAAAGGCATAGGCAAGGCATAGACCAGGCCCATATGTCACATAAGTGCTGAGGGCTTCCTGCCTCCCACCTGGCACACTGTGCCACAGGTGAATCCACTACCTCCATTAACTCCTGAAATAATACGCAGTTATGCTTTCCAGCTAATTAATTACCTTGATGCAGAAATACAGAGAAGAGATTTATTAGCCAAAACCCCTGTCTCTTCAGACTGTGCCTGTTTTGATCACACAGGCACGGGCTTCATGTTAAAACACACAATCAAAAACCAGAAAAAGGAATCTATAGGGGGCTTTGAGAAAATAACTTCAACCAGTTAGTCTTTGATCACAATTTGACCATTAAAAGAGGCTGGCACTAAAAGACCTGGCCTGCCAAAGAGAACAGACTGTGTATTCACTGTAACCTGAGACAGGCTGATATGGAGGAACATCTTCTCTCCTGCCCCAAATACCTCCCCATTAGAGACATCTTTTACCTCAACTCTCCAAACATATCCCCTGGTTTACATTTATGGAAAAACTCCTATGAGGGGAAGATGCTTTACTTGTCATGTAAATATAACACTTTCTGGATTCAAATTTGAAGAGAGATGGACAGCAGGATAAAAGGAAGGAAGGATGAAGGGGTGGTCATGGGCCTTGTGGAGGATCTCAGCTGAATGAAAAAGAGGTAACAAAAACTGCCCTAGAGCTGAGGGCAAGCCTTGGTTCCGAAGTAAACACAGATTTCACTCAACGCAGAAATACACTGATCCCTGACAAAACTCAATCACGCAAAATGGAGTCAATATGACTGGAAAGAGCCGGTATATCATTTTATCTCATAAAAGGCAAACGCTTTACTGCCCTTTCAGGCAGGTATCCGCCTCCTCCTCCTCTTTGTGGATGCAGTGAATAAAAGCGTTTAGTAAAATTGCACAGAACGTAGAGCAGGCAGAGAAAAAGCTCTCATTTCCCCCCTTCACAGCCAGTTTTCATACTTCCTTCTCATGTCTGCGGTATTTGTGGTCAAATACATGTTATTGAGCTGCTCCAACATGGGATCAGAACCATGAGGCCAACAGAAAGGCAGTGAATATACTGTACTTTGCAGCATGGATTACAGCAATGGGAGAGTCGACAATGTGTTTTCCCACTGCCACCCCAAAACTCCTCAGATCCACAGCCAGGGGAAAGACAATCGCTCAGACAACACGAAAGAAGGCTGCTTTCACCCTGACCATTACACAACAAGAAAGTGTAAGGAGCAGATGAAAAAAAGACAGGAGTGAGAGAGTGAGAAAATGAGATAAAGAGACAGAGAGTGAGAGAAAGAAATGTTCTGCTTCCATTACTTATTCACTAAGCAGACAGGAAAATCATTCTTAGTCATTTCACGCATCCACTTAATTACTCTGTCCACATATTGCTATCAGGTCGACAATTTAAAGTACCACTAGACTGCCAGAACTGCAACAAAAGATCCATCATTCCATCTGCAGAATCCATTTTTAACCAGCAAGGATATGGAAGGTGGCTGAGAAGCATCTGTGTCTACACGTGGGTGTGTGTACAGTTGTGTGCATGCATGTTTGTACACACAAATGTGCATGTGTGCAAACAGGGCATCCCACCAGTCAAATACTGTGTGAGCCAATATCGTATTTAGAAATTGTGCAATTAGTTGAAACTGCCATTTGTATAGCGCCATATACTTTTACAGTAAGCCACAATCCCAAACAGCAAAGACGTACATCCATTTTGTGCATATTTAATGGCCAATAAAGTTGTTTTGAATTTCATTTACAGGTCTACTTGTAAGGGTTATTCTTCCACACATTAATTGTTCTTACAACTGGATGTACAGTGGAGCAGGTTGGGTCAGAGAGCAAGCGAACTGTCATGAGAAGAGTGGCGGTGTCTCTGCACAGCGGGTACACGATGCATGAGGGCAAAGGCACAGGACGGGGAGCGATCTCACCAGCCTGCAACACACTCATAAACTGAGCACTTGTGAATGCACATGTTTCTGAGTGCACCATATAAGGCGAAGCTCTGCGCACGGACAGCACACTGCGGCCCTGCTCTGGCACAGAGACGCACGACGACTCGGCCGAGAGGCTCTTTTAGGCTGAAAAGTGCCCGATGAAGGAATGTACCGTTTAGTCTCGTCGGCGGGCATTTCCCCGTCCGCCAGGGCGTTAATGCCGTGAGAGTAAAATATGAGGGCAATGGTGCGAGAGGCAGGGAAGGAGAGGAGCCTGCCAGCCCTGATGGACGGGCCCGAATCCCACACTGTGTGTGTGTTTCAATAACATTTACACAAGCAGACAGCTCCTACCACATTCATTTCCAAGCTGTATATTAAATTTTGGGTCACAGCGAGGCAGAAATGCAAAGAGCAGGCGGGGTGAGACGGGGGTATGCGCGGGGGACATATGTTTCCAATAAAGACCTGGGCGTCGGCCCTTCCTGCGTTCTCTTTAGCTGCCCCCGTCTGCGGGCTGTAAACATTCCCTCTGCCACACCTATGAGCCCGTCTCTGCTCCCTGCTGAAACAATCTCCAGGATTTGACGCAGCCCCCTGCTCCAAGGCCAAGGCTGTTCCAAGGCCAATTAGCTGGGTCGCGGTCGGGGGTGAGTCTGGCTCGATCGAGCTTGTCAACAAAATGGCCCTCGATTGAGACCAAGTGGCTCCCTCTGGCTACGGTTTTATGGTGCGGTGCTGTAAAAGGCCGGTTGGGGAAGACTTATCTGGTCATTAACTCCTTCGACTCTGTCAGGAGCTGAGGTATGGGCGTGGGTTTTCCAAAACGCTCTCTGGCGCATCTCTGGTTTTCGGGTTCTGGAGATGCAGGAGCTCTCTTAATCCACACAACATAACCTTATGTAACCTAACATAACCAGGAGTGTGTGTTTTTTTCTCACGCACATACACACATGCACACAAGCACACGCAACCGTACACACATTCCAACAACAGTATAAAATTAAGAATGAAGGCGTCAAGCAGACAAAGAGACTGAGGGAGGCATAAAGAGAGAAACCCTCCAGTTCCCCACCAGCACACGGAGTACAGAGCAGGACAAAAGGCAGCAGGATCAAATTCATTATCAATAAAAAACGGAGCAGCTGATTCAGGAAAGCTGTAATTTACTGCAAGCAGGGCAGGGCACAGTTTGTAATTACAGCTCGGTTGCCATGTGCTATCCACTGGCTGGTGAAAGGGGCAGGTGTAAATGCTCCCACCCACACCCCCGCCCTTGCCCCCACTGCTACCCTGCCCAGCTGTTTCCGTCACCCCACAGTTCCACTCTCCTAAACACACAGACGGAAAACTACAGGGTGGATCAGGCAAACCGAACACACTGATACTGACTCAGTCCACACGCCAGCTCCTGCCATCACACATGAACATCAACACAGCGTACGCACTGGACACAGAAAGTAAGCGATTTTTTCAAAGATGGCGTCTGTGTTGTTTTTGATGGATTTTAGGCGGTTTGTTGCTTTAACTAACAAGGGAGCCCACAGCCGCCCCTAAAACCCCAAATGCAACTCAGTTGCTGGCCTCCTTCAGTGTTGATGGTGGCAGTGACGATGATGATGACAGCAGATTTTTACGGATCTTTTGTTTATCCAGGAAGGGATTTCCCTTTCAGTCTCTGACCGCATGGTGGTGGCAGCACTGGGGAGGGGGGAACGTGCTATCAGGGTGGAGGCTGGCTGACAGACCGAGGATAATGGTACTTTGCAATAATTTATTTCCTTGTTGGGGGAATCAGCTCCACTGTGATGGGCTGTAAAAGCCAGAGCAAAGGAGACGTCCCTCATAAAAGGTGCCATTGTGCTTTTTAACATGGCGCTGGGAACCACAGAGAGAGAGAGAGTGATCAACATACAAACACAGTCTTTGTGTAAGGACTATTGGAAAATAGGGCTCCACTGTGGAGTACCGGCACGGATAATCATAACCCCTGCCTTACTGAATTCCCTGCTTATTATTTTGATAATAAGGCAACCTTCTGAAAAATGTAAATACATTCCGAAGCCCCGGTTTGGGATGTGCACGAGTCGTGTAACTAGGGGGTGGTTTGTCCTAATCCTTTCTATTTATTATCAAGAGCTTTTTATCTACAGTGTTAGGGCTACACTGGAGAGTTAATGAATTGCTGATAGTTTCCCCTTTCATGGCAGTGATGCTGTGTGTGCTTATTAGTTGATTTCATTAACCAGACCCTTCATTGTTCTGTTTCTTTTGCAGTACACTCGCGTTGTGCAGGAAAATCAATGCTCCCGTTCCCAGATCTCAAAAGGCAAAGTCCTTTTCCACACATCTCATGAATTTTGCATGCGTGTGCGCGTGTCCTTGGGTTCGGTGGCCTTGTTTACACTATGTATAAAAAGGCTGGGAGCGGCAAGCAGGACCGCTCGCTGAACACAATGCCCTCAACCAAATCAGCAGGGGAAGCTGACGGGCATCACCGCTGCCCTTTAAAATGTGGAGGAAGCGAGGCCGAGTGAAATCCCTATTCCCATGCACTGTGCATCCTGAGGCACACAGGCACATGCTGGTTAACTCTGCTGAAGGCCTCTACGCTCACATTTCTGGATGTTTCATTATGAATTTCATACTGCATAAAAACAGGTAGAAAGCATAAAATGTATTTAATAGTAAATTCCATTCATACAGTAAGTGGCCAAGGGGGGCTCTGAGGGAATAGCACTGTGAAACGGAACAGGCCTTCAGTCGGGCGTGACATGTGCTGGGGGAGTCACGTTCATAAGGGACACTTGACTCAGTCACTTATCCTAATCCTGAGTGCTGATGACATTGCTGTTGTATCCATGGTAAGATATATCTTTTCCCCTTTCCATTTACATGGCTGGATAATATCATGAGCAATTCAGGTGTCTTTATCAAGTTCACAACAGTCTGAAGGACCAAGGACTGGTAAATTCAGCAGGTTGTGAATTAACCTCCTAATCAGTAAACTAGACTGACACCGTAGACCCTTCCAATGTACAGTTACAGTGGAGAACGGCGGTAAAAGCTCTTTGGTGTTGTCTTGGCAGTAATATGCAGAAGCGGACATGCTGCTTGTCGTCACTGATTCAGGACGAGCGCTTGGAAAAATCTGCCGTCTTTTAGGGAGCTGTTTCCGTGCCTCTGGCAGATCGGTGCCAAGACTGGAGTTTACAGGGCAGGCTCCTGCATTATGAAACAGAACCACACTTCCAGCTCTGAATTATAGATATCTTCATTTTGGCTCTCTGATACAGCGCTTCACTCTGCACAGATAACGTCCGCCACAGAGGGGTAAAATAACATTAAGCACTCCAGACGGGAAGGCTGAAAAACTCCATCTTGAGCTTTTTTGGATATTGAGAAAGGCACGCCCAGGCCGCTTTGCTGGAATGAGGAGATGTCTCTCTTGATACCGGCAAGCGTTACTTAAGGGGATCCCTAAGTCTGCCTGTGTTTGCTTTCCAGGGAGAGATTGGATGGGAAGCCAGAGTATCTCCTACAGCGAAATGAAGCCCTGTGATGGCGGCATCCAAGAAAATGGATCAAAAACCATTTTTAAAGCTTCACACATATAAGTTAAACCAGCCTGGTGATTTGATATACACTTAAAATAATAAATCCAGTTAAACTGGACACAATAGCTACAACAGTTATCACCATTTCCAATAATGGTAGCAATACAACTACAACAATTATCACCATTACTAGTAATGGTAGCAGCACTAATAGTATTATTACTACTCCTACCACCACTACTGTTACTATCTACAACTACCGCATTACTATTATAACTGGTAATAGCTTAGGTAAATATTGTTCCAAATCCTGCACTCCCAGAAGCAACAGTCGCCATTTTAATGCATCGTCACCAAGGAGATTTTTTAGGATGGAAAGCAAACAGTGAAGGGAGGAAATGTGAAACTCAGAGAATAAACACAGTGTTTAATCAGCTTATGTTCTCCCATTACCGCTGGCAATGCTTTTTTAATAGCTTCTTGGCCATTTGTTTTCTTTTTGTTGTGCTGTGCCCGGTGAGCGCTGCCTGGCGCTGGAGCTGACCGGGGCGGCGGTGCCCAGCGATCGCGCCGCCAGGGAGCAGCGGGGGAGGGCTCCCGCCAGCGCGCCTTCCACTCCTCCGCACGACAAGGCAAACTCAAAACAGGCCTGCCAATTATATTTACACATCTCCCTCCCTCCACCCACCACCCAGACACACACAGACACACACATACAAACTCCAACCTGCCCTTCTCTGGGAGATTATATCATATTCACAATTACCACTGGCGCCATGGAAACACCTCACAGAGGGGCAAGCGCCCGGATCAATCGATCACTCAAAATGTCTGTGTTTATGTGCAATGCATGTATGTGTGTCCTTATGGGTGCACGTGTATTTGGGTGTGCACGTGGGCAAGTACCGACATGTGTATGTGTGTGCTTGAGGGCCAATGTGTGCACTTAACATGCTGTGTGTATGTGTTTGTGTGTCGTAGGTCTACGACTGTGTGTGCGAGATTAAAGGAGAAAGCCAGACACACAGGCAAAGCGTGGTCCATGAGTGTACATGTATGTCTGTACATTGTCTGCCTGAAGCATGCAAGTGTATTTGTGAGTATGGCTGCCTAGGTCTTCCAAGGGGGGAGCTTCTATAGGCAGAAGACATGAACCACAGACACTTTTAGTTTGCCTCAGTGAGTTACGGCTCAGGGAACTATGTGATGTGAGACCATCAAAAGTCATTAATGTGAAACACACTGCAGGCCGAACACATAACACTTTCCAGTTAAATGTTTATGGTGCACTGAAGGATGGCTGAATCAAGATGGATTGCTTTTTAAAGAGTCGTAAAGAACACATATGAAGCTCATGCGTCGGCGAGACACATTCTGCTTGAAGTTATGTTCCTTCGAAGATCCCCTCTTGTCCATCATAAACATAAATCAAAGCACTGAAAATTTTCCCTTCATGGTGAATGGAGTTCCATTTTATCTGTCTGTTCTAAATACATCGCCACACAGGCAGAATCCCCTCATTGAAATGCATGGAACCACGGCCTTGAAATCCCCCTTTCTGAATGCACATCTCGCCGTGTTCCGGGCTGGGAATGACAATCTCATTGCCGTGGTTCTGTGATCCCAGGGATGTATCAGAAAACGCACACCTGGTGCCCTGTTGTGACAGGGAGCCGCAGTGTTTGCCTACACCCTGTCACGCTCACACCACACCACACCATCCCTCACCACGCCATGTCATGCTATGCCACACTAAGCCACCCCAGTGAGCTCTGAAGCCACCTCTAAAGATCCTGCTTCTAAAGAGTAGAAAATATCTGAAATATCTAAATATCTCCGATTCCTACTGCAAGGCTTGCCTTCTGCACCACATACCAGGACGTACAATACGACAACTCTCCGGTTGAGGGAAGCAATCCCGCTCCAGCTCTGGCTCTCTCTCGATGACGTCACTGTCTTTAGCAGATGCTCATGTGCTGACTCACACTTCTGGGCTCCATAACATGAACACATCCCTAATGGCTATGGTGCGACTGCCACGGAAAGGTCACTGACCGCACTTTCCTGAATAAACTCACGGGCCCATAAATAGCACTGAGCTGTTTTTCTCCCCACTAGTATGGGACGGATATTTAACACCTGCGAGAACAGTTTCTCCCCTGCTACGCTTTGGAGCCTTGGCATTAATGAGGTATAGTATAAGGCTGAATAATTTCAGCAAGACACGCAGCGGGTGAGTTTATGGATGGATGGGGTTTGAAAGCAGCCGAACTGCGGTCTGCAGGGTTTTCATCAGAGTGGCTTAGCTCTCACACCTGTCTGAAAGCCGCCTAACCCCCAAGCTTTATTATAGCAAGGTCTTTATGCAGAGGGGAAATCTAAAGAGACAATGCTAAAGCTTGCATCATTTTACTCCTTGTTTTTCCATAAAATGTCTTTCAGGAGGTCCGCAGCGGTCCACCCCTTCACCTCACAGCACCCCCACATCCCCACACCCACTCTCCCGAGTAAAATCACTCTGAGTGCCCACACCATGCCTTCTTTTCAAGAAACAAGGCGCTCCTCGGCTTGGATTATTCAAAAGCGTGACCTTTACGGCTGGCGTTTGAAAGTATGTAATCATTCAAATGAGCCTGAGCAGGGCCTCGCTTTCAGTGTCTGCTTCCCATCAGTGGCAAACAGGGCCACATGCGTTAGTATGCGCAACAGCAGTTATCTTAGCATGCTATAACACGGGCGCTGCCAAGCCCGCGCTAGGAAGGGTCTGGTTCAGTCTTAAAAAAACAGGCAGGAGAGTGGAAGGTTTGGAAGACGAACTGGAAAAGAAGGTTTGCCCAGTCTGGTGATGCCGTAGGCGACCAAAAGTAGGTGGTCTCTTTGAAATAAAGACAAAAAAGTCGTGATCACTCTATTAAACATTCTCAGGCGCAGCTGTCTTGCCTTTGACATATCCATCTCCTCTGATTTCGACTGTGTCAGCCACAAAAGCCTGCCATGCTTTAGCAATGACTCGGCCAACTGTCTAGCCAACATTAAATTGATTAAAGAGGAAAGCACACAGAGAAACAAAGAGTAAAAAAAAAAGATAACTCAAAGTTAGATCCTTGAAACAACTTTGAAGACAAGTGGTGCCGTAACACATTTATTTTAGGAATAAAATCTGTTGATATATTTCAGCTCCTGCAATAGGAACTGTTTTTTCCTTGATTCCCTTTTGGCTTCTGAGTGATTGATGTGGCTTGGTAGAGAAACAAACAAAGCGAAATAGAAATCCAAATTATTGTCTGTTGGCGAGATAAGATTATAATGAGAAAGCGCTCTGGGAAATTGATCCTTTACAGAAATCTATCTGATTAACCATGGCTTTAATAACCTTCCATGTCCCAGAATGAGAGAGAGAGAGAAAGAGGGAGGGAGTAACAAAGGGATTTAGCTTTTGAGAACACCCCATTAAGATGCCACATCTTAATATGGGTTTTCAAGGAGCACCCTAACATAATAAATGAATAATTCATGCATATTAAAAACTTCAGCATTAGATCACTGTGAGACAATCATCGCAGGATAAGTTTAATGTCTTGACAAATAAAAGAGGCAGTGATTTTAATGGTGTTTCTGTAGTAGTGGTATGAGGTGAAAGCCGAATTCATCTGATGTGGTGCTGCAAACATTTCTGTTAATACTTTAACTACATCGCTACGGCCATGTTTAAACACACAAGGAAAGGAGAGGAATGTGGAAACAATATATTCTTCATTGAAGGTTTGGCATGAACAATTCTTCACAACACACCAGGCACATGCATGCACGCGCACACACACACACACACACACACACACACACCTATCTAAAGCAGCACTCATTTGTCTTAGCTGTAGGTGGTATGTATTTAACAAGCTGAATTTTTATGTTCTGCATATTGTACCTCCTAACAAAGGCAACGGCACGCCAAGACCCATTACCATCCACTATAATGACAACGTAAATAAATAACTTCATTAACACGTTTTCTGCAGTGCACAATACACACATCATCGTGTGTTTCCAGTGCACCCATCTGTAGTCAGCAGTGAGTGGCTGAAATATCGTGCCAGTGTGACAGTGTTGTGTGTTTTAATTTCACATGATTTATTTGCACATATCACAGAGAGAGGGGAAGACAGAGTGAGAATGAAGCTGTAACAGAGAAAGAGACCAAAGGCATTAGAGAATGAGAAATAAGAGAGAGAGAGAATTCAAATAATAAGATTCAAAGTAAAAATAAACAGTATTGTCATGATTGTTACTAATATCACTGTTACACAACTGTAAATTCTTAAAAACCTTTCCTCAAATTATTGATAATGTAGTTTTCATTATGTGCTTTGCCAATGCATTTGTAATGGCAACAGAAATAATTTAATTTGAATTGATAATGGAATTGACAGAGAGGAAATGTTGGAAGTAAAACACATGTTGTCAGCCTCTAATTTTTCAGACAGAGATGATCTTTGGAAGGTTTTTCATGCATGTGCCCAAACTGGGGAAACTCAAAAGCTGCCACCCACGTTTTGCCAAAAGCATCTGCCAATTCTCAGACCATGAAACCGGCAACCTCAGCAAGACTGAGAGGTGACCGTGCTTCTGAACCCGGCCCAACGCAGGCTGGCCCCAGAACACTGGGCCGGGTTCAAATCCTGAACGGACTGCTGCTGAAACACGATGACCCAGTTCTGAACCATAAACCACAAGTCCCTGGTTTTGCTCAGTGGCAAGAGCCAGCTCCAGCAGTGCGGGGACTGGACTCCCGTCATACGAGTTATTAGCCATGAGAGAGAGAGAGAGAGAGAGAGAGAGAGAGAGGGAGGGAGAGACAGACAGAGAGCGAGGGACAGAAAAAAAGAGGAGAGAGGGTTAGAGAGATGTGGTGGAAAAGGAGAAATTAATCTGAAGTGCATAACTGACAGTTTCAGTAAAGCTTTTATGGCTCACTCACATATATTTCAATACCTGCTCTAATAGTGGCTTGGGATGCCTAAATTCTATAGGCTGTCTCACCTGCCTGGGCTCTGGTGTGTGCGTGTGAGTACGTGTGTGTGTGTGTGTGTCTGTGTGTGTGTGTGTGTGTGTGTGTGTGTGTGTGTGTGTGTGTGTGTGCGTGTGTGTGTGTGTGTGTGTGTGTGCGTGTGTGTGTTGGGTAGGAACAACTGACACACTGGCCTATTGTTTTGCTGAGAATGATGAGATTTGTAGTTCGGCCAACACTTAAATCATCAACACTGCGAATAACTCATGGAAATGCTGGCTGTACTACAGTCTCTCTGAAAGGAGAGGGTGGGGAGAGGGGGTGAAGGCTGCCAAGAGTGGCACAGTGAAGTCTCACTGGCACTCAGTGGGTGAGGCTGTCCCAGCTCCAGTCTGGACGCTGTCCGCATTATTGCCAGAGTGGGTGCAGAACTTGCAGACAGAGCAGGCGTTTCACTAATGTAATTGCATTCACATGTGTGGAGGCTCTCATGATAAAAGTGTTGCTGGAGTACATTGACACATCCAGAGAAAAATGTGTTATTTTGCTTTGGTTTGCGAATGGTAACAGTTATTGTGCTGAAACTGATCGTTCGGATGAGCATGCAATGACACTGTGCATAGAACTTACTCCTGTTTCGCGAGAAGGGCTTCTTACTCCACCAAAAGCCTGAAAACGCTCACCTTCAAGGAATTTGGTATAAGAACACTTGACAATTTGCTATCCTCGTGAAATTAACTATAAAAGTTAAATTCTCAGATAGCCGGCCCAACAAAATAATCAAGATGCAGCTGCTTCAATATCTAATTGCTCAACTCCAATATATTTCTCAATAAATAATAAAAAAGACAGAAAAAGAGATTAAGGGTTTGTGTTTCCCAACCTTAACTAGATAGGTACGTCTTATGACCTGCAAGCTTCCTGGATGACTGAACAAAGCTAGCAGGGGCAGGGAAAACTGGCCGCACAGACTGCCTGCCCTCCTGCTTACTTGGAGTACGGTCCTGCTTTCACACAGACACAGTCCATCAGGTTACATTACACTGCATTCTGCACTTGGCCCTGATCCAGGCCAACTTACAGCTTCACACCCTACACATCCTGTGTCCCGTTTCAACAGCTGGATTTCACCTCGTTCAAGGGCGCGATCAGACAGTCCCACCTCGCCGAGGGAACTCGTGTGACCTCATGGCCTTGCCAAGCGAGGCGCCACTCCAAACGCACACAGCTGACCTATGGCTTCCTCCGGATGTGCAATACGAGCCCATCCTGTATTTCCGTGGCTCCGAGTGCACGCATATCGGAACATTTTCTCCTGTCAGATTAGGGGCCAGGGTTGAGAGGATACAGACACGGTGTCCCTTATTTTGAATGGGTCCTATGAATATTATGGCTGTCAAGGCAGAGAGAGGGGAAATAAAAAAAAAAGCTGCAATCACTCAAAATTTGACTCGCTTCAATAGCAAGGCATTCTGAAAGCGTTTGGCTCCAATGGGACAAAATGACCCAGCATAAACAGACCACATATTTGAATGAATAAAATGAATAAATAAAAAGAAATATGCCCCTCCAGTCCCTCTCACTCTCTCTCTGAGTCTTTACTCTCCGAGTAAACGAATGCACAGGTCAACCATCTCCTGGCAATTCGATTTCCCAATTTCACAGGCATTAGGGCTCGGGGCGGAACGCAATTTGACGGGTCACCATCCCCCTCTTTCCGAACCCTTCCGCTCTGACTGAAGAGATTGTTCCCTCCTTTACAATTACCCGTCGAGCGCAATGATGGCGAGTTATGACGGGTGGTGACTTTATTTCCAGGGGCTTCCGGGGGGAGACATAATCCGGCCGGATGCGTTCTGGAGCGGGTAACGCAACAAGTCATTTGGAAAGCTGTGGTGGGCAAAATAACCAATTACTCTGAGCAGGAGGATTAGGGCTCTTGTGATGAGCTGTCGGCTGTGGTGGATGCCCTGTGGAGATGTACGCTGCATTATTGGGACGTCTGCATCCGGCTCTAATGCCCTTTGTTAAGTGATGGGGATACGCGCATGTGTGTGTGTGTGTGTGTGTGTGTGTGGGTAAGGAGGAGGCAGGGGGTTGATTATGTGTGTGATTTAACTGAGCTCAGGAGGTTGGAGGTGGGGGGTGTGGGTTGACAGGATGTCATGAATATGGAAGCACAACTGTGAACGAGTGTGGCTTTCTCTCCCCACTCGCTCCGCATGGCTTGGTCCACATGTGCACACAGGTGACATGCTTGACTGGTGATTTCACAGGTTCCAGTGGGGTAAATGGCCACAGGCCCATGGGTCTAAAGACAAAACGGATAGGGTAGGCTGGTTATCACTGTCATCACTTCTCCTGAGCTGTGACTGGTCAGGCTGCATATCCACGGGATGGCACTCAGGTGAAGCAGGTCTCCCTGTTCTGGAAGAACCAAATGCCGTTCCAGTGTTTGTTCCTGGATGCAGGTGGACCTCAGTCATCTCTGTCTTCCTGTCCTTTAGCCAAACAAAAAGGTCTCACCATTCCACTGAGAGCAATATATAATGGAACAAATGTCACAGTCGCAGGGACACGGTCGCACTCAGACAACAAGAAGTAGGCCTCTGCAGAGCTGTGTCACTTCACACCAGCACACGGGACTTTCAGAGTTATTTTAGCAAAAGCATGTTAATCACCCCAGCTCAGCCCTTCTTTCTCTAAACAGCGGAAAACAGTGAGCGCTGCTCAGCTCAAGAGGGGGTGAATAATAGTGTTTGCTGCGGGCTGGATTTCAGTTCCATTTACTGCTGATAGGAGCACTTTGAGGTGAACGTGTATATCTCCAAGTCCCCTTGGAAGAGCTCGGTGGAATCCCACCATGCAGACTGCCTGCACCAAGGCCTTGATAATTTACTGAGGCAATTCTGAGGTCACAGCTCCTTGACATTATGCTAATTGAAGTTATACCCGGGGAGAAAACATTCAGGGGGCACCTAGGCTACTTTATGTTTATATTCACAACAACACAGGGCACAAAAAGAAAACCCCTAAATATGACATTTATACTCATGTGTCTCAGCATCCAGTGACACAATAGACACTTGCAGTGCCATATGGTAGTTAGGGGACTGGACCTTGAAGTCGGCTCCATGTTTGATTTCCAGGACCCTGTAGTTGTACCCATGAGCCAGTGAATATTTATCCTGGAGTGCTCCAGTACATATCCATCTGTATAAATGAAAACTATGTATAATGTAAGCTGAAATCAAAGCTCTTATTTATCATAACTGAGTATCTTATTAGTTACCCACATCCCCCTTTTCCTAATAATCCTTAAATGTGGTCATACAGCTGTTTCTTGTTCCACATGGAGTAATTCTGGTAAGAATGTGGACAGAGTTTAAACGGAGAAGTGACTAGACTGTCACCAGATTGTCACCAGATATTACCAGGTAATATGACAGAAGTGCAACTAGAGTATGACCGGAGTGCCACTGAAGTTTATCTAAAGCACAATAGAAGTATATCTACAGTGTGACAAGTGCATGACTGAAGCTTGACCAGGGTGTGACCGAAGTGTGATCACAACGTGATTGGAGTGTGCCTGCACTGTTACAGACAGACAAAAGAGTCAGTTCTGGCTGTCCTTTAAGGCCCTTGTAAAAAGAACACAAAGATCACAGACCAGCAGCAGATCACAGACTAGTTTATGACACAAAACACACAATCATACAGCTCCGTGACAGCTGTCTCCTTCAGCAGCCCACACCAGCTGCAGCCACTAAAACATGTCTGCGTTCCAAATGGCTCCATGGCCCAAATGTCTTCTCTTTATGCTGTCCATACACATGTGCAGGAAAACTTACAGCTCCAGTATAGAAAGACCATTTTTCATGTTCTCTGTAAAAGTATTAATTTAAAATGTCAGTTTCTCAGTTTTGAAAAAAGGTAAGCATAAAAAATGTTGATGTGCACCAGGATATTATGTGATGACAATGTTTGTTTTAGAGTGTACTTGTGGCTTAATTTTGCAATCAGGAGAAACTCACACTAGTATCAAACTGAAAAAAATTAGCTAGAAACACTAGAGTAAAATGATTAACTCAAGATCTGTCTGAACAGCTAGATGTATACAATTTCCCTCTGAACAAAAGTTCCAAAAATTGTGAATCTGAACCCACAACCTTTTGGTTTCCTGACTTGCATATACTGACCCTTAGGTCACGGTTTCACACAGTTACACTTAAATGAGCTGTGAATAACAGAGGCAAGATGCAGAGTCTGAGGTTTCTCTGAGCTGAGTTTTCCTACAGGGGGCTGGCAAAACCCCAGTGTGCTCCTTGTTGCGGTGAGCACCACTGTCGCCTTGGCTTTATGGCTTGTGTTCTAGTAGTTGCCATTTATTTCTCTTCTGTATCCAGTTCTGCAGATCTTATAACCAGTGTTTTCAGA
Source organism: Megalops cyprinoides (assembly GCF_013368585.1). Lineage (NCBI taxonomy): Eukaryota > Metazoa > Chordata > Actinopteri > Elopiformes > Megalopidae > Megalops > Megalops cyprinoides. The sequence goes on from NC_050592.1 coordinate 23,470,816, forward strand.
GTCACCATAACAGTAAACACACGGATGAGCATGTTTGCGCGCACACACACACACACACACACAAATGCACACATCAATATACACACATAAGTGCATAAGCATGCATCAGCACATACGAACACACACACCCACACACACACACACACACACACACACACACACACACAGTCTGGAGTCCAAGGCAGCTTGCTTCCTTCACCAGATTCCAGTCCTCGCATGAGAGCAGATTCCCAGAAACCAGACACGCCTGGGTTACTTTGTTACACAGCTGCCATCATTATATTGGACAGCATCAGCACCTTGGTTTACCGCGCCTGTGTAATTACCAGGGCCCGGGCCTATTCCAATGACTCCGCTGCGGCCACCAGCATCTGCACGTATTCCTGACGTCAGCTGGAAGGGCCCGCTCACAGGCTCGCTCACAGGCCCGGGGGGCACACCCCCGTGCTTGCTCTATCCTCCCAGCTGTTTTGCTTTGCACTCCCAGGAATACCCCGTGAAATTAAAAGCAAAAAAGAAAGAAAAAAAAACAATGAGAAGAGGAGGGGAGCATAATTAATATGATTTTTGGCACTTGAGCCTTGAATTGGGGGTGGGTGCTACATTTTAAACGGAGGCCTGAGCCTGTAGCTCGCTCGGCGGTGGGAGGCTGGGGGGCTCACGGCAGGCGCCCCATGTCAAGGCTAACTCATTCTGGCATTTATATATTTCTGTGAAATTAGAGCTTTCACCCCTGTATGAGACCAGGGCAATCAGGCAGGCTGCTTGTGTTGATGGAACAGAATTTGGTAAGGGGCTGATGACCTTTGCTGCTTCTTTGAAGTGTTACACACCACTCCCCTGTTAGTGCATAATCTTTTGCTAATATCTTTGCACCGCATTGTTGGGTACGTTCAAACCACGTGACCTTGTGTTGCCTGAAGGATATACAGCAACTATGACAGTCATGTGAAACGCTAAGGGCGAAGGCACCTGCCATGCAAATCAGATTAGTTAATGCAAATAAATAGCTACGATTCTCACTTTCAGCATTTCTCCACTTTAAATGGAAGCTTGAGAAAGTCCACATTATTGCCTGGTTTTTTACAGAGATAAGGAAAACAAACACATAAATACACACACTAACGTGCACAGCTGGTACATCCTGTGAGCATCCTAACAGGGCAGCCCAAATCCTTGGACGATCACACCCGCCAGCCAAAGCCGAGGTTGAGCGCATGCCCTACAGAGGGCAAAGCGTGGCCGCCTAGTGTCGACTGTGATTGTGGCGCCCGCGTAAGCGCGTGCGCGCACAGCGATTGATCCGTCCTCATTCCCCAGTCAAACGCGGACAGCAACACCGCTCTGCAGTCCGCTCAAGTCTCGCTGCAGCTGAGGAGCGAGGGAAAAAAAATCAATGCCAAGCTATTCCTGAGTTTAAAACTTTGATATCAATACTCCTTTTCTCAAGGTGTAATGCATTACTGTAGCAGAGGGCTCTGTATATTTATCCATCTTTAGACGTCTGGGGCTTTTCAATGAGTTATGTGTCAGGGTGCATCTCTATCTCATTTTGTTTGTCACAACGCTTTGCTGAAAAGAGAGGCTTTCGTGTATTTGTTTTCTATCCATGGCGGGTGGGCAGGACTCAAATGACAGCCTATCTCTTCAACAGCTGCAAAACTCGAATTGCCCCTGAAAATGACGCTTGGGCGAATAATGATTCCGAGCTCCAGACAGCATCTTTGGCAGACAGATCCTGAATACAGTACCCGAAGGCAGCACCACTGCAGCGAGGGGGCCATCCATCATGCACCTGTCTTCTCATCTCGACACCGAGCCGTGTGCCACACGTCACAAGCCATATCAGTGGGGCTCCCGTCAGGGGTCCGCTCACCCAGCCATCAGCGCAAGGAAGAGAAGGCGGGGCTTCGTTTCCATGGTGTGTGTACAAGGGGAAGCATGGTGACCCCTTTCTACTGATGCATCTCACAGGACTCTGAGGGCCTTGGCATCAAATAATTTACGGTGATGGAATGGAAACAGAACAGAACAGTACATCACATGACTCCCTTCCACACACACACACACACACACACACACACAAACATTCTGCCAAGACTCCCTAGAATGCCAGAGGGGCTAAATGCCCATCTGTTTTTTTTCTTGGAAAAAAAAGAGGGGGGCATTGACTGGGCACATGTGGAGACCCCAGGCAGCTGTGTAACAAAGTAACAGCAAACACCTGATAGCAAAGGACGCTGTGGCAGTCCCCATGCGCGACTCTCTCTCACATACAAAAACACTCTCACACACACTCAGAAAGACAGTCTCAGATGTGCTCTCTCAGACACACACACAAGCACACACAGCCGGGGACATGCAATAAATCTGAGGGACCCTGGAGCCGAGCCGCAGCGCAGCCGCTGAGAGACGTGAAAGCTGTCAGGGAGGGATTGATGAAGACGTGGCTTTGCATGGCAGAAGAAAGGACTCTGGCTGAGACTGAACATTAGGCTTTCACTTGCATTTCCAAATAACATGGCTTTTCTCAAAGAACTTAAATACACAAATGCCACTATATTGAAAGATCTTTGTTTGAAATTGGTGATCTCAACACAGCAGCAGCAGTAATTGAAATGAAACTGGACTGAAATCGTGAACTATAAAAAACAAAGAGTCAATTTAGCAGCACAGATCCTTGGAGCACTGCTTGTATCTCAAATGCCATTTACAAAAAGGCTTTGTCACTTTGTCACTGGGTTTAAGCAGATTACAGAACAAGCTGAGAAGGTAATGCCAAGGTAAATGACTGTTCGCCTAATAATAACCTTTTCAAATCATGTTCCTCTCAAATTCCTACACCTAAAGAGCATAAGACCCAAAACCAGCCTATGCTGCTGTTGTTTACATGTTTTCAGATGTTGCTTTATTCTCTTATTTATTCATTCATTTACATTTGCCATTTATAGTGACACCTTATTCAGCGCAGCGTATGTCTGCACTTCCCACCTTGACCAGGGGGTGGAGCTGTGCTCTGCTCTGAGCATGAGAAACAGAGGGTCTTTCCCACAGGGTACACAGGAAGACCTCTGGTACTCGCCCAGGTGCTTCCTGGCTCTCCCGCGGTGCTCCTCCCACTCTAAAAACGACATCCATCAAGCCCTAACAGGCTGCTGTCAGTCAGCTCCTCATTCACTCCCTTCCACTCTCCCAGCCCACGTCTGGGGAGCAGTGAACGTGTGTATAACAATTTATCACTGATGGGTTCAGTCAAACTGATGTATTGCATATATTAGCCACGTTGCTATGATACTTGCGTTGATAACAAGGTTAGTGAAATATTGGACATCCATTCCACTAACTGTGTAGCCTTGTGCACCATGACGACGGGGCCAAATGTTTGCCGGTTTTCCCACGGCTCCTAAAATAAGTCCAGACCCATCCAAGACCAACCTCTGTATTCTATGTGCACGTATGCATGCGTGCACACACACATGAAGGCATGTATGCACACACACAAACACTCAGGCATATTCACGCACACATGCATACCCTCCCTCACCCGCACACACACACACACACACGCGCAGGGGCAGAGTGGTGACTTTGACAAGGTTACGCAGCAGGATGTGTGAGGCTCATTCTGCGCCGGGCTGTGAGTGATGCGCTGGAGGAGGAGAGCAGCAGCGCCTCGCCCAAATAAATCACCCCGACGCACCGGGGAACAAGTCTGCATTTGTCATCATTCAGCGACCGGCTATATTTAGCAGGTAAACAACGTCAAGATTCCCACAGGCAACTGAAAAGAGACACAACGTCTCAGCGAGCCCTGCATTTACCACAGGGGAACAAGAGCTTATCAGGACTCACAGTTAAACACAAAGGAATTAATGACAGGACTTACACTACAGATATATTCCCACCCCCGCTGATTGATTAGGACTTTAAAAAGTATGCGAGCAATGCTTTAATATATGAAGTGGTCTAAGGAAGAGGATCCTACCTTATGAACATGCCAACAGGTCTACTGAAAAGCCTGTAGTTTCCTATATAGGTGGGAGTGAGGCTGCAAAAATCCCATGATGGGCGGGGCTATCATGAGCTGTCAATCAATAATGTGTCAGTCAAACCAGTCAAAGCTGGTTTGAATTGGAAAGTCATTGATAAAACATGATGGCTACATGAAGCCCCATTACATTTCCTGATCCTGATCCTAAGATAAGAATTGAACAGGCACTCTTCCATGGCTGTGACTTAACTGGCCTTTTCAAAATCTAGTGGCGAGACATTGTTACTGTTGTTCACTGCCGGGAGAGTTGCTCACGCAATTGATGAGTGTGTGAGAAGGACAACTGTTTGGAAGGCTCCTTCCTGCAGTCAAACTGGCCTTTCCTCATCTTTTTGAGGGAGACTTCTGCTCCTGAAAACCTGCAGAAGTCTACTGGTGTGCAAACGTGGAACTGAGCGTGACTGGCATAATCTTGGAGGCTTTGGCCTTGCCATCAGCCAGGGCAAGAGAGACAGAAAAATCATTCTTTGGCAATATCATCATAAATGAGTGAAAGATTGACTTTACTGTCAGGGGCCTGCTGTGAAACCTAGTGCTAAAAGGACACAGAAGTGGTTTTATATTACTGAGAAATGACATTTACAGGGCTCCCTCCACCCTTTAATTTACCAGATTCAGTCTCTGTAGACCCTGCAAGCTCCATGTCCCTGATTTACCCTTACAATTACACCCTACAGGTCCGGCCAACGTACTTCAATGCCGGCCAATGTACTTCAGTGTAGTATCCTTTTGCAAATAGGCCAAGTTCTACAGCAAATTGGATTGTCTCGTTAAGCATTTTTTAAAATTATCTTAACACTCCTATTCATTTCCATAGCTTATGAACTGGCTGTGACTGTGGCTGTGAGCCGTCCCTAACTCACCCCTCACTAAACAGCTTCACGTGGCCCTACTGTATTTCAGCACACCTGAGGTGAAGGCAATAAGCTGCCTTCTCTGTGTGCTGAAGCTCATGTCTGAACATTGCTACTTAACAGAGATGAAGTCCTCTGCCACTAAAGAAAATAACTCTTTCTATATTTAGCTGTACAGATTCTGCACTGACTTCTCATGGCCAATAACCTCTGGCTGAACATCTGCTTCCACTGCAGCTACTGATAGTCTCTTCGTAGGACAAAGGGAGCTGCAGACAGGCAGTGTGTGGTGTGGCCACAACATCAAGGTATTCGCACAGTAGTGAGCAAGTGCTGGATGATTACACTGGCCATGGCTGACACTAACCTGCCCTCCCCGAACACTTCCAGACCCTACCCCCCCCCCAAAGCAAAGAGGAAAATGTCACACTTACCAGGGACGCCTGGTGGAGTTTTCAGATACTTCCCATTAAAATGCTGAATCACAACTTCACATTTTTCAGTGGACTCCATTCTGAAGAGAAGAGAGCTCCTGTTAGAGTGTGGTCAGTCACAGTGCATGTCACTGAAAGTGTGTGTGTGAGAAAGTGATATTGTGTGTGAGAGTCTTTGTGTGTGTGTGTGTGTGTGTATGTGTGTGTGTGTTTGAGGAGAAAGTGAGGGAGACAGAAAGAGGGAATAGAGGGATGGGAGGGAGGTTGAGTTGACCTGATACCTTAATGCAGTAAATGCTTTGGCAACACTGGATAACTCCTAGCATACTAATTAAGGCAGTTTGAGTCCTCTGAACCCTTTGAGACAGAGGAAGACAGAAAGACAGAGAGAGAGGAATGGGGAAAGCAGGGAAGAGTGGGATAGGGGGAGAAGGAGAAGTTAAACAGTTAACGGGGATTGGAGTCAGGCTCTTTCCAGGTAAACACACTCACATACAGAGTATCGGGTCTCTCCCTTGGCCTCAGACTGCAGTGTATGCAGACAGGAGGGGGGTCCTGCTGGCAGAGGCCCTCATTGGGCAGGCTCTGAAAGGAGGGCCAGGCCCTCTCCATTGTGAGGCCTGATACAGGCTCATTCACCAGCCCGTCTGTCCTGGCCCGGGTTCAATGGCTCCCTCATGTCCGGAGAGAAAGGGGCCCTGATTATCTGTCTGTTGGGATTTCACAGCGTACGGCCTTGAAAGGCCGGGCACGCGTGTGCTGAAGAGACCTAATCTCCATCACGCGTCGCCTGTAAGCGAGACGCTCCCCTTTTCTTCTCCTCTTTTGCACTTGTCCAAAGAGAAGAGGCCCAGTGCAAGTCCACGAACTCCCACCTCCCTCTCCTCTTTCCCTCCAGTTCCCCAAGCCTCTTTTGCACTTTCTCTGTCTCCGTCTCTCTTTTTCCCTGCCTCTCCCTCTCCCCCTCTTTCTTTGTCTTTCACTTTCTCTCATCCTCAATTTGATTAAATTCCAATTCAAAGGCAATCAAAAGGCAGGCATTACCAGAGCACAAAATGAAAACAATCAATGATGGGGGTACGATGGTAACAGCGATAGCAATGGCAATGTTAATTACAGGAACACCAGTAATAACAGCAACTCTCTCTGTCTGTGTTCCTCTTACTGAATCTGTCTCTTTTTATCTTTCCCTCCTGACCAATCTCTTTCAAAGAGAGTACAAGCCCCCTCCCCTACCACGGCCAGCCGTCATGTAATAACTTAAGGCCAGAGGATGGAGAGGCAGGCCTGCTCCGAGGAATAATCCTTAATGACATTAGGCAGTCTTGTCCGAAATAATTAGCCGCCCGACGGCCGTAATGGAGCCTGATAACAATAATGGGGGGGTGCAGAAACACTTAGGGTAGTTTACCCTCTCTAACACCCCCTCTCTCCCTGAACATCTGTCAGCTCGCTGGCCCTGCTCCGCACTCAATTACCTCCTCTCCCCACTGGCCAGTTCTGAACAGGTGGCCGTGAGCCGCCAGCATCACCACTCCACCGTCCAGCGCTCCTGTGAGCGAGTGCTCCGTCCCTTCAATTCACCGCCTTAATTTTACCCACAAACCAACTGGGCTCTGGGATGGAGACTGCTTGCTGATAACACTGCTCTCTTTAGTCTGTGCGGTCCCAAAAACTTTAACATAGAACGCTCCATTTGTATATTACAAACTCATCCTCTCCATCTCAGTTGTCATGATGGATTTGCATTTGGCTCATAATTTTTCAATTTCTTCTATATACAATCACGTTCTATTCTCTGCACCCTACAGAGAGTGCGGCACTGCCACCCCGTGTGTACCCTACACACGCCGGTTTGATCCCCAGCTGGGACACTGGTACTTAACCCACAACTGCCTCAGTAAATATCCAGCTGCATAAATGGATAACATTGTAAAGAACTGTAACCTATGTAAGTTGCTCTAGGTAAGAGCATCTGCTAAATAATCTAATGTAATGTAATATAATGTAATGAAATGTACAGGATGGTGCTACAGAGAAGGTGCACTTCTTTGAAGGCTAAAAGAAAAAAATGCAGGATGCTGATACACTCTGAATGGTACCTGTATTCTCTGACAGTGTGCTATAATACTGGTGCATCCAATCAACACTTTGTATAATAGCTGTATTGGTTAAGCATTAAACATTATTAACATTTACTACGGATGGGAGCCCAAAGGTAGCTCCCACACAGCGGTAACGGATGAGTTTGGAGTGATGGCGTAAATGTTGTCACAGCGCTGCAGTAACGCTGCTGCGATGTTGTAGTGATCACACGTGTTGGTCACGCGTACCTGGCGAAGCCCACCCCCCGGCTGACGCCGTTGGCATCCCGCAGTATCCGCGTGGAGATGACGTGGCCGAACGGCTTCAGCATGTTCTCCAGCTCCTGCTCGTCCATGGACACCGGCAGGTTGGAGATGTACAGGTTTGTGGGGTCCTGCTCCTGTTGCTGTGTGGGAAGATGAGAGAGGCGAAACACAGGAGGGGCCGTTACTGAGTGTTCCTGTATCACCAGCAGTGTAATATACAGAGTAATAGTGTAATACAGGGTAATATACGTAATGAGCAGTGATATCAAGGCCTTAAGGGATTCAGCCCTTAAGCGATGGTGACATTGAGAGTGAGACTTGTTGACACCCTACACAGGCGGAGCCATAATGTTTTTTCACTGACCCACTGATTTTAACAAATAATAATATTCTGATATGGACAGCAAAGTCTGTGACTGATTCATGCGAGCCAGTGACCGATAGCACTTGATAGGTACAGTCATTATGGGACTCACCTACTACTGATACATTATCAGGGGCCTAAAGCTCCTGGTCCTGGAGGGCCATTCACACAAGCAATCCACCACTAATAGTGTAAAAATGATTTTTTTTACTGGTTACTGCCCTTGCTCCTAGGGTATTGCATTTTGCTTGGTGCTGCAAGCCAGACTGACTATCCACATCCAAAGAGTTCAGGCTGAGAACTGTATATATTGTTATATTAAGATACTTAATGAACATTTTCTATATTGTTCACTGTGAATATGATTATTGAACACTATATGTATGGTATATTGTATGGTACAGTATATTACTGTGTTTGTCTCCACAATCTTATATGCTAGCAAATGCCTAGCAAATACCATGATGAATTTCCCATTTGGGGGCAATGACAGTACTGCACAGGCACAAGCTTGTTTACTGCCCATGCAGAGGCCGAGGAAGAAAATGGCACACGAGGGAAGATAATGAGTGCTTTTACTCAGCAGTGGAAAAAAAAACACAGTGCATTGATAACATCGATGCACCCAGGAATAATTACCGACCAGGAGTGTACGCACTGTGGACTCTGCTCACAGAGAGCGCAATGCTAAATAATTACCAGAAAAAGTTTCAATGCCTCGTTTATCACTGTTATCACAGTGAGGGCGACTGGAGCGGAATAGCCGTGACATCTTGGGAATAATTGCGCCCGTATACAATCTCGGTAGGCCAAGCACTTTTTATTGTAACTGGAAGATCTTTAATAACAGTTTGGCTCCGTTAAGGCCTGCCGTAATCATTAGAATAAGTGAAGCAGGGCCATTACAGGGTCTGGCCAGTCAGGGTGTCTGTGTCGCGGCACAGCAAACGTCATTATCTGTGCGACGCCGCGTCTCTCTGTCGACTGGCCTCTGTGCTGCAGCCTGGTCTGTTTGTGCAGTGCGGGCCTTTGACAGAGATCTATATGGACTCATACAGGCCTGGCCCTGAAGCAGCTGGAGTGTATCGCAGGTCACCCTCCAAATGGAGGAGTTATGCCCCTGAGAAGGCCTCATACCCACAGATTTCTTAACATAACTTTTGCTGCCTGAGCAGCAGAGACAGAAGAGTGGAGTGTGCTGTAAATACTGGAGTGGCGTGAGAGAGCTGGGCTCCAATCCAGCTTCTGTCACTCTCTGCCAGACAGCCAGGGGAGAGCCCTGTGAGCGGAGCGCGGCCCGCCCCGGGGGGCGGAGAACGGGCGGAGGGGAGCTGGGGCGGTGGGTGGCGGTTGGCCAGGTGAGCAGATCGCCGGACCCGAAGCACGCGGGCGTGTCCCCCTTTCCAGGGTTGCCGGACAGCTGGGCGGTGTGCTCCGCCCGCGGGTCCTCGTCTGGCAGGGCTCCGCGTTCTGGGCGGGGAGCTGCGATGGGCTCCGCTGTAGCGTCTCTGAGGGATCAGTGGTTCCAAACACCAAGAAAGCGACCGCGGTGTGCCAACCCCCCCCGCCGCTCAAATTTTCCCTCCTGTATGTTCTCTGCTCTCAGCTGGGGACAGGCCACCAAGCCAAGGCAACAGAGGAAGTGGCTCACAGATGGCTCCCAAGCCACAGAAACAGATAGACACAGCGGCCATGGACGGAAAAGGATGAGATGGCTGTGACCACAGAATCATCACACAGCATCTATAGAGGGGATGCTGACCGCCATCCTGTCCGTCCCTTGCTCTCTCTCTCGGGTACACTCCCTGTACTGTACAACTGTGCCCTGGAACCAGACTGCCTCTCCCCTCTCGGAGGGAGAGGCACCAGCTCAGCACATTCCCTCTGCACACATCGCAGCTCGTCCGAGCTCAGAGAGGCCACAGAACAGTGGTCCTGAGGCGCAGTCATAACTGCGCCGACACACGCACAGGTCCACCGCAGGGACAGGAAGCAGCGCTGCCAGGGACAGCGTGCCAGGGCGTGTTCCCTTTCTCCTTGACGACCGACGCGATGAGAGACGGGTCCGAGATCAAAGCGGCACGGTCACGGCATTGCGTGAGGCGCGATCGTGTTCGGACGCCTCGCCTGTCTACTGCCCGCGGCCGCGGCAGCATTTGCCACGACCGCACAAAGGATTCCCCAAATCGGGCTCAGAGGCCAAAGCGGGAGATAGGAAACGAATGCAGACAGTAGACAGAGGGAGGCGGGGAGTGGGCTGCCATGGTTTCCATTACTCGGCAGCTGGATTCCATCCCTTCATAAACGCTCCCTCTCCCTCTCTCTCCCCGGCTTGTGCTTGGCAGAGTGGGGCGAGCGAACCCATAATTGAAATAAAAGAGAGCGGGAGACCCGTGCGCCCGCCCGCTCTCCGCAGAGCCGGAGAGGAAGGTTAATGGAAAGTCGGCTCTTAATGGCGGGAATTAGCGCGGCTCGCTGCGGGGAAGCGGGGAGCCTTCAGCCCTGTGTCTCCTCTTCCTCCTCCAGCTTCTGTCTAAGTGACGGATGGAGCTCATCGGAAAAGCCGAAGGGCTTTGCCGATTATTTAATATTTCAGCAGAGTTTTGGTTCTCTGCTGCTACGCCGTGTCAATAACTTTAACCAGAGAGAGTGGGAGAGAGTAATACGGAGTGATGGATGCCCACACTGTGGTTAATGAGCACGTTGACGCATTCTTTAAACGTCTCCAGCTTGTTAAAGGCTGGGGTGGTAAAAAGCTCACCCCCTCCACTGAGGGAGACAGCGCTCTGGATTGATATGATTAACAGAGAAACAGCAGCGCTTTTATGGTGTATGAAACGATACACTGTATTTAACAGCACAGATGCTCCTGACATTCTCTCTCTCCTCCCTCTCTTTCCCCCCTCTCTCTTTCTTCTTTTCGCCTGTGCTCTCTCCTTGCTCTCTGTCCTTCCTCTCCCCCTCTCTCTCCTCTCTCTCCCTCACTGTCTGCATCTCACCCCCACCCCCCCGTTTCCCTGTGAGAGTCGCTGCATGGGAACAGGATTACAGCCAGCTCTAAAAGGTGGATTTCACTGGCTATTAAAAATGACAGTGCTCCGCTCGAGTGGCTGTGTTTCAAAAGCGAACGACCGGGGTCATTCCCGGGGCCTGGCAACGAACAACTCCTTCAGCTCTCTGCCAACCCCTACCTCTCCCCCAATCTCTGTAAGACAGAGACCCTGCAGAACGCCACCTCCGCCCATCTCCAGCTCTTTCTGCACCGCTGTGTAGGCTTAACCTTTGGCCTCTGCGGGGACAAACACTTCAGCACACCTCTTACTGCCATGCACCGCAGAACGTAACCTGTCTACAGATGAGACAGGTTGAAATGATATGAAATGATAGTTGTACGAAAGAAAGTTCACTTAAGGTACTAATTTGCAGAGTACGTTAAGTTTTGTATTCACTGAAGGGCCTGCGTATACTGAAAGTATCGTAGGCACTGTAGGTACTTAATATCGTTGTACATGTTGAGACTGAGAGATTATGCAATTTGTGTCTGCCCAGCCGTAATTATGTGCTTTTGCCTGCATGTGTGTGTGTGTGTATTTTACACTGTGACTATGGACTAAGGCTCAGCTCCTAGGGTTTACATGTGACAAGTCAGACACAAAATGAGGCACTTTCAGCCAGCAGCATCTTTGATTTTCCTTCTGAGGCAGCTCTGGAGGCAGACGGATCAGGGGCCCTCTGAAGCTCCACTGACCCAAATGTACTGGACACCTTCCCTATACCTTGTGGCCAGCCCGCTGTGACATCACAGCAGTCCAGCTCAGAATGGGGATGCAGGGAATTACCAATGCGTTCAACAAGCTGTTTAATAACAATCCACAGCCACCCTGCTGCGACACACCACTGGCATGTTTCATTCTGGCACCCACCCTGCCCGACAATGCTGCGAGAACGAGGCTTCCCCAACGGCAAAAAAGGAGGTACAATCAATACTGACCCAATCTTCATTGGGAAGCTTTTTCCACTCACAGCAAACAGCACTCCACATACAGATATGGGATACACAGGATGATAACCCAAACAGGTGGCGCTAGGTGGAGACCTGCTATCAATGACCTTTTGAGTGGTTCATACAAAACAGCACACGACAGCTCTTCCCATTATGAGGTTCATTCACCATAACTGGATCCCATTGCTGCTGGGTCCATAGGGGATCATACATGTAGTCTCTTTTCAGTGGTCCTTGGGCTCCCTGTAGAGCTGTGATGTAAACAGTCAATGTAAACTCGTGTTTTCTATTAAGGGGACGATGGAATCGGGTGGACCCTGAGGATTTGAACAACACTGCAAAACAGGTACTTTACTGGAGCGATTGCAATCAAGGAAAACAAACAAGGGCTGAACAGCCCACAGGGGACAGCCAGCACAATGGCGGAACAATGCAAGAGACATGAAGCAGATCACCTGATCAAATAAAGAGCTGTCCTTTTAGTGTCCGCCATCAAAAAAAAAATCTCCCTCCATCCCATCAAAAAATAGCTTTGCCTTCATGGACCTTAAAACTAGGCTGGAGCTATTGCGTGTTATGAGTGACTCACTGATTTTGTCCAATAGTAATATTTTTAAGATGGAGAGCTGAGTCTTTTGATTGGCTCATCCCCTTAAAGCATTATGACTGGCTTTAAGGTTGGTGGGATGTGATTGTAGAAGTACATGATAGCTCCACTCATGAGATTCCCAAAGAGTTCCCATCAGTAACCAAAATGTGAGAGCATTTGTGTAGCTCTGCAGCAACCTCAGAAGTCATGTTAAGGGGCCTTTATGTGATAGGTTAAGAGCCTGATTACCCAAATACTCTGCACTCAGCCCCTCCTCTGCTCAGTTATGAGAGCAACTCTGTCACATTTGGCTGTGGGTCAACCAATCTATGGACTTTCCTGAGCCTGCTGGAGTGAGCAGCAGAAATGCCCATGAAATCTAATAGTGCATTTGGCCGCAGGGCATAGCTGTTCCCTGTTCTGCCACAAATACATCCTGCACATAAATCACAATGCAAGATCAAGAAACAGTATGGGGGGGTTTGGCAAGTGTCTTTACTGTGTGCAGGTGGTGAGAGGACTGCAGTGCTCACAGATCAGACGTTACACCTTAACACACTACATCCTGAGTCACTTCTTAAGATCACTGACCAGACATTATAACTTGACACACTATGTCCTAGGTAATTTCCTGAGCTCACAGATCAGACAATTACACCTTAACATGCCCGGTTCTTAATATACTCATTTCCCATGGAACCTGTTGCGGTAGATGAGTACTAGGTTTAGTACAGGTATGGCAAACATTTGTGAGCTGGTGCTAAAATTTTGCCTAACTGTACTTTCTTACATGAAATGTAGAAAATGAGGATGAGAGAAACTACCTGCACATAAACCTTAGAGTTGTAATTACAAGCTATTACAAATAATCAGCAAACATGTTTTGAAGCTAGTAAGAAATAGTGGTTTAACTTTAGTGACAGAGACAGAACACTCTCACTGATTAATAATCTCTGGATAGCAGAGGCATAAAAACACGTTTTAGTGTAGAGCGCAGAGCTGGGTTGTCTTTGTTTCCAGAGATGTATTCTCTGCACACGGCGCTGGGATGCAGGCCTCATTGGGCTGGCAGGGCTCCTGCATGGGGCCCTCAACAGGAGAGTGCTGGGAACAGCTTGTGAGATCACACTCTTCTCCTCACACACACGCACACAGACACAGACGTATGCTGAGTCATTCGCTCATTTACACACATACATATGCACAGCCACACACACACACACACACACACACAAACCCACACACACAGACAGCTGCCTGTTACGATGCTCAGTATTCGAAATAGAGGTGGAAATGCACATGAATGAGGTACGCCTGTGTTTTGTGTGAGGTCAATAGTTCAATTAAGTATCACATTCGATGGAAGTTTCCTGCTATAATCATTTCAGGATTAGCAATCAGCAACCAAGGACTTTTATCCTTGCAGTATTACAACTTACAAAACTGTCAAATAAAGTCGAGGCCTGAACATAGCACTGTTCATCACTGTTACAGCGCAGAGTATGAAATCTGATGCCGGGTAACCAAAGTGAAGCTCTGCCAAAGCTTCTCTCCTCTGTAGCTCAGTCCTGGCCCAAAGACATTAACACACAGAGAGGTGGCGAGGGACATATTTTATGACCTTCACCTACAATAACAGTGTTCATTTCCCAAAGCCCCTGACCTCTGAACTACAGCCTTATGGGAAAAGGCTTTTTTTCTGCTCTCTTTCCTTTGTGGAGGTTCCTCTGAGCTGTTGTATAATTTCCTTCTGGTCATCATTGGTTCTGTGGAGCTGAATGCTCCTCTCTTTCCCCAAAGCCGGAGGCCCCTGCCCCGAAAATATCCACACCAGACCAGACCATAAACTCCAGAAAATACCCACTCCTGACCAGAACATCAGCTCCAGGAAATATCCAGTCCAGATCAGAACATCGGCTCCAAGAAATACATACTCCAGACCAGAACATCAAGTCCAGAAAATATAGACAACAAGCAAGTGGAGAGTAAAATGTTGAGTGTAGTATACCTACCTCAAGAAAATGTATAAACCAGATGAGAAGAGGTGCAGTGTATCTGTTCTATATAACCTAATAGTGGGAATACACTGGATGCAGCTGAGCGATGATGTGTGAGTGACAAAATTGAACTGCACATGCTTTTCTAACATTTGTGTGTGTGTGCGTGTGCATGTGTGTGTACTTCTGCGGTGTAGGGTGAGGATAACTGTAGCATCTGTCCTCCCCTCTACAGGAGTGCTACACATTTCCCCATTACACACCATGGTGCCTGGTGTTGCGCCACCTGGACTCCCGAGCATGTGTGGGAGCTTAGGCCTCCTGCCAAGCACGCAAATCAGCTGCATGATGTCGCTATCAACCATGGTGGACTTTCACAAAGGGTTAATGCCAATTTAAACGGGTCAGCATGCATTTCACTTCAGAGCAACCCCTCATTCGATTTCATTTCTCCCTGAGTGAGATATTAAAAAGATTAAAAATTCATGCTGAACTCTATTATTAAAACAGCGAAACACATCCCCTCTATGGAGCCATCCCTATAAGCACAGAAATACAGAACAAAAATGATACTGTCAAGCTGCCTAACTGAAATGCTTACATTTATTAGGCCTACACTTAATGGTCACTTAATCTATAAGCAATGCAATATGAGGCACAAAGCTCAAAAGACTGCAGGGCTACCTGTTGTATTGGCAATAGAGGAAAGAAACCACACACCTGGCTGCTGGGATTTAGAGAAGCTACCACCTGGTGCTGGTCACACCTCCTTTTCACTTAAAATGCCAGCTGTGATGGAAAGATGCCCATCCAATGACATTTACTTTCCCAGGTGCAGTGAGAGTGTGGCAGTGTCGTCTGCAGCGGCCTGCAGGAAGTGGTCCGAGGGGACTTGACTAACGTTCAGGTGGTTGCAAGTACTCCAGGGCTAGTTGTTTAACCTGAACTATTTCAGTAGATATCCTGCTCCATAAATTGCTGATGTGTGAAACTTAATCTCAGTACAGTGGCTTCTGCAAAACAGATGAATAATGTAACGGAATAATGACCAACCCTTACATCATGCTTAATACATCATGCTGTTTAATGTGACAGTTGAAATCCATGGCGTGTGCCTTCTAAATAAAGTCCGCTGTCACAAAGGGCCCTGTCTACTGGAGTCACAGTACCAGGGTTTTAGTTCAGGTTGATGACAGAATGATTCTGGGAGCTTAGTCACATGGTACTTCATTACTTCATGGTTTCCATGGAACTTTAGCGGTTGTCATCAGATAGACTTTCTCTGGCTATTGTCCCTCAAACAGCCTGTGAGAGCAATGCCAACCAGCTTAAGCGCCACAAAGAAGGACAGGGAGACAAAATACAAGACCTCCTCTGGATTTTTTTGGGATGTTGTTGTGAATTGATTGAGATTCTAATATTGATAATTATAGGCTAAGTTGATTATTGGTATTACAGCATTATAACAACAACTAAACTACATATATACTGCCCACATACAATCTGTGTTTAAATGTCATGTCTGATAGACTGTATATACTATAAATGTTTATATGCTAAACTAAGTTAATACAAAGTATAAAATGTGATAATGTGATAATGTGTAATGACGACAGATTATTTTAGTTAGAACCTTTTAAACGCACATGCACACATGATAATTCCCAACATTCGGAGGGCTGGGGTATGCGCTCAGGCCATTAGGCAATCATCCTGCAGGAGACAGGCCTTTTTTAAGACAGGGTCTGGACACACTTGGAACCCACACATATAGCATACATGACCAACAAACAACCAGTCAATCATGATGCAGGAGGGTGTGGAGAACAGCCCATTGCGAGTTATTCTTCAGCTTCCCCTCTAGAGGGCATTGGCTTGTCTTGTGCTTCTCGCCAGTCGGAACACAAAGGCCCTCATTCAGACAGCTCTCCTGGAGCCAGGAGGCTTTCCTTATCTGATGACAGCCTGAAAATTGGGAATGTGGAATTTAGAAAGAAAAAAATGTTGAAAGGGAGAAGCATGAAGGCTAAGCTTTCTGATCAACATGTCAACTTTTTTATGTGTACATGTATTTTTAGCGACAGTATTCTTGACATTTGAAAATACACTGACACACACCCACACATGCACGCACACATACACAAGCACACGTACATATACACAAGCACAAGCACACACATACACACACACACACACACACAGACACACACAGAGAGCATTAACCCACATACCCCAACAAACCTTGTCATGCCAGGGAAACACCACACTTTTATCTTCCATAATCCTATCCTTTTTATAAAGCCAGTACGTGAGACTTTACTAAGCCCTCCTGTTCAGGGAAACTTGGCTTGATCTTGTACACTCATGAATCAATGTAACAGGCTCCATGTGATGTATGTTTGAATTTGCTGAATGTAGCAGGTTCCACCACAGCTGCAACAGGAAATCGTGGAAAGGGGGGTGAGCTTGCACCTGAAGCCTTAATTACTGCACTGTGATTGAATCAGAAGAGGGAAAATCTTCTGGCCTTTCTCTGTCTCTGAAGCATCTTGCAGTTGCTGTAAAGATCAGCAAACATGACTAATTCTCCCCCGAGCTCTCAGGCATGGTAGCTGATAAACACAGGACTTAATTTGACTACAGAGAGATAGAAACAAAAAGAACACACCTGTAATGTCAGAGCACGGCTTATCCCTTCCGCATGACTACTGTGTTTTAACACGGAACTGGCAACCAATGCACAAAGAGAGGGATGGGATGGGATGGTGTTCTGCCTTTTTATTTTTGCATGTATGTGTGTGTGTGTGTGTGAGTGTGTGTGGGCGTGTGTGTGTTGGAAAGGGGGTGTGTCTCTATTTAAAGCAGGAGTGACAATGCTCTGTCCTGCCATTGTTTACCCACCCCTGAGAATTAAGTCATTTTTCAGTTTTTCCCAACAATCATCTATCACTTCTCTGCCCATTCATTTTCCATAAGCGTCAACAGACAGCCAAATCAATTTATGATGCATGTGTCTGTGAAATGGACGCACAGCAAATGTTGTAAAAACAAAGCCGGGCTGGTGTCCTTCCTCTTTTTGCCCATACGAGTGCATGGATTTCTTTCATTCAAAGCACCGGTCTTTACAGTTTTGCAGACACAGAACACTTAAGCTAAAGTTGAGGCCTAAACTTTAACACAATCACAATATATCAACAGTGCAGAAGGGAAAGCATTTGTAGTCAAATACCTGACAGGACCAAACCAGTGAAGTATGGAACAACACTGACATTCAGCAAAATCTGTAGTGAAGGTTGCTTTGAGGGAGTAGTTGGAATCACTCACTGCATAAATACATATAAAAAAGAAAAAGCCTACAGTACCACTAATTAGGCTGAAACAGCAGGTAATAGACAAGAATTCCTTGCTATCTGCACAATGATTAAATCATCAGCGACTGTTTCATTTCATTGAAATTAAATGTCCATTTTAAGATGCGACTATTAAGTCTATGGCTGTGAGATAAGACTACGAATTATGTAAATATACTAACTGAGCTTTCCAATAATTACCGCTGAATCTCCTGCGAGTATCATGCAAAATTGTACAATTATTTTTCACTCATTTATTGTTTAAATAGGCATAATGATGCTGCAGAGTCTGTCTGTCTTGAGCTCTATCACCAGTGATGGGCTGAATGCCCACCTGCTACTTGTACATATGGGTTGCACGTGACGGAGCAGCCTCTGAGAGAAAGTGACATACCAAACGTCTAGACAGGGGTGTCATCGGTTCCCACTGAGACAAGTGTGTGGCCCTTTCAGCAATCTGCTCAACGTGTGATAGTGGCCTTTACTGCTGGAGGGAACGGGACGGGTGTGGACATCCCAGAGCGAGCTCATCCAAAACGAAATTTCATTCGGGTGACAGCGGGGATTTTAAGGAGGGGTTTTAGCTGAACTGAGAGAAAACTCAGGCAGATAAATAAACGTCTTCTGAACTGAAATCAACACACATAAAAGGACATTATGCAAACATTGGAGACAAACTATGTTTTACCATATGTTGATGCTGTGACAAGCGCAACGTGCGAAACCTCTATCAACTTGTTATGTCTATTGTGGCGCGCACGCCTACGGGCCTCGATATGGCGTCTAGACTTTGTGAAGGCGGGCGATGGGGCTTCGTCTCTGGCTGGCATGAGGTGAAAAAAAACATTCTGTTTGCAACTCTCATTGACTGCTCACTGCTTGGCAGGGCGCTTGTTAAAAATCTGACTCGTTAATTACTTACTTTTGGAAGTCAAACCACCAGCTCATGCAAGTGCGGTGATGTTACAGAGGTGTGAATCTTTCACAAAGCCGGGCAGTCTAAAGACCGAGAGCCGCTGGAAAAGGCCCGCCTTTCATTTCTACGTACGAAAAAGGCCTCAGAGGCTGCTGTGATGTTAGGCTGAGTGAAGAGGAGGCTGACTAAGAGACATTAAGAGTGTTGTCAGCTGTTACCACGGCTTAATTTAAGAGAGGGTAGACTGCGGGCCAAAGGTTGGGTGGATCAAGTAATTGTTTTAATTAAGCTGGGGCACGATCTACCCCTGCGCAGCGCCACACAGAGAACAGCGCTATCTCCGGGTCCAACCAAGACGGGAGACAAAACAAACTACATAATTAGCTGCCGTTTCAAGGGTGCGGGCTGCCTGCTTCCTGGCAGGTTGCGACTCCCACAGAATTAAAGGAAACACTGAGAGCAGCGCAGTGGCATTCGGCTCGTGCGCACTGCTTACTCAAGCATTCACTGCCATTTCACAAGTCATCTGTTTACTTAAACAAGCCTGGAGGTACAGGGAAAAAACACCTTTACCAAATAAATTTGACCAGTCGAAACCCACTCCTGGGATGTAACCGCTCTCTGACTCCAAGTGCGTGGATGCTGCCTTGATTGGTTGGTTTTCCCAGGGCAAACAGCTGACGTTTTCCCAGGCTGAGAGGAGAGCGAATTTAACAAAAGGGGGTTGGGTCACAAGGCAACATCGGATATCGCACATAATGAGCAGCCCCTCACTAGCACCCCGCTTATGACCTTTGAACGTTGTGTGTGTAGTGTAGTGTGCAACCACACACAATGTTCACAATGTAATGTGAACATTGTGTGTGAACAGCGTATGAGTGTGCGGTAGACACATGATTGTTCAACAAGACAACCAAACAAGCGTTGATGAGGAAGGGTTAAATGTTAAATGTATTTTTTGTAATATCACATATGACACACATAAAGTTAAAAAGTCTCATTCTGACATTTCACATGTTAGATACAGAGGCTTGGGCTATGAGCCCATGGTGATGTACGTGTGGGTGTGAGTGCGTGTGTGAGTATCTAGGGTTGTGGAGGACCCAGGGGAGAACTGAGGGGTTTCGCTCACAGCTTGCTTGCCCGCCGTCGGGCTGGAAAAGCGATGACGAGTGGTCTGGCAGTCGGCGGCCGGGTGGAACACTGCATGATTACATGACATCACCCCCAATCCCCCCACCCCCCCACCTTACAAACAAGGGCTCTGTATGCTGCCTCTACTTCACATGTTTACACACATCAGTGTGTGGTGGGGAAATTGGCGAGCTCAGATGTGACCAGTGGGAGGCGCCAACGAGGCAAAACCGCAGGCAAAGCTGCGCCCTGGCAACGTGATATGCCCTCTTGGGCCAGCCCCTGCCTAGATGTATCCCATGATGCTCTTGTTGTTGTTTCTCTTTGTGCAGCCAAGGCTGGCAGAGCAGCCGGCCCACATGTGACTGCGAGACAGCCCCCGCGCTCCCAGCTCCGCGAGCCGGCCGCGGTCCTGGGCACCCCCTCTCTGCTATAATTAGAGTAATTGGAGTCAGATGAGGCTGCTTTAATTGGAGAGGAATGCAGACGGGACAGTGGGGCTTTTCCGTATGGGATGCCGGCTGGGGGAGGAGGAGGAGGAGCGCACGGGCCGAAGGGGGGCAGAGAGCTTTCTCACGTGCCTCCCGCTGCACCTGCACGCGCTCCGACCTGCTGGAAACAAAAACAGCCGACCGCGCTCCAACACGGCGGTGGAGACACTCGCACGCACATGCGCCTCTGCCAGTACGGTGCAGCACTGTACAAACACGCAGCGCCAAGCAAACAGAGAGCGCAAACAGGCACAGGGCCGCGCCGACAGCACCGAACAGCAAACACACGGGAGAATGCAGGCTAGCTGCCTGGGAGCCCTGCCGAAGGCAGGCATGTGACGCGCATGTAATTTGGACGCGGCACTTTCGGGAAAGGGTGAAATGAAAGGAGAGCACAGCGTCGTCCGAGTGGAATTTATAATGTAATGCACAGCTCTATCTAGCCGGGGTTGGAGACAAAATAGCAGCTCTGGAAAAAGTCGGTAATGATTGAACCCAGCACACAGGAAGAACGTTTTAATGTACAGACTAGTTCCCAAAGTCCCAAGGAGAAAATAGCCCTTCAGTAGGCTACTGGTGAACAGTGAAGGTCATACTTTCACAGTGTTTTCCTGGCTCAGAAGGTGACCCTGGGTTGGTCTCTGTATACATCTGTACACAGACATGTTTGTAGAAGTAACAACAAATCAAAATTCAGCCTTCAGTGGCCAGCCTCTCACAGAACTGTACAAAATGTGTCCATGTGTTACATTCTGTGTGACCTGCACACACTTTATGTGTCTCTCACAGATGGAATGTGCTATTGAATTGGAGAAAACTTCCTGTTGCATGGACAGTGGAGGTTCTACTTTCCCATATATAGCTGGATCTGCAGCTTTCATGCTTTAAATAAATGAAGGTATGGGGTGAAAAACATGGGGATCCAGGTGGTAAAAATTAAGAATATGACTGTGACCAGGGCAGGGATTGGACAACGTGGGGAGGGGGCACGATAACTTTCTGCATGCTTCACTGATTGAAGGCCACAACTGTGAAAATTAGTGACTCCGTGAGTGTCAACAAATGAGGTGAATGTGGGATTGCAAGCATTGCTTTTGGAAGCCTTTGAAAGTCCCATTCCGAATGGAGGCCGCCCACGGTAACGTGACGGGGTGCATTTGAAAATGTTTGCCTTTTGTTTAACGGCTCCTGCGGGCGCCGTGCTGGTAATTAAAGAGAGATGCAGAGAGGCTCAAAGCAGCGGCAGAGGGGAAACAGTCACAATGATGGGCAGAAAAAGCCAAAACCCGCTCTCTTTTAAAGCTGACAAACCGGCACTCCTGTCTGCGGGGAGGCATGCCTCTCTCAATAAAGTTGCATTATTTGAATAATTCTACCTTCAACTTCGTCGTCTTCACCAGGACAAAGATCTACTGGGCATTCATAGCACCACAAACATGCTTTTCCCAGACCCAAACAGTGCTGCACATACAGCAACACTATTGCCAGCTGTAAAGCATCTTCCTAAAGATGGAGGAGTAAGGTTTCATGATACCCAGAAATGACAGTGACTGTGAGAGGTTTACATCATTGCTGTCAATGACGCATGGATGTAAACCAATCATAATGCTTTAAAAATGGCCTTTTGATGAGTTTAGCTGATCAGTAGCTCCACCAATTGTGGGGTGCATGAAGTCTCCTATGAGTACCTCTGAGTCCACACATTATCCATTATATTCTCACTGTCCCTGTAATTAAGCGTGACAAAAATATGGGAAACAAAAATTTCTTGAAAATAACCTGATTACTGAGGATAGATGGAAGTGGATGGATGTGCCCTCTCTTCGCTCTAGAATAATGTCAGGGTTACGGGGTTCATAGCTGACATAAATCCTATCTACAAGTAGTACATTTTACACATAATACGCCCAGGCATATACAGGCACCAGGCAGACAAAGGAAATCCATCAATCAGTGCAAACTATTACCTGTTTAATCATGTCCTTGGAATTTACATTTGCATTTTGTCACTCGGCAGGATCACTTATCCGGCGGGAATTACAGGATCATGTATTTGTGTATGTAATGCATTCCCCATGCCCAGTGTCCTGTTGTTCTCCCTACTCGAACATATCCTCTCTTTGTTAAAGAATGCAATTAGCACATCACAGGCATGATACCCGGCTGACACGGGCTAATTAAATTCCGCTGCCGTGCTTCACTCGCTTGTCAGTATTAAATCTTCCTCTCAAAACTTTCATTCTTTTGGGAAAATATTTATCGTGTTTTGCATTTTTAAGACAGTCTAATCACTGTGTAATGGCTTGAGCTTGCAAGAGTTTTCTGGATTGTGGCTGGAAGAAGCAGCCCTCAAAGTGGTAATGTCCCTCCCCCACATTCGCTGCCACAGTTACGTTTATGTTTAACCACTAGAGGCACAAGGGGGCTTTTCATCCAGCAGGGGAGTCACAGTCAGCATTAACAGGGTATTACTGGGTTTAGGTCCTTTTTATTTTTGCAAACTCAAGGTCACATCAGACAGGTGGAAGGCTGATGAGGATGTCAGAGACAGACAATCTTCCTCCACTTTAAGTAGATGAGCTATCAGCTCACCATAGAGCTGAATCAATGACATCATTATACTCCTCAGCCCTCATATGACCCTGCCTAACACAGCAGGCATGATGTCACATGGGATCTATCACCATGGAAGCTATGCCTGAGTCTGGATCGCTTACAGGGATATCGTATCATCCCACTTCTGGTAGCATGAAGCAGCCTGACGTATAGCCTGTGAACTGAACGGAATGCCACTCACAATCCACTTCTACACAACAACAACTGGTACCATTTTATTTCTCAACTCAAACCTCAAATATTGTTCAACTGGGGACAGAAAAAAAACAATGATGCCATGGCTGACAGTGTCATTACAAGGCCACTGAAGTGACAATGAGGAAATGTTACTTGTGCGTGTGGTAACGACACTGAGGTTCACTGTGCAAAGTATAGCCTTTCTCTATTCCCAAAATAAGACCTCTCTCACGAGATCAGATGAAAAGAACAGAGGGAACAGATGCTGCTCTACAAGTCAAGCCACAAAAATCTGTGCGCACACAGACCTCACAAATGTTCCTCAGCGCAGTATCCTTCTTAAATCCGTCTCTGAAGTTTGGATGGCTTGACCTCCGTCCGTCTGATGAAAACAGAGGGAGCAGGGCGAAAGCTGGAGGAAGTCTCGGTCCAGCAGGAGTCGTGGGGGGTGTCTGAAAACTTCAGACGGCAGACTGCGCCTTTCCTGTGTACTGATGAAAGGCCACTAAGTTGTTCTGCTGAGTACACAACTGTGCAGTCGCAGGTATAATCCTGTAGATCAGCAAGCTACTGTAGGAGCAGTTCAGGGAGCCATCCCTTCTTTATTTCCAACCTGTAGCTGCACTGAGTCAAAACCCTTGTCCCTCATCTCTGTTGTCTGGGTGGATACAATACTGGAGGATCGCAGTGCTGCACCTGTGAAAACTATTTTAAAAAATCATATGCTCCTTGTAATGACTCTCTTTCGTTGCGTGAAGATTTTTAGCTGGTCTTTAAAACTGACTGTTGAAGCTTGCCATTGACGACAGCTCTATGATGATACGGACTGTAAAATTTGCCATCACAATGCTAAATCACAAAAAGACCCGATTCCCGATCTGTGCGTTCAGAATATTCGTGCTACTAGCATTTAACAACTCGCATTTGACAAAAAGGTAACAATAGGATTTCCCTCACCCAAGGATGCCTACCATGCCGCAGCCAGAATGCAATTAGTCTTGGGCTCTTACAGGTGATAACAACAATAACATCAGACTTCATGGAGGGTGCGGTGAGGTATTTCCACAACGTACATCGATCTGAAAAACTCGCGGAAGAATGTCAGGGCTCTTTGTCAATATTTCATCAATAGTAGTAAAACAGGAAGGACCATTACTGCAGCCGAGCACAAAAACAACCTTTGGCTGTCTGCGCCACAGCATGACAGATGGGTGAGAATGTACGTAATACACGTGATGATGAGCGGCTGACTGAGGGATGGCCATGTAATGCTCAGCTCTAATGGGAGGTGATGATGGAAACATGCAGGCTCCAAAACATGCGCTACTCGCTGACAGCGCTGAAGCTTTGGAGTTAGTGGAGTGATTTCCTCATCCGAGAGGAATACAGTAACTAACTCCACAGCGCACATTGCAGATAGGTGTGGAGCTATTGCTTTAGTTTGATATTTTACACCATTATATTATTTTAAGCATTTATGCAAACCTACAGGGGACTGCAAGTTTGTTTTCTTGTTGAAAAAAAAAAAAAACTTTTTTCTTCACTGGCATATTTCCCCTTTAATTAAAGGAATCCCTAAGACTCATCATTAAAACACAAACAAAAGCCCCCGGCCCTCTCCTCCGTTTATGAAAGAGACACTGGTGTAAATGCAGCCCCCGGCTGCCTCTTCAGGGCTCTATCACTTCCCGTTAGACAGGAAGTCCTCTGACGACCCGAGGCAGGGAGTGCTGAGGGAAAAACACTGCCTCAGTCTCTGCTGCTCCTGCTGCTGTGGAGAGAGCCCAGCGGTGTTAAACTAACGTCTGTGAGGGCCATGTGTGTGCTGGTTTTTCAGCCACTGCTCTTCAACCTCTACTCATAATTACTGGATTAGCCTAATCATTAGCCCTATTTATTAAGAGTGTAAATATTCCATAAATAAATACTTCACGGCAACACAGTAAAATGTTGGGGTGCAAATGTATATGGCTAACTGGTTGCTTCAACAAACAGATAAGCAAATAGGTTGTAAAGCAAAAAGGCAAATTGATTGGAACAAAATGAAGCAAAGTTTGACACCCCAGAGACAGGTAGCCCTGTGTCATGTTACACAAAGTCACATGATGACAAGTGACAACCTGCAAGATGACAACTTGCAGCGTCTGGCAGTGACGTGCACCTTCGGGGGTGATACAGCATTGGGGACACTCTGTAATTCATGGCCACGAGTATTGCAAATGTTGGACCACTTTCCTGCTTCTTCCTGTAGGCGGCGTAGCTGTGGAAGACAAAGTGGTGATCTGAACATGAAAGGAATGATGGGAGAAGGGTCTATGCTATAGGGTGGTAGCCTTGCTCTTTCTTTTCAGAAGAATATCTTACTGGTGTCAGGGCTGGGTGCTTTTTCAAAGGCCAGAAAATGTGCAAGAGCAAGGACAAGGAAGCAGGCAGACTGCTTAGCAGAGTCTCCGTCGCACTCTGGGGTCTAGACTCTGGCCTGGCCCACTAAATGATTCATGGCGTCTGGATAATAAGTGTCGGGTAGCGACTGCAGGTAACGTTGTCATACTAATAGCCTGGGAAGCACTTTGAAGTCCTTTTCGGCGTAACGATGGTTGATAAGTTTTTTTTTCCCTTTTCCTTTTTTTGGGGTGGAACCCTGAGGGACTCATTAACGGAATGATCGCAGAGGAGAAAGAAGCACCCAGGAGCCAGGCACAAGAAGCATGACGACAGATTCAGATTGGCCAGCTACGGTTTGCTGCACGGAGGGGTGCTTTGACTTGACTCTAGCTGTTGGCTGGTTAGTTCTGAATTTGCTGAAGCAGTGTGGAGAAAGGTGGCATAGGCTCACTGCTCATGCAGCTTTTCAACAAGGTACCACCGGACCCCCACTCACTCGCTCAAAATCACCTATCGTGAATGGGGAAAATGAGCTACCTAAGTCAACACAAGGTTGGAAGATGAGCAAGTCAATGAAATACAATGAAAGCCAACAAAACCATTTGATATTAAGTGTAATATTACATCACCTCCTCTCAGTCACTCCTTCCTCCTCCTCTTCAACTTCACAGTAAACTGGCAGTTTGGTTGGGAAAAGCGAGGCCAAGGCCGATGCGGGGTAGGCCAGACTGGCTCTAGCTGCATAGCATGGTGCACACTATGGGGAGTGTTACCAACGCGACTGTGTCTCACGCCAGCCGCCAGTGACGAGGCCCACCAACAGAGCTCCTCTTGCCTCACCGGCAGCATGGAGCAGCAGCCCAGGTAAAAGCCACATGCCCCAAGGAGCAGGGCACACAGGCTGCTCTGGAGACATGTGGGGGCTGGACAGGTGTGCACATGCACCTCACTGCTGAAGGATCACTAGCACTGTGGGGAGCGTACGTGATCCCCCTGTGTGCACCCTAAGGGTAGGATTTGTTAAAACAGGGCAGGACGTGTGACTGAGGCATACATGTTCTCTGGCAACAAGTTGCCAAGGCATGAACAAACAGAAGAATCAGTAGGTGTTCACACTAATGGGACATTTCGTTGGCGTGAACAAAAAAAGGACAAAAACAACCCCCCCAATTCCTTTGACCTGCTTGGTTTTATCTCTCTCACATGGCTTGGCACATTCTACCATAATACTGCAGAATACAGAATAGAGAAACTGCTCACAGACCAACCCACGGACAGGCTCTGAGATTTGTTGCAATACATAATACTGATATGGCCACATAATGCAAAAACCGCTGCTGTCATAAACACTGTTGCAGGTTTGGAAGCTGTGTGAGGAAGCAGTGTGGAGCAGCAATTAGAGCACTAAACTCTGGGCCTCAAAGATCCAGTGTGGAAGTGGAACATTAATCAACAGACATAAATGGGTCACAGAATGCGTGACCCTGGATATGGCTTTACATGATAATGAATTCTAAAGTCAATGCTGTTATCTTAGAGTTAGGGAAAGGGGGTGAATTTTATGTTATTGGCAGAAATATGAGAAGTATTTGCTGCTCGGGGCGGTGGTGAGGTACTCAACTGTATCAACTGTATAGCCATTAGTTAATTAACATATCTCATTACTGATAAATGTAACAGGGCCAAATCATATAATTATCACGATCATATCTAAATAAACAGTCATTCAAATTGTGGTACAAATTACAATGCTAATTTTCCTGCAGTTTTGTTATGCTGTTGTATTGTGCTAGACTCAACGTGAAAAACAGAGAACACAGGAATACAAATAAAGACAGAAGAAATGTCTGTACTTTTGCCGTTCGTTAGCCGGAAGATTTTATCACTTAAAAGGCTGCTATTTACATTCGCATAACCACTCTAACTTTTATGCCGGAGCTGTTTTCAATATCAAAGCAATCAGTTCATTTGAGTGTCTCCTGTGGTATCATGAAAAAGAAATACGGGGTGGGCTTTTATGAACTGCAGATTACAAAAATAACACCACAGTGATTTTTAACAAACACCTTACGATTTGAAGAGTGATTTGAAAAGCTTTAATGTGACGTCTTCCTGCGAGTCGGACTGACTGCAGAGACGGAGAGGAGATCGCACGGTTTCGGAGCGAGAGGAGAATTGTACGCGCTGTGTGGCGCTAGGCTCGGGGGCCGATTAGAGGGTCCTTGTTGCGCTTGTTTACGGCTTCGCGTTCGCTCGCTACAGCGGCTAATGGAGAGAAGCCCCGTCTCTGTACCTGCGGGCTATTTGAGATAAAGACACGGTGGGCTACCGCTTTATGTGCCCTCGTTTTCTTCCAGAGGAAACTGATACTATCAGCCTGACTGTAAAGACACGGCGAGTGGGCGAAGGAAACATTCTCGCAAGAAAGTAATGTTTTTTTAGGACGCTACCGCCTGATGGCTGACTCCAGACACAGCGGTAAAACACAGCAAAACTTTCAGAACATCCATCGAACACATCCGCCAAAACTGGAACCGACTGCTTTAAACGGGGTGTTATATTTCTGAATAAACAAAGGTTTGTTATTGAAGGCAGTGAGTCGTACCGAGGAACTGGTCAGTGATGCAATATTTAAGAAGTGGTGAAGGACATTTCTGATGAGGCGAGTAATATCTGGAAAGCCTGCGTTTTTCCCTCAGAAGAAAAAAAGTTGTTCAAACACAATTCGCCTCAAGCTTTTCACATGCTGAGATATCACAGCCATTGCCTTCCTTTTCAGGCAGCTATATGCGAATTTGAAAGTATTACACTGTCTTCTTTTTAATAACTTCTGCAGTAAAACTTGCTTCAAATACCCTGGTTTATCTATAGAAAGTACTAGAAAAATATCTGAGGGTCAGAATATTCGCTCATAATTGGCAAGGAGTCAAATTCCCTTCCAGAAGCTTAGATCAAAATTTCACAGGCATTTTGCTATTTTACAATTACTAAGTTTGTTATGATAATCATTAGTTTTTGGGTGCCGATGGCATTTCCTCCTGTCCAGAGCGACTGCCATTCCACCTAGTCTCTGTCTGTATTGTACTCCAGGAGTGATGCACACATCAGCCACTGCTCTCAGTCCAGGAGTTCTGCATCTGCCACAATTGATGTGTATTCCCTCTCTCTCACACTCCTCTCATTCACATGCACACACACAAATCACAGCAAAAGACACCCTCAAGGTAGCCTTGGCAATGAGAGGAAAGGAGGAGGGAACCCCCCCTCCCCAACACACAGACACACACACACACACACACACACACACACACTGGGCCCCCAGGCACGCATCTCTATCAGCATCAGAGACCTCTAGTGCCTGCACTGCATCATCCCTATGCCGACTGACAGCGGAGAATGTTGGAGGAATCGAGGCAGCAGCACAATTTAGGCTGAGGGAAAAAAAAATTCCATCTGGTCCTGACTGGTCCTCTCTAGCAATCTTCTGCTGTTTCTGTCTCATGAGCCAACCACAGGACCATGCTGCTGCTGCAGAAACAGAACCACATCAGGCAAAAGCATGGAGTAGTAGAGTGCTCAGTACTGGCCAGGGGTAAAGCCCTATGTCAATGAGTGACAATAAAGGAAATGTACCTGATTCACCCTATGCTGACTGAATAAGCAAGAAACCGGGGTGGTAGAATGAAGGTTGCGGCTTTGTTTGCCCTCGGTATAAACTCTTGCAGTGTTACTGATGTTAACAACTGAGAATGGAACCACATGGTATAACCTGGGTTCTCCAGTGTTCACAGAGACTTATATGTAGTGAGAGAGAGAGTAGAGACACGGTGAAAGAGAGGAGAGAGAGAGAGAGAGTGAAGAGGGGGAGTTGGCAGAGAGACAGTGAGAGACAGGGCAGAGATAGCAAGAGACCCAGAGAGAGGGGGGAATATGCGCTCAGTTGCCCTCGGAAACCCTCGCCCGAGTGATTTTGTTTTTTCTTCCTGGCAGGAGTTATGGATTCAGCCCCCCCAGGCAGAGCTGCTGGAGTTTAAATTAACACGCGAGCTGTACAGCACCTGCCAGCGCGATTAACCAGGAAGTGAGTTCCGCCACTGGAGACCTTCAGAGCGTCCATGGGCTCTGCTCTTCTGGCAAAGGCCCGCAATTACATAACACGTGTTGGGCTGCATGCTGTTGGGCTTTTAAAGCACTGCTCTGTACGAAACATCATACTCCACCCCTTTCTGTACAAATTAAGATTTTGACTTTGGCTCTTGGCTGGATAGTACTCAGAGGGGGATGGGAGGCAGGGGTCCTGTACACTGGATGTTGGGGTGCATCTGTTACTCTCATTTGTTCATCAGATACCTGCAGCCAGGGAAATTATGCTTGATAAATCCATTAAAAACAAAGACACACATTTATACAGCTGGTGTTTCATAGAAGCAGTGCATTCAACCACTCTCAGCCAGGATTCAAAACCACACTGACGTCCATGAACAACCTTTCTTCCATCATGAGGCCTAGGACTAGCTACTACTATGATGTTTTGTGATGAACCTCACTCCCCTACCCACCCACACACACTCACACACATATGCCAGTTCTATAAGGAAGGTCAAAGTCAGCCTTTTGGCCCCCTAAGGACAGACTTGGCAGAGTTAATAACCGGGCTGCCACTTGGGGCATGTTCATAGAACTTTTTTGGGTGTCTGGATTTTTCATTAAAGAAATCCAATAAGCAAAGAGCCTCATGCATTACCACTGAACAAACAGTTTCAAAGCTATATAAGAATTAAATGAATTTTAAGTTTAGGCAAAGCATTTGCAGAGTTTTGCAGAGTGACATGCAGTGTTTCCTCCAGTCCTGAATGGCAGAAACTGTACCAGGAGCAAATGGGAAGCTCTGGATCATTGTCTTACAGATGTAGCTATAGTTTCGGTACTTAATTATGTGACAAAATTAAAAGACATGAGGTCAAAAATGTATT
This sequence comes from Megalops cyprinoides, assembly GCF_013368585.1. NCBI lineage: Eukaryota > Metazoa > Chordata > Actinopteri > Elopiformes > Megalopidae > Megalops > Megalops cyprinoides. The sequence continues at coordinate 23,501,501 of NC_050592.1, forward strand.
TTATGCACAAATCTACTACCTATTCCCATGAATGCAAGCCATGATGTATATGGGTTTGTTTTATTGTGTCTTACAAAAGGAAATCCCCTTCTGATTTGATTTTGTTTATGTGTAATAGTAAGAAGTGGAAGACCATCTTCCATTTAACCACTTAAACTTCTAAAAGATGGGCCTGAAAGCTACCTAAAAACCAGAGACATGCGACCTCTGGTTGAACTCAGTGTGATGCTGGTCTTTAAGCCCAAGTCTACCTCAGTTTACTCCTCACTACTGTAGCTCACAAATACAGTTCTTACAATCCTGTAACAACGTAGCGAGACATTTGAGTGCCATTATGTCTCAACAGTGTGGGCAAACACATTTAATTTACTCACGCTAGCTGCGAGCTGCAACCAGCAAGCAGAAAGAACTCCCAAGTGCCATAGAGCTCATCACTCTATTTATGGAGCAACAGTTAAAGCCACAGAGGGTCACGGGTATGAAACCTCGGACAGGCCAGCTGTTCAACGAAGCAAGGCACTGCACCTCAACTGCTTGCAAAAGCAGCTGGCTCGACAAACACGTTACGGATCATAACTATACTCGTCTATGGAGTCCAGTAAGCAGGTAAACACCATCACTGAGACCCCTGATTGCATGGCTCTGAGTGTCCTCATGCTACTAAACATGCCACTGGGGAGGACCTGCCAACGGCATGATGGGAAAACCAAGCGGCCCGCCTCGGCCGGAACACGGAGTGAAACCCAAAGCACACCGCGTTTCCTCAGACCAGAGGCTTTAAATAGGCTGCCATCGTAAAAAAAAAAAAAAAGAGGACCACTTCCTGCTGATGGTGGTAAACTGCAGTTTTAGAGCACATCTGCTTTCCTCTCCCTCTCTTGCTCAGACTCACTGTATTTTATATACTGCTTATGGGTCTTCATGGTGATTTTTCTTTTTAAATCCCCCCTCCAGTTTCCATCTTGTAGACTCATTTGTCATGCTGTGCCTTCTGAGTTACGTTCAGAAGGTTCTGCGGAGATGTAATTCAGATTATGAAAAATGTGCTGTGTCCGTGCGCATAAAAAAGTGCTACATCCTTGACTACGTGCGCTGCAATACCACACACCATCTGTTTGATAAGACTAATTCACCTCGTCGCATTGAGGGACACCACGCGGGCCAGCAGCGCCTGCCACGTTGCCGAAATACCGCTGCGGCAATCAAATACAGGGAGTGAATGCTGAATGCTACATGTATTCATTGGGGTGTCTGAGTTCTAAGCAGGGATTCTGACTGAGCCAGAATAGTGGGATGGCCTGTGATTTCTCCGCATGGCTCTGACCCCTCCCAACTTGGGTGGTGAGTTTACGAAGAGTGGGGCGAGATGATTGGGGTGAGCTGAGGGGTGGGGGTGGAGGGTTGAGAGACAGAGAGGAGACAGTAATTGGGTACAGCTAAGCCTAGCCAAGCCAGCCTGGGTCATTAGAACGAGCATGAGGCACCCGCTGGTCCCATCAATCAATCCATAAACAGGATTGAATCTCGCTGGCACATCGGCATCGTGACTGGGCCGAGCCAGGAAGAGGCACGCTATCTGCAGCCTTCGTCCTGGGCAGCCGGGGGGCCTCTTCTGGGACACTGCGCAGTCAACTCACAACATTCCCCAACAATTCTTTGACACTGCATTACTGCAATGCTTGCACAACTCTTGGAACCAAATGGGACTGACTTTGCATACATCTGCATCCACAGGTTACCACTTTGCTTCAGAAAGCTGCTTTCAGTCCCTTAGAACTTATCCAAGATCACCCTAACAAACACCCACTCTGATCTGAACTATTACATTAGAAATAAATGCAGGATTGGTGTTTGGCAGTAGACTTTATTAAACACCAAACACCCTTCAAAGCTTGTAGGTCATTATTTGATTCCATGCAGAAATTCAAATATGATGCTCTGTGCACTGCACATACAATGTATTTCTAGAAATCCGATTAATGAGTATTAGTACTGTTTGTTTGTGGCATTGCATTCCACTGCTGAGATAAATAAACTGAAATAAACTATTCTTTGTTATGGCAAAAGTGTCACACCTATGGCCGTGCGGAAATGAACATCCACTGTTATCTGCTGTAATCAAGTCAGCTTCTAAATGCAGCACCTTTTCCACATTTCGAGAATAGAAATCAACATTGCCTGCTACTGAGAGCAGCACAAAGACACGGGGGGTGAGGAGAGCACAGCGTTTCCACAGCTAATGCAACCTGATGTAAAGGTAATGAGAGCCCTGAAGGACACCTGGGCAATTTCATTTACTTTTATCATTTAACATATCTAATTGAACTGTGAAATTTTAATCAGATCCTCCCGGAGAAGGCAATGAGTGTTATAAAATTACACCCAGGTAAAATATTTGATTGGACACACCAAGCACACAGGAAGTACAATAAGATTGTTCTGACAAGTCTGACTGATGTACCTTTGCAAGTTTCCACTGAGTTTGGGCACAGAGCTAAACGTGATGGCTGCAAGTGCCTGTAAAAAGTGTGTGCGTTTGTGAGTGCCTGTGTGTGTGGTAAGGCGGTGGGGGCACTGATGGTAGTGTCTGTCACTGTTTCTTCACGATCAATGCCTTTGCCTGACAGACGTTGTTCACTGAAAGGGAGGCTGGTTGCCATAGTTATCTCTATGACAAACCAGACAGGCTGACCTCTGGTGGTGGAGAGGGTCTGACCCGTGGGAATCAGAGGGGGGCGACAGGAAACAGAAGTAAGTCAGGTGGCCTTTGTTCTGCGAGGAACGGTTGCTACACTCTTGTCTGAATGCAGGGAACTGCCAGGATTCCTTTGCACAGAGGACACCGGCTACCTGTACAGACCACAGCTACATGCTGGCCACATGAGCTTCACTAAAAAACTAATGAAAACCATGAAAAAGAGCAACTTTTAAACTCCATACATATCTTTTCCACGACACTTTAACTGTATTAGCAAAGCTGTCCATTCAATGTTGGTTATTTTCTCTCTGGCTATTTCTCACTCACTGTTCTGTATTCCCCACTCTCTGAAATGGTAACTTTTCTCTATTAATAGTTAGGACATGTGCATGTCTAAATTCCTAAGGGACTGCAGAAAAAACTATAAATATTATGTAATATTAAATAACTATACCATTTTCAAACAATCTTTTGGTGGTTCAATAAGGAGTCATCAGAAGTTAAACATTTCTCTCTCTCTCCCACCATGCCTCCAACTCCCTCCCTCTCTCTCTCTACAGATTCTCTCTCTCTCTCTCTCTCTCTCTCTCTCTCTCTCTCTACAGAGATTCCTTCCTGTCTTCCCCTCTCCTCTCTGACCATAGTCTCTGTTGGTCCCTCTTTCATGCCCACATGCCTCAGCTCCACCCTGCTCTGCGGATACCAGACTAATGTCTCCACTTTTCCAGAATGCACATGAAAGAATGGATTTCAGAAATAATAAACCGGTCAATACAGCCCCGTATGAACAATGTGGCTCGATATGGGGGTCCCGCTGGGTGTCATAAACATCATAGTTAAGAGAAATCAGCAGGGTGCTGGGCTTTAAGAGAGAAATGAAAGGGATGGGATTAGCCGCCCACTGACAGCTCCATTAGTTCTCATACTCATGTCCAAATCTGAGGGTGGCCTCAGCTATCCAAGGATTTATTTACAGCCCATTTATGACAGACTTGTCAGATTTTTATTAATTAATATGGGTAGGGAGGGAGGAGGGAGCCCTGCTATGGCAATACTGTACATTGCCGACAAAACACAATGATATCTTTGCTTTGGAGACTGTATAACTGTTATAAATACATGCCAATAAAGCACAAATTTAATCTTGATTCTTATGAGGGGGCTGAGGGAGAGAGGAGAGTGTGAGACAGAGAAATTGTGTTTAGAGTACAAACACTGTTTCTGGGGATTGAATAACATTGTGTAGATCATAAAACACCAACAGAATCAGAGGAAAATGAGCTGTGTGTGTGTGTGTGTGTGTGTGTGTGTGTGTGCCTGTGCATGTGTGCGCAAGTGCGTGCATGCGTGTGTGTATGTGTGTACGCATATGTCTTTAAGTTTCAGCAGCTGCATTTTCCCCATCCCAGCAGGTTTCAGAGTAAATCCCTTAACTAGTGCAGGGTATCACATTGGCAGCACAAGGTTATTTGGAAGTTTTTTGAAAAAGGAAACATGAGCGAGTCAGCGAAATCTCCTCGCGTGCCTGCTAAATGGGTCCACCTGGATCATCCCACAGGCTAATGAATTCCGGCCTAATTATCATCTCCCTCCCCCGTGCGCACGCTTCTACCCCAGACCAAGGACACATCACTCTCAGCCCCTGCGTGTCTGTTTTCTTTACAGTGTTTCTTTTCCTTCCTTCCATTTGGTTTCCAACAAAGGCTCCAGTCTTCCCTCTCTTTTTCTTCCACTGCTTTCTCTTCGGTGTCCTCTACCTTCATCTTGCCTTTAATGAGTGTTTTTCTGTCCTGATCTCACCAGCCATGCAGCATTTACTGTAGAGGAACAGGCACTGAATAAAGCATAGCTGGAAGGAATAAAGGCCTGCGTCTGTGGACTGTACAGCGGAGGGTGTAAGCTTTCATTTCAATCAGCAGCCTTCGACCGATGCTCTGTTCTGTGAGCTCTGCTCTAGAACTGACCTATCGATTGCTGCTCTGAACTAAACTGCACCCATTAGGACACAGTTATTCAAAGGAGTTACCAGGGAGCGGGTGCTGCTGCTGTTAGCCATCAGCTATGCTAACACTGACACTCGAAGCACGGAAACCCTACCGAATGATTCTCAGGGAGTGTAATCCATGGTCAAGACTGATCACACACCTGTCCCACACTAATTTTCTAGAGAATCATAAATGTCTGCGGATTTCTCTGCACTCTGCGATTTGCATTGATTTGCTTTAATGCAGCACAGCAAAAATGCGGTTACTTAGAGGGGGGGAGAGAAGCAGTGGAACGATGTAATAAGCGAGAAAGAGAGAAAGAAAGAAAGCATGTACATTTCTGAGAGAGACAGTCTGGGAAAAAATAAGAGAGGAATGAGAGTGTGTGTGTGTGTGTGTGTGTGTGTGTGTGTGTGTGTGTGACAGAAAGAGAGAGAGAGAGAAGTGCATGCTCATTGGATTTATGCGGGCGTGTCTTTTCGATATCCATTCGGGCCCAGAGGTCGCAGCGCTCGGCTTGCAGTGAGATATTCCCAGGGAGGGGAGGTGGAGCCCGGCCAGCTCCGGAGGCAGGGTGATGGATTGCTGCCGTGTCAGGTCTGTGCGTCTTGCACCCCCCGCGGCCCCCGATCAGGAAACAGGGGGCTTTCCTTGCTCTTATACAGCATTCCTGGGTGCTAGCTCCTGACACCAAGTGCAAAACAACCTTAAAACCATGCTCTCTGTTTGCCTGACAATTGCACTCTGCTCTGCCCTTAACACCTCCAGAGTACACAGAAATCCACTCTGCCGGTACAGCGCACAGAGCCGTCCCTCCTTGCGCGCGGGGAGGGTCCTTGTGGCGGCGACCTCAGGCGTTGAGACTGCAAGTCAATAGTGGCGTGTTAGCATCGTTATCATTAACTGTATCAAGTGTGTCAAGAGGCCCTCCTCACTGCTAACCTGGCACCCCTATAATCAATCCTGTTTGAGAGCTCAGAGCAGAGTCCTCACTGTCTGTGTGCATATGTGTACGCTGTGTGTGTGTGTGTGTGTGTGTTGTGCGTACTGTATGGCTCATAAGCTGTTGTGAGGGTAGGCGCTGGGTGTGTGTTAGCGGTAAACAGCTGCTGTATTTGTCAGTGCTAGAAGAGAAGTCCCCATTTTACCCCTCACATTACGGTGCTCTTAGATCTGGTGGACTGCAAGAAAGCAAGGGTGTTTCTCAAGTTGAGTGGGCTACTAATGCAACGCTGTGATGAGAGGATGTGCAGGTACAGTATCGGCACACCTGCGACCAGCAAGGCACATTTAGGTAGAAGCCACATCATAGACCACTTGCAAGTCTTGTGTTATGTGTCGCACGTTGAAGCGTTAAAAGTTAACAGTGTAGGTCATATTGCAACAGTACATGTTTTTCAGTCAACGTTTCCCAGAGTGACCTATTTACAAATTATCCTTTTATACAGCTGTATATTTACTTTGGCAATTGATTTTAAGTACATTGCTGCAGTGCACAAAAATAATGGCCTACCTCGACAGTGAAGCTGCGAGCTTTGCGTGGCAAGCCCAGTTCCTTATAAATATGCTCATGATGAGGGTAACGTGACCTCTCAAATCAATCCCATGAGCAAGTGACTGAAAAACTGGGGAAACATTTTTTTAAATCAGTCATTAAAGAGGTGACAGCAAAGAAGGGTTGGCATGGAAAGCTATTGGACATTTTAATGCACACCACTGTTTGAGAAATATGGCAAATATTACTTGAACGAGCCACAGAATCATGAAATTGTAATAGCAGGTTGTTGCAATGGATTGCAAAATTGATGTAATAAAGCTGTCACATGCACAGGGACTCCCCCCTGCCTCACACACACACCTAGAACTGAATTCCTGATGCTAAGCAGGGTGTCCACTGCCTGGCTGGCCAATGTCAGCCAATCTGGAAGCTATTACAGATCCACCTCTTCCTCACATGATCATGAAGACCCAATGATAGCACTGCGCTACAGGGCACAGTTACTACACCTTCCAACTGAATCATAATGCAAGGTCTTTATTTTATTTTATTTTGTTATGAAAACACAGAGAGGTTTTCTTTTTACTTCCGTGTAAAAATGTAAAATTGTGAAACACACTGCATCCCGATCCTCATACCTGTTAAGACACAGTGAAAAGCACACAAAGCAAGTGGTAGAGGTTCCAGAAGGTTTTAAATGGATCCCCAGACCTGGGCACTGGAGACAGGATGAACAGAACATGGAGGGCTCGCGAGGACCGGCGACATGGCTGCGCTAGTGATTATCCACCTTATGTAGAAAACACACCTTGGCAGATGTGGGGGAGAGGGGACTGTGATGAAGCTGCTGTAGCCAGTGGAGGAACTAACTCATCATCCTGCAGAGCTCGGGAGATGAGAGCTCTCTCACCGCCACCCGGAGCTAAAGGCTCAAACCCGCACCTCCACCTGTGCAACTGCAACCAGTGAAGGCATTCTGCACATTATCATGAGGTCAGGGAAACTACGACAGGAATAATTGCTACAGCACTTTCAACACCCTTTCTCTGTTTTATCGTATTTTCTGTGCTAAAGCGATGAAGCAAGCAGAGGTCTCTTTACTGCGTTGTTTATTTATGGGAATCTGTGTGCAAATACGGTGATTTCTCATTCAGCACCATCACAATCAATACACCTGTTTCTGCTGGGGCCCATTAAGGGCCAAAGTGAGGTGGGCAGTCTGTAGGAAGGGGAGTTGGGAGAGACTGCTCGAGCTCAGGTACAGTCAAATTTGGACTTCTGTAAAGGGCGGAATACTCATTCATTCTTCTCCTCCACTCTCTTTCTGAAACCTTTCACTCAATTTCTCTCTCTCCCTCACACTCCTTGTGTGTGTGTGTCTCTCTCAGCAGGAGCTTGACAGTGAAGTGCTTTAATATGTCTCAGCTATCTTGACCCTGATACAGTCATTTTCAGTACTGATACTCCAGCAGAATAACACTGTCGGCCTCCTACCCCCCACAGACCCCCCTCTATAGCTTCTCTATTATGACCCCTGATTTAAAGCCAGGAGGAAATGATAAAGGATATAAGGGAGACACAGAGGGAAATGGTGAGGGAGGTGGTGGTTATTGAAGTGCATCTGTCCAGGGGAAGTAACACAAATGCATCACTTTTCCAATTACCAGAGTGGCCGTTGCGCCTATGGCGAAGGCGATTTGAACAGCACAACTGCAGGCGCGTTAAAAACCAATTCTGGCAATCTGAGGTGGGCATCAGACAAACACACACACATACGCCTTGCATATGTTCTATTGGACTACTGACAAATCCTACTACAAACTGAACACTCCTTTCAATTGTAGGCTAAATAGCACAGATTGCATGCCAGCTTGCACGCCCATATGACCCAGGAAACAAAGCAATCCCAGAGTCTTCCAGCCCTCAGGTCAACAGACCAATGAAAGCCCCATTATCCAGGACTAACCACTGGTCCTCCTGACCGCAGAAATGTGAATGCCGCCCACTCTGAGACGGTGTGTCACTTGACCATGATGGGAACGCTGAGCTGCTCCACGCTGGAAAATGAGGCGGAAACTGTGAGGTCGTGAATTAAGGGCTCAGTGTAGGTGCCATGCCCTTGGGGCAGCCAGAGGTGTGTGGCCACTAACAGACACATGCCCAACAGAAGACGATGAGTCAGCCCTAATTGTTTGCCCTCTGGGAATGTCACAGACAGACCCTTCCTGCTTGATGCAGACCTCTTTGTTCAGGCTTACTTTGTATTTCCAACGGAAATGTTCTGCCCCCACCAGCTGATCCAGCATCAGCTAACTGCACCTATCCCAAACTCAAAACATTATGAGGAAAAATGTGAAACCAACCCAAGTATTTAGGGAAAGTATCTATCAACACTGCTGGAGAGTAACTTCCATTTAGAAGTCAAGAGTTAAATTCATGACATCACTTGTAGCTCTGCCAGGAGACATGCTATTCATGTGACACACTGCTCAATTATCCAGCTGGACTCACAGAGAGGCCAAGCGGGTCATGCACCTTATGCAAGGCTACAACAGCTGTGGAAACCTGCCCAGAAATCTACACGTGATCCTACGGCCCCTTTACTTGCTTTCGTCTACTGCCCGATCCTTTCTCTGAGCCGCCACCGCATCTCCGCAGTGAGGTCATAGGTACGTGACGGCTGGGAGGGGTCCAGCCACGCTCTGGCACGCACCCCCAGGGCGTCACCTCCACCTCCTCCCCACGTGTCATCCTCCTCAGACCGCACTGCTGACGGACGAAAATCACTCCGTTACGGGAGGAGTGAAAAATGGACGCATTAGCAAATTTCCCGTTCCGAACAGCGTGTGAGGCGACGGACATAAATCAGAAACTGGACTCCAAATGCAGCCCCCTGAAATCAGAGAGGCCGCGTCGCTCAATCACTTACAATAACAAAACAAAAGGGGGCGTCTCGGTTGGTGTCCAAAGTTACAAAGCCTCGCTTGTTTCGTGTGTTTTATATCAAACGTAGAAAAGTCTGAGCATAAATCATTCAGTGTTGGCTTTCTCCTTTGCTGACTCTGGAATCCTGAGGGAGCTGATTGAATAACATAACTGTTGATTTATTACTTTAAAAAAAAAAAAATCATTTTCTTTATTTTTTTTTTCTGCCGCTTTCTTCACTTGCGGGTCACACAGAGTGCGTGTTTAGCTTTGTTAGCTGTGTTTCCTGCGGGCATGTCTGGAAGTTCATTTGCAGAGAACATTGCGCAGAGCAAGCCCTCATTTGTTCTTCCTTTATTTTTGACTGGGTTCTGGGAGAAGATCAATACGCCTCCTGAAGATGGTGTAATTTGAATCATGTGCACCGGGAGTGTGGCGGTTGCTGCCACCTCTTTGTGCTTGTGAGTGATGAAGAGTTTGTTTCCCTGAGGATCGCAGAGGGACTTAGGAACTTCTGCCTTCACTTGGCCACAGCTCTGGCATGGCGTAATATTGTATCTGAAAGGAAAGGAGAGGGGACCCGTAGGGTGCCTCATCACACTGACATCACAGGGAAGTTTCCCCTAATGCCTCCGCCCCCTATTTTGGCCCCCCATGTTGTCATACCCCTTCACTCGTTCTTCTTTCTCTCTCTCATGCACACAGCTTGGGCGAGCAAACAGCCCTGATTGTATATGTCATTGTCATCACCCTGAGAGAAAACCCGAGGGAATACACTCTGCTGTCTGATACATTCTTTTCAAGACTTTCTGCTCTATTCTTACAGCTGCAAGCAAGATACAGGAATTCATGACACTGCTCACTTGTTACCGTATGCATCCAACTTAGCAGTTCATCTGTTTACCATACAGTATTCTTTTACACAAACATACTCTCCCTAGCTTGTGACGTTGGAAAAGCTGCTTGAGAACACAACCGGAAGGGTTACAGGTAAGAATTTGAATCCACGGCCCTACAAATATGACCAAACTCCAGAGAGTACAAACCCTATAAAATGACTCACGCACAGCCCGTATTTTAAAGTGCTGACAGAAAGTGCAATGTCCTGACTAATGCATTCTGTGCAATTGCCCAGGACTGGCTGCGCCTGCTTGTAGCCAGTTTGTGTTTGGGAGGAAGGAGTAAGAAGTCAAATATCACCACAGAAATGTGGCGAAACAAACTCCTGCGCGGTCGCGCCTGGAGATCGAAAACCCGAAAACCGAAGCGACGGCCGCGAGCAGCCTTGGCTTTCCGAGAATGTCAACATGCCCCTGGCAGGTTCCGGCCATCTGTCCCTTCTCCCGGTGAGACGCGGTCCGAGCCGCGTGAGTGCTGCATGTGCAGAATTGCACGGGCTCCTCATTAGAGCGCCGCGCGGGTCTCTGTCAGGAAAGCAGGATGGATGGACGACATTTATCTTCTCCGTCCAGGGCACGAGAACAGAGAGACAGCGACAGTGATATATGAAAACTGCAGAGGGGAAAAAAATAAAGTACTTCAGCCTCCTGCAAGAGCAGCTCTGTTGTTATGTGTTTCAGTATATCCAAAAGATCACCTATTCTTTTTTTTTTATATGCATGTATACGTAAAGACATTGTCGTCTCCAGCATCTCATTCTGCCTGGCTTCATAGCTGGAGACAGGCAGGCCTAATTGTTTTTACTTATTTATCCCCCTCATTGATTTTCACTCTTGTTGTGTGCTTGTTTATGTTCCTTCCTCAGATTTTTTGTTTAACGCTTAATCCGCATTTCTGCGCTGCCCAAAGACACAAGGACGAAACTGAATTCGAGAGCTAAACCTGGGAACGACGCTGGCACCCTTTGAAATAAAGCACAAAACAAAACCACAACACACACGGTGCCGACTCCTGGCAGCGCTGGGAAGCAGCAGGATTTTTCCAAAGAATTCTGTAACTACCTTCCTTTTTCATTTTTTTTTTTTTTGATTTAAGAACAACTTGTTCCTGCACGCGATGCAATCCCGTGTGGACGGGAAACGTCTGCATACGAAGTGGGCCGAAACGCTTTCTGCCCCCGTCACCGGGAGCCAGTTCCCGAGCGCTGGACGTGAAACGTGGCCTGATTTCCACTCATGGCTGAACTCGGATCTGGGAGACCAAGAACAGCTTTGGAAGTGCTGCTCTGTCGAACCGCTACAGCTTAATATTTCTGGACAGAGGCTGATGTGCGCTGATGCATGTAACACTACAACCAAAAAAGACAATCGCCGTTCTGAGTGAAGTAACGGCAATAATACAGCAATTATGAGCCAAACAGATCAGAGCTGGCTTTTTAATAATGTCTAAGCGTTACAATCTGATACATCATTATCAGTCTAGCAGCAATATCGTAAATGTTCTTTTTTAATTGTAGAGTTGTACAATTTTAGATTAATGAGGTGCACATGTAAAGACATGTATAACAACACACTTTGCCTCATTAATGGAGGATGTGGGCAGGGGCAAACAAGCCTGGGCAAAGCAGGAGGGCAGGGTATTTGGCTCAAGCTGCTCAGCGACTACAGACTGCTGAGGAAGCTGGCAGAAAGGACAGTCCAGCAGTATTTCCTCATGTTTTAGCCTTTAGGGCCGAGTGCTGATTGAGCCTGTGGGTCTCATACTGTATGTCGGTCCGCTGTCCTTGTCACACCCCCACGCTCTGCCTCACCCACCTGCCAAGGGCTCTGAGCTGATGCCAGCCCGGCACCCCCCCCCTGCCCCCCTGCCCCCCACCCCCCACCACCCACCCAAACCCCATGAGTTTCCCCCGCTGAGAGCGCCCACTAAAAGCCCTTCCTTCCCCGCACAGCTGCTAATGCACAGCAAATGAGATTAGCGGGAGCTGATGGAGGCCTTGAATTACTCACATTCTGACTGGATTACCCAATAATTCGATTGGAGGCACTCTCTCTCCTTCCTCTTGTTTTGGCCTGGAAGTAGCAATCCCTTTCTGTCTCTCCCAACTGGCCCCTGCAACAACCTGGCTGTGCCCATTACAGTCAAGAGGGACCTTTGTTGCCTTTGACTGCATGTCTTGTAACTTCTACAGGTCTACCAACAGATAAAAAGAGATATTGCCTGTTCCACACATCCAAAAAAAAAACACCTGAGGATCTCACAGCATGTGGTAGGCATTTCTGAGGAATTCAAGCTTTTTTACCTGACAGTTAACCTGAAAATATATCCTGAAACATTTCACCTGGTTTACTAGCCCATTTTATTTATCTACCAACAAGCAAGATGACAGCAAAACAGGAAGCCTGGAGGATTTGTTTGAGTCTTTTCTACCAGATGTACACATGTTCTCCACAAATGTATCTTGGTGAACTTGGTGAACTGGTAAGGTATGTACTTTACTGACTTACTAGTTTGCTAGTTACCAAAATGGTAATGAAATCATTCTGATACACTGCTGCATATGTAGTTAGCTAGCCAAGCAGCAAGCCAGTCTGGCTTTCCAGTCACACATTTGCATGACCCTTCAAATTGCAAAAAAAAAAGCTGACAACTGAGAAATCAGGACTTCTCCTCCAGCTATTTGGGGCTGTACCAGCTTATTATTTATGCGCTGTGCACGGACATCACTCACAACGTCCATGACTTTCACCTAGTGAATGAGGTTAGGAGGAGACAACTCTGAGAATTATGGTAGGCTGGACAAACCAGCTGCATGTTTCACTGCCTAAAATGCCTGAAATGACACACAAACGCAAACATAAACAAGAAATATTTATTACAGATAACAGAGCACTGTTTTCTGTTCATACTTTTAAAGGTTGCGCCATGCCATCTCGAATACAGTAAATTGTTTTTGTTAAATCTGTTGTTTTTGCACAAAGGAGTCTGCTCTTTCTTGTAGAATATATATTTATTATCAATAACGTGGTTTGGAAGAAGTGCTATTGTTACACACACTGGCTATATTGCCCCAATACCTCAGATTCAGAGTTTTGAATTCTAGACTTAGTTTATTAGTGCTGCCTGTCGCGTCTGAATAGATGCCTGCAGTGAATAGGGTTTCATTTCTGCCTCACTTAAGCTGACAGGTAGAACCGGATATCTAAAGGTCAGAGTACATTTCACATCCAGGTGGCTTTGTGACATTAGAGACAGCACTGAAACAACAAGCAGAAGTCTGGCATAACAACCTGCTGGCCTGTGGATACACCAATAGCAGAGAATGTTCTCATAACTCCCCCTTTCTATATGAGCTGGATTTTTTTCTAAAGTGTTAAATCTATTTTTATGCCTGGAAGCCACAAGGTTGCCAAGGTTATTGAATGTTAAAAGCTAAAATAAAAACTAAATAAAAATAAATGGGAAAGTGACATGAAATGAGACAGAAATAGAACAAACAGGCCTCGTCGTTTGCTTTCCAGAAATGATGACACCTGGTTCATTGTGATGATATTGTTACTGCTGTTCTTAATTCTGATCACATCAGAGCAATAACTGGCAAATGAGGCGCCAGCATTTAGTGTCACTATGAATAAAGAGTTTATGACTGAGTCCCAGAAGCAAATATTATCAGGTCTATTATTCAGCCTGCCATAAAAACAAAGATTCTCTTCAGCAATAAGACAGTAAACTCTACACACTTTGTGTATATTCTTTCGCTGGCACCGAGTGTTCCATCACAAGAAGTCCGTAACACAGGAACAATGTCAATAACAACTGGAACTCCTTAGCTGAAACAGGAAAGAATACAGCGAACTCATCCTGCCGAGTGATTAAAGATCTCCGGTAAAATCTTGAATGAAGTTTACCTCAGGGGGCTGCTGTGGTAAGTACAAAAGCACAGAGTCCAGGAACACACCAAGCCCCAAAGTGCAGTGTGTACTATTGTACAGCAAGGTCTCTCATGAAGTGCCTTTAATTTCTCCTTCAGTAGTGAGGGCCACACATATACAATACATAAAACCAACAGAAAACTGTCCTCTGTGAAAATAAATATACATATTAGCTTCCTCTAAACCCACAGTCTATGAAAGGTGCTCATCTGAAGCTTATATATAACAGAAAAAAGGCTACAGATGAGACTTACGCTGTATGTTATTGCTTCTTCCTGCAGACTGATCTAAGGGTGAAACCACAATAAGATATATGAACCATTTCCTGAGAGAGGGAGAAGTGGTTGCTTTATATGAGTGGAATGCTCGTGCTGCTCATTGCTTTCCAGATCTGCACTGTCATGTTGCAATACATCCCCCTTTATGTTTTCCTGGTCCTGTTTTCTGTTTTCTCCATTATCTCCACCCAAGTAATCAAACGACCACAGGCGGTGCATCTGTTTTACATCACAACACAGGCCAGAGAAGCCAGGATACGGGAAACGTACCGTTCATTTAGGAATTGTGTTTTTTTAAAAAAAAAAAAAAAACAGACCATTTCTAATAATGTATGTCTGAGCAAGAAAAATGCACCTTTGTGACCATTTTTGCACCACACTACACAATGTCTTTCTTTAGTAAGGATGGAGAAAGTTAGTCACACTCATCACATCACACTGTACATATATTATTTTTACTGCATTTCTACTGTGGCGTAGCTCAGTAATCATTGTTCTGTTTAACAGATAATATCAGGAATGAGGGACTCACAGTTCTACCAGCATATTCGCTGTGTCTTCTATTGCACAGAATTAGAACCACACAGAGTTCCGCACCAGCTCCTGCAGTTCATGCTGCCTAACTATGGAAAATAAACTGGAAACCACCACACCTTTATGCCCTCAGCCAGACACAGCCAATCAGGTGAAAGTGAGAGATATCAACTCCTCAGACAAGAGGTTACACAGCCTAAAGGTTTAAGTGAGAAGACAACGGTTGTTTTCTAATATGCACTCACGGGTTGATTACTAATGATTTTATCCTTGATATATGATCTAATTAGATTGTGATCACATGCTCATAGCTTTCACTTGAAAAAAAATACTGGCTATGGATGCCAGTCTTCAGTTTCACCATAGTAGCATATCACTTATCAGTCTTATGAGTCAAAGTCTGCAATAGGATGGAGCTTAAATTGTGGTGGTAGGAGCTTTAAAGTGAACAGCAGTTCTGTGATTCTGACTAGCTTCAATAATCATTTTAACATCAACATACACTGTCCACCATCCAGTTTTCTACATATGAATATTCCCTTGACTGGCACACTATTCACACACCCACACCCACATGCACACGCACGCGCACACACACACACACACACACACACACACACACACACACATACACAGCGGAGCTCAAAGTTTCCCTTCTTGCAGGTCGCTTGGTGGGGAGAAAGCACAGGGTCGTGTCACAGTTTTAAATAGCAATCTTCTCCCTACCCTTCTGAATCTTTCCTATTAGGCTGATTTAGTGATTGGTCATACGCGCTCATGTCTCGGGCATTTATCAGACAGGTGGACTTGGCTTGGCCCGCGAAATTACCACAACAGGGTATTTCAGCGGCCTACGACTTCAGCTAATATGATTGAGGTTGCCGGATATGGAAATTGTCAGCGTAATTTAAAATGGCCCTGGCTTGCAAAATTCATTAGATGCCCAGGTGGCGAAATGGCATTCAAAGAGAAGAGGGAGGGAGTGAGGGGGAGAGAAAGAGAAAAAGAGGGGCTATATTGAGAGAGAGGGAGAGAGAGAGTACGGCACATTGCAGGCTGCAGAAACATCGTCCAAGAACAAAGAATGCATGGGGTAAATTAGGTCAGCACCCATGACTAATCAACATCCTATTCCGGTACACTGACTTCTGAATGCACCTACAAACTCACTGCCCTGAGCCCCGTGACAACAAGCAGCCTCAGGGTGGTGTCACTTAGACCATCAGGAGTCAACCAAAGTTTAACACTTCACCCGTGCTCAGTCATAGCCAGCTCACAAAGAGATCCTGTGACAACAACATACTGTTTTAGTGACCTCAGCTGTGAGATTAACTGACAAAATATGTCTTTTTTAAAGTGTGAATATTTTAGGCTCTTATTTAATGGTTCACAATTTTGGACTACACTTTAAAAACAGTTTAGAGTTATTACCATATTTCCCCATTCCCCATAATTTTTTTCCTACCAAAATATACATTTGAAAAACACAACTCACCCTACACTCATGGGCAAGTTAGCATTGTTAATACTAATGTTCACTGCTGAAAGGGAGGTGCTGCTGGACAAAGTGAAGGCAGCAGTGTGTGTTTGGCACACATGACATTTGCTGAAGTGCTGAAGTGTGCACACCTCTCCAATACACCACTTACCTGCAGCCAGCAGCTATTTTACACACTACAAGTCCCACGGTGCACTACAGCACAGCACAACACCATTTGGAGGATATGGTGCATCCACTCACAACTATTTACCAACTTACAGGCGCCAGATGAAGGTGGCATACTCAGTTTCACACCTTGTTATTGTATTACCAACACAAGATCGCACCTTTTGCGATACAAAAATGTTTATTTTTTTCCACATCAATTGCTGGAGTCTGATGGGTTTTTTGACTTGGTAAAGTGCATTACTGTAACTTTTAACAATTCCACTTCTTGAGAGGTGCCTTATTACCATGACTGCCTCATATTTAGCCAATACAGTCCATCATTACTAATATTTTATATTGTCAGTCTTGTGAAGTACTAACTGTTATACATACAGCATACATATATTTAGGAGGTAGATGAAATAATGGAAAAACCAAATGAAAAAAGGACTCTTATTTTGAAGTAACTAATTAAATTAAATTAAATTAAAACAGAATCTATGCACTTCACATTATTGTCAGAACTAATTAAAATTATATTTCTGCTATAAAAGGTATTTTAAAGACGTTCACTTTTTATGTGTAGTTTCAAATGCAACAGGAGAGATACAACAAAAAGAGGTCAATTAGTTGGGTCCAGAACTGCAGGTACATCAGTCAAAGAAATGGTAAAATTATTTGATCCGTCAAGGACTATAGTACTGAAAAGCATGATGACATATGCCAAACAAGGAAAAAATGCATCAGTAATAAGGAACAGTGGTGATAATTATAGGGTCACCAACAATGATAGATACATACCAGGATAGTTGCTGAAAAGCACAACAGCTTCAAAAATTACAGAAGTACATCTACACCTCTGTGACCCAGTCTCAAAAAATGTACATTGTGAGCTTTAGAAAGCTGATGGTAAGACCATTCGTGAACCACTTCGAACCGAGGCCAATGCACAGCATCCCATAACCTGTAATAAGCACAAAACCTGGATTTCCGAGCAGTGGAAGGAAGTAACATGGTCTCTGACTCTTTTCCCTGGACGGGTTTAGAGAAAGCCAAAGGTAGCCTTCAACCCATGCTACCTGTTCCCACCTTTTAAACATGGTGGTGTATCTGTTCTGGTATGGGCAGCCACTTAATTGGGTCTGTCATGGAAGCCATATATGATTCTGTGTGGTAGAATTACATCTGAGGAACACTAAGCCATTAGGCGACCAGATACCCCTTATGGTGCAAACATTGTTTCCTCAAGATGTGTCTGTATTTCAAGACAATGACACCAAGAGAATGACTGCTAATTGGATTCAAGAGTGGTTTCATGAACACCAGAATGAAGTCTACCTGTACCCACACACACATCACACATTGCAAATATATGCATATTTATGCATATATGGATTTTTCACTGACAGAGAGAGAGAGAGAGAGAGAGAGGGAGAGGCACAGAATGTGCTTAGTGTGTTTTCTCATGCAAGGGGCTAGAATGGAGTAGCTCACCTTTCAGCAGTTTGGTCACGGCTTCTGTAATGTAACTCTCAATTTCCTTTTTCCTCCCCTCCTCCCATATTCAGCACACTGGATGGTGGGATCAATATTAATTAGGCCTAAGTGTCGAGGTAGAAGGAAAAAGTGAGAGGCCTGAAAGCCAGCGACTACAGTTAACACTAAATGCTAATTAGCTGCAATAGTGAGGGGTGAGAGGGTAGCCTCACATCCAAACACACCCTGCGCCCACGCACACATATTCAAATGTACTGATTTTAGATGTGTGTAGATCTAGAGGCTGACTGTGAGTGTGTACTTGTATGTGTGCGTGCGTGTGTGTGTGTGTGTGTGTGTGTGTGTGTGTGTGTGTGTGTGTGCATACATGCCCGTGTGTGTTCATGTAAATGGGGGCATGTTGTGAGACAGACCAAAGGTGTGAGGGCTGAAAATCCTGTTCCATTTTCCACTAATTGGCCTAACTCTTATTCATGTACTGTGCCACACACTGCAGCCATTCCCTGCCTACCACTGCTGCCCTGGGAGAGGTTATGCCACATGGGGGAGAGTAACTCCCTCACCTTGCTAAGACTGCTGTTGTTCCCCCTGATCTGGACTTTAATAATGTTGTGATTCTCCCTGAATTGCAAACATATTTTCCGCTAAGCCTTAATATACAAATGCCCAGGGCTGTTTTTATTTTTCTGCCCACTTAAACACTGCGTTTAATCTGATGTATGAGATATGCCTAGAGTGCACATTGTTGATCACATCTGAAGCGAAAAATTCTGCTTCATGCCTTTCCCCAAGCAATTCCGAGTACAGAAATAGGTCTTTAAACATGCATCAGTGTGTCGGATGTATCCTACAGACATGACAGTTTCCTGTTATCTGTGAGGGAAAAGGACTAATGGCATAGCATCACACAGGGATGATTCACCTTGCCCTGTGTACTCTTACCTTTTACTTCCAGAATGGCATTTTTTGTTCGATTCACCTTGTTCTACAGTCTGAGCCTTTTAGGTGCTGCACTGTAAGGGTATATTATTAATTTGCTTAGCATATACCCTTATACAAGCTGAAGCAAACAATTCCCATTTTTACACTTTATCCATTTTTAGAGCTAAGTATTTACCGAAGCAATTAAGGTTGCACACCTCAAAGCCCAAGATCTTTAACAGACAAGACGGCCGCCATGAGGAAGTACGCATTCTCCACTCAAAAATACATACAAAAAATGTTTTTTATGTAGTTTGTTTGCACTCACTGCCTTGCAATCAGAACACACACACATCCTCTGACTTATGGCACACGTGCATACACACACACACACACACACACACACAAAGTATACTGGGAGACAGACAGACAGTCTAGAAGAGTGCGGTGTGCAATAAAGCTGCACCTCTTGCTACTGTGATTGCAGCGAGGATGCTTCTGTCAGGAGCACACAAATCACAGAGGGATTTATTAAGCGCTCTGAACGTTTCGGTATCTGCGTCCCCCGCGTTCAGCACACCGCTGCTAGCCACCGAAGGCGCGTCGGCATCTCCGTAGATCTGCCTGCGTTCTGTCCTTTCCAAACAGCAGCGGGAGCTGAAACAGTCGCGGAGCGCAAAAGGAAAGACAGACACAAAAGAGACAGGGTTCCTGCGGCGTCTGAAGGGGGGATGCGAGACGGAGAGCGGGGAGCAGCAGCACCACCGCCCTGGTTCATCCGTAGCCCGGCTAAAATCGGGCACAAACAGGGGGACAGACAGAGAAGGATGAATGGCTGGCGCTGAGGAATCTAATCCTGAGTTAATTGGTATGACTGATGAAGACAAATTGAAATGGGACAGCTGAAATGGTGTCTCTCACTGGAGATGTGGAGGCGGCAGTTGGGGGAGGGAGGGAGGGGTCGCTTCCAGTCGGGCAGCAGCTGACAGCTCAGAAAATACTCCATCTCCCACACAGTTACCATAGTTATTAAAAAGTGTAACACTTTCCATGAAGATTCGAAAAAAAGACCTGCATAACACCTAACCAGAACATGAATAATCATTAATACCTATGCCAAACAAAATCATCTATAATAAGATGTGCTGTGTCAATACCAGCATAATTATATTAGCCATAAATTACATTACTATCAAATAACCAATCTGAACGCTATAGAAATGTCTCTTATGGACGGTTGTTGTTATAATACTGTTATAATGTTGTAATATTGTTGTAATAACTCTATGGGTGCATCCTAATCGCATGTTATTATTGTATATGTACTAGTATACACTACCTATGTAAACTGCTCTTGATGATGTGTCTGTAAAAGGAATAAATGTAAATGCAACGAATAAACGAATAGTGACATAACCTTATGACAGTCATATATTAGCTGCCATTATGTTTCATTTAATTTTTGCTTGGTGTTTAGGTCTCTGTGATACAAGTTTCTTCATAGAAGGTGTTGCCAAAATGAGCAATAGTCCAAATAATCCACTTGCTATGTGCTGCATGCATTTAAGGAATCAGAACCACTGAGTTCGTCCAACTGCTTTGGCCTTTTGGCCCTTTGGACCTTTCAGTGACTCCGTGAAAACAGACCAATAATGTCCAGTCATCAGAGGACAGTACACTTGGGTCTGACACTCAGACAACAGAGATTCACAAAGGTTAATATAACATTTAAGTAATACAGTAATGGCCATAATGATAAAAGCTCTCTCACTCCACATTATATTTGGTACCATGTCATTTCCAATGGGCAGTCAAGTGCCTGATTTGCAGGTGAGTGCTGTGGGGCTCTGGTCTCAGCTACGCTCACAGACTCATTAAAGCCCACAGAGCACTGGCAGTGGGGACTCTGCGGAGAGATTCCAGATGGACTTTGACGGGCACACGGGTTGGTCGGCAGATGTGGACTGCTATGTGCCGCTGCTTTAAATGCCAAACTGAACGAGGCCAGGCCTCTAATCGAGCGGGAACGCTTCGACGTGGCTGTTAACTTCAAATGCCTCCCTCCTCCGGGGAGGAGAGACTGCTCACAGTGAGGGAGACGTGCGCGCGGAGAGGCCGACTCTTTGCTGGCGGGTAGAGCTTTTCACGGTCAAAACAAAGCCCTGCATGACAACTCAACAACCGCAACCAAAGGAACAACTGTGACGGATTTCTGGGAATCAGGTGCTGTTGAGGGCAGAATTCAAAAACCCACTGGCTAATTAATGGATTTCGTGATTGTATTGAATTGACTGGCGGGTCAATGAACCAGATTAATTTTACAATGTTTAATTTTTACTAGCTACACAACCAAAACAATAAAATACAAAAATGCCAGAGAAATTGACTTTTTTTAGGGCAGAGACAGCTTAGAGCTCTAACATGGCTGCATTAACTAACTTTCCCAGACCAATAAGATACATCTTATTTTTTGGAAGCTTATCAATCCATTACTGGAATTAGAAATTGTAGCAATCTCTATACAGCCTGGTAATATCAACAGCCATCTCTGCTTCTTCTCAAAAAGAACACTGATGTTTACATGTTACACATTCAGCATCAAATTCCCTGCTTGCAGGATTTTAGCTGATAAATGTGCACCTCTCAGCATAGAAACATCTTTAGACTATCCAACAACTGTGTTTGGTGAATTGAGTTAAAGGCACATTTTAAAGCCAGTTACATACATACACAACTAACCAAAAATTCAGGAAAATAGAGCAGGGGACCAGTGCAGATTAAGAAGAATAAACAGGGCTCTTCCCCTGATACAGACATATAAAGGGCAGGTAAACCATTATGACAGCAGCGTGCCTGTGGGGTGGTGGGAGGTCAAAGCACACTGAATAATGCATTCCCTTATCCACCTTGTGCGGCTCCACTATACCACTGAGGAAAAACACATCATCATACGCCCACTGCCAGCACATCATTGTGAGAGAACTTTCAATGCCAAACATGCACCACACCATGATGAAAGATCCTAGCCTTCACATTCTGTGTGTCCACAGAAAACATGTTGCTGTAAAAGATCTCAGCCTTCACGTTTCATGCACCCGCCCACACAACATTACTGCGAGGGAGAACAACCTCCGTGTTCTTAGAGGACACATCTATGTGAGCCTTGCAGATTGGCCAGAAAGAGGCAGTGATGTTGATACAGAGCTTCCAGCAGCAGGCCCAGCAGTCAGCTTTTCAAATCTTTCATGTCTGTGTTCAGTAGCAGTTTGACAGCTCTATCGAGATGTCTTTTATTCTGGATCAGTTATAGGAAAAAAATACGAAAGAGTGAGAACGATTTCAGAGGAACACAATGACACGCATGGTCTGCTGCTTGTCAATCCTTCAGCAAAACCTGTAGCAGAATCCATCATTCAGGAGAAAATCACCCTGAGTTTACTCATACATGTGTGAACAGTGTACATGGTTTAGGAGATCTGTGACTTCAGAGAATCAGTGAACAGGTAACATATTCATCTTATTTCAGATACACATCATTAGGCGTTAGAAATCCTTTATTAATGCGTATTCTGCACAATGCAGTGAAATAACTTGCCATAAATAATTAAGAATTTTACAGAACCCTGAATCACATAGGCTTTAATACAATAATAATATAAAATGGTTGATATTCATTACTCTTTTATTAGTTACTTAGAAATCCTAAGGAAATTTGATCTCTCTCTGTAATTGCAGTCTAAACCACTACTCCTGGTGTCAGAAATTCCCATAATCCCCTAATTTCCATGAGGCCTACTTCGCCCTCGGTTCTCACTTAAGGAGCAGTGTTCATTATGAACGCCTCCTGGCTGTGACTTTTCAGCTAGCCCTCCGCTCCCTGTCACATTGCTCCGTGTTTCCTAGCAGAAAGCTTGTTCTGCCCAGTAATTTACCTGAAACCATCCCATGGTGGATGAATGAAGCTCAATTAGAGTATTAAGTCAGAGTCAGAAAGATCACCCCCCCCCCCTCCCCCCCCAACTCAAAAACACACAGATACAAACACACACTTTACCCTTCAAAACCACACTGCACCTTGCAAAGAGGAGCCGTGCTAAAATATACAGCTAGGGAGGAGAGGGCGGGCTCTCATATGCACAGAGATTGCATATGTGTGTGGATCTGCATGCATATATCTCATCAGGCGCTTAATGTGCTGTTAAAGCCAGCCGCCAGGAGAAGGCATTTTCCCATTTCGCTCTGCCTCTCGCTTGTCAGTCTCGCATCGCGCGTGTGTGGGCAGACTGGTAACATTCAGATTAATGTGACACTTCTCATTTCACTCTGACCAAGGCCATATGCTTTACTGAACAGCAGCTGAGACGGTTACTGGATTCGGTGATGACTATCACAGATGAAAGATACAATTTGCGGTGAAAAGGCCACATGCGGTGAGCAAAGGAGAAAATACATTTTAAAAAAATAGCCATTCGAAAAGAATGGCTGGTTATCCAGCAGGGGGTTACGCCAGGGCTGTGCAGCGCTGGGTCGAAGGGGCTCCAAGGCCTGCAGGGCTACTCAACCCAAGTCCTAGAAGGCCAGAGTACCTGTCAGCTTTTGACAGAGCCATACTATTAACAACTTCATTCAAAAAAAAAAAACATTCTCTTGATTGATCTGAATTGATGTAGCTTCAGACAGAGATTATGACAGTGATGCTTATTTTAGCCTCTCACATTTATATACTGATAATTTACTGTTTGCAAAATCTTGAAACCTTTTGATTTGTATTCTTTCTCCACCGTTACTTTATTTACATCCTTCCAAATGTATCTGAAGAGATGTTGTCCTCACTGAATTAGAACAGTAAGATGCTCTCTGTGCACTGCAAAAAAACTGAAGGCTCTGATGCCTACCGAAATATTTTACTTCATCAACTTACAGGTGATGAAAAGTTCCCAGTTGAAATACATGACAGCAAATGTTTAGGTAAGCCTTTTGTTCTATGTCAATGAGTTAAATAGCTTTCCTGACAGACTGAATGACTAACATAAGTATCAAAGAGACACATACAAAACCGTTCCGTAAACTTAATTTATTTACACTCAGACAGAAAGAAACAATATAAAAGTATAATCTCTCATGAAATCTCATCACAAAATGATTGATTTCTGCACGAGTAATTAATCACACAAGGTAAAAACAAAATAATTAGTTGATCATTTTGACCATTAATGAGGTTAACGTGAAGAGACGGAGAGATGGAATGTTCCAGTAATTTTGACTGCCTTTTCCTGGCGTTTGGGAACAATCTTTTCCTTCTCCCCCATTGGCTATGGGGTTTCCTGTTTTCTATTCCCTCATACAAAAATGCCAAGGGCTTTTGGACAAGTAACTGTAAAAATGAGCCATGACAAATACATTTTGCTTGATTGATTGGCTTCACAAAAGTGTGCAGGAGAGGGTTAAAGAGAGCTAGAAAACCGTCTGGACCACACCCCCTGAGGACTGAAGCGGAGAACATTTGGACTATGTCAAGCGTCCCTGAGCCATAGAAATCTGGTGCCTGTCCAACTCTATGAGCCAACACAGGCTCGGACAACACATCTACCCCCGCAAAAAAATCCACTTTGCTCCACTAAACGTGGCTGTTCTTCAGTCAGTCTTTTCCCAGCGAAATCAAATGTACTGAATTTCAGATGTAGAACTATTTCCTGGAGGAGGGTCCTAGGGAGTTTCAGAAGCATTTGTTGAGTTGTATTTAGAGAAAAGAGAAAGAAAAAAACATATTCCAACAATATAAAACCCAGAAGGGACAGATGGGAAACAGAACGTTCTTTGGACATTGTACAATCGTTACACGTCAGAGCTGTAATCTGGTTTCCAGCGTCTTCTTCCAGCGCTCTGATCAGGACTCAGAGACATAGAAGGCAGGCGGAGCCTCCACCCAGACCCTGCAGCAGAAATACCAGGCCGGTCTGGGCCCACAACCCTCCCCCTGACAACGGCCGTTGTATCTCACCAACACCCTCGGCACCCACCACACACTCCTCCTGTTCACTTCACATCTGCCTTTGAAAAATCCTACTGGTTTGGCTTCAAGCAATGTCATGCAGAGGACATATTACAAGTGAACGAATGTAACAACAGAGACACTGTATTTTCAAACAGGCATTTGGGAAAATAATGTGGCGTCAGTAATTTTAATATCCAGAATTCAGGGAGAAAAGGATTACTAGAAGCCAGGAGAACAAGGTTGCAAAGTACAGAGCACCAAACAGCACAGGTCATATCCATAATTCACTGCAGTAACTAGATGTCAGGTGTACATGGAATTCTGAAGCTTGTTTTTAGAAACAGACAAAGCTCAAGACACAAATACATACAAGACTCAAGATATAGATTCACATCTGAAAAGGAATTTAATTGCCTGAAGAGTCAAACATCAGACAGAATATATGCAGCATCTAGCATGATAGGACACCAATCTGCTGCCAGAAAGGCTGTCTTGACCTGGGCCTTTCCCCTCTGTAAACATCAAAGGAATAATGTGCTGTTGGAAAATTAACACACTAGAAATCACCCTTGTATTGTATTTGTCTTGGATGTGCATACAATTACTGCACATGTAACTTCTGTGCTGTGTAGTTGTTCCATTTCAGAGATATATTTTGCTCTATTGTACAGAACACAGTATCCCTATGTTCCTTTAATTCATGTCTGCTATGATTTCAACTGTTTACATGAGATACACACTGTGACAATTCAAAAAACGTCCAAACAAGCATTTTTCAAGTCTTTAATTTTAAAAGGTTAAAACTGAAACAACTCTCTATCTACATTAACAGATAAAGTACAGACTTTTCTTGTCATGGAACAACCTTGAATAGCCTTGGATTTATCTAATATGAACTCAGGGGTGGAAATTTTCAGCCTGTAGAAACAAACATGCCTTTATACTCTACACACCCACATATGTACATACACACAATATATAGGTTGAGTGGTTAGGCCACTGGTTTTGAAGACTGTGGGTTCCAATCCCTGGCAGAATATTTATGTTACGTCTTTGCAGAAATGCAAAAGGTACATTGAGTACATTGCTGTAGTAAATATCCTGCTGCATAAAGGAGTACCTAAATGTAAGAGGGGGTAAGCTGCAGGCACTGTGAGTTCCCCTGCATGAGGAATTCATTAATTAAATAATGAATTAATGAAATAATGTAACATCAAAAAAAGTGCTGAATGCATAGCGTGAGTTCCCCATCTATGATTCATTAATATGTAACATAGATTTTTTTTAAAAAAAATATTCCCTAGTGTGGGATATCTGGAACTCATCCAAAGTCACCCATTGTACAAAGGGAAGGTAATGCTCTCCAGGCAGCCAATCTGCAGATAATCAGAGTCCAGCTGGGTGGAGGAGGGACCAGCCTACAGCCAGCCGCAGGGCAGCAGTCTGTCCTGCCGTCTCTGCGCAGTGCCCAGATCAGATCGAGCGGAGCACCTTCACAGTGGAGCTCACGGAACGGTCAAGAAGACAGGGGCCGAGCTAAACACCTATTTCACCTCTGCTTATCTCTCTCCCTGCGTGACAGCATGCCTGCATACTGTATGTCTGTCAATGCATTCTTGCATATCTCTAACTCTGTGTCTTTGCACCTCTGCAAATATCTGTCTCTATGTCTCTGCGTATCTGCACCTTTGTAAATCTGTATGTTTTTTTCTGCATGTCTGCACATCTGTTTCTGTGCCTCAATCTGGCCCCAAAGATTCCTATTTATTATAAGAAATTACTCTGGTTCACGACGGGAAGATCACAGGCCTCAGGAAAACTAGATTAAGCTCTCTTAGGCTGTCAGATGCACCTTTCCAACAGCAAAGCACCTTTCTCAGAGAACCACCCAGAACTCTGAGCTTTAGAGAAAGATCTCCTGAAGTCCCGGTAAAGAGAAGCTCAGAGATACCTTGACTAGAAAAATCTTCTCTGCAGCTGCTGATATTAAAATAACCTTTTAAAATTACAATAACTCTTTGGTTTCCTGTTTTTGTAAACTGTACTGGTTACCTCAGAAAACAGACTACATGACACAAATGTACCTCCTCTGTTGATGCCAACAGTAAGAATGCCCTTTAACAAGATTGGTTTGTCCTAACAGTAACCAGAGGAATTGCTGACATTAGACAATAATGGTGCTGAAATGTTCCTTGGAGCAGGAACCCTGAGGGTTAATCTGTACTCTACTCCTGCTGGCCTCTAATATCCTAACAGCCTCTCACTGAGAGAGAGAGATAGAGAGAGAGAGAGAGAGAGAGCGACGCTTTATTTTCAGCCCTTTTCTCTACGGAAGGAAGAGACAGTGCAGGAGGAAGAAAGAGAGAGAGAAAACATATCATTTGCATAAAAGCTTTGAGTTGCCTTGAACCAACAAAGCATCAAGTTAAAGTCCCACTCGGAAACGGACACTACAATCAAGAGTTGGCACCTTGTAATTCACACTGATCTGCTGAAGGAGAAAATGGCAGCCCGAGGCTCGCTGCCGAGCGAGGAGCTTTTATCCATCCAATCAAGCCCCAGCCTCAGCACACCTCACACCCTCGACAGAAGAAGACACGTCCGTTACACTTCTCTGACACTCCACTTCACTTCTTTTAAGAAATATTTCCCTCTCTCTGTTCATCACCATGGCTGTTTGGTCTTTTGAGGGGTAAAGACAACGAGAGGGAGAGGGAAAATCAGAGAGGATTGAGGGAGACAGAGAAAAGGAGAAGCTGCTAGTCAGAGAAAAAGAGGGGTGGGAGAGAGAGAGAGAGAAAGACAGTAAGAGCAAGAAAGAAAGAACAGGGAGAGAGAACGAGAAAGGCGGGCAAAAGGCGCGATACACAAGCAATTACAGAGGAAAACTCCTGTCTTCTGGGGGAAATGACTGATGCTCCCTCCTCAAAAAGGGGCTCTCTCACAATGCCCTGCCCATGACACAGGCACGGCCAGGGAGGAGGAGGGCATTACAACAGGCTTGTACAGGCACGGTAATTACAGCAAAGCCGTCCGCCTAACTCCCTGAGGGAGGAAAACTGTACAAATTCACAATTGGAGGAGAACTGGACACAGGAGCAGGAAATAAAATACATTTTACCCCTTAGGGCTGTTTTGAAAATACACACAAGCGCGTGCAGACACACGCGCACACATACATCCACACCTACTTACATGTGAACGCGCACACACATGCCCTTAATAAAAAATGTTTAATGGCATTGCAGCATGAATAGGCGCGACTCGATTACTCTGACGTTTAATTTAATGAGACCGAAGCCTCCAGACTAACTTCTCTTAATTGCGCTTTCCTTTATAACTCAAGATATATGTGGCAATATAAATTGCTCTGAAAAAAAAAAGCCAGGCTCCTCGTCCTTACAACAGCATGCTGTGGGATTGCAAAAAGCCTTTCCTTCGACCCTCTGTTCATTTCTGACGCACTGTGTGACCGCCTGCACTGATGGACAATGATAAAACA
Organism: Megalops cyprinoides; assembly: GCF_013368585.1. NCBI lineage: Eukaryota > Metazoa > Chordata > Actinopteri > Elopiformes > Megalopidae > Megalops > Megalops cyprinoides. The sequence continues at coordinate 23,529,814 of NC_050592.1, forward strand.
TGCTGATTTATGCTGAGAGCACAATCTTCAATGTGATTATGCGCAAAGATTGCATACAGGGGGTCCATGAAAAATCACCACCACTCTGTCTTTTTATGACATTACCACTGCTCTTCACCTTCTGTGTATGTATGATCGCACGCATGTATGCAGCATTATTCTGGCCTTGTGCTCAGTCATACAAGGCTGCTGCAGCCATTATCTGTCAGGTTATGATACATTACGCACACACGCTAAGCGCAGAAAGAGACACACTTAACACTTGCACTGTGTCTTTCCTGACAACACAATGCAGCTGATAGTCAAGCTTTAACAGGGCAGGAAACAAGCAGTGTTCTGTGGTGTCTTGTGAAACTCTGCATCAAACTAGTTTTGACATTGTGCCTTGATCGTAAGATGAGGCAGAGGCACTGTGGGAAAGTAATCGATGTGGGCGGCTGATTGAAACAAAACCTGTCACTGGTGTTAATGAGATTTACACACACACACACAGATGTACACACAAGCGTGCACATGCACATACACATGCCCACTCACACACACACACGCTCACTCACTCACAAAAGACACACTCTCATGCATGTACACATGCACTCATAAGCACAAAGTCATTCGCTCGCATGTACATGCACAAAACATAAACAGATGCACCCACACATGCACACACATACATCCTCTGAACACAAGCTAGCCCAGGTCCATCTGCCTAGGAGCAGAATGCTCAGCTGGAAGCCCTTGCCGGGGGTTTGGAGACTGCGTGACTCTGTGCCCCCCTTAATGTGCAAGGCAGAGAGAGCGTTAACAGTCCTACATCAAGTCAAAAGACGGACTGTGGGCCGTTGCCTTGCAGAAATAGAAAAAAAAGAGAGAGTGGAAAAGGCATGCATTTAAATGGGATTTAAGCCACGGCTCCCATTTGTATTCCGCTGGCACTCTGTCTTATGAATATTGGAGCAAGGACGCTTTACGGAAAGAGGAAATAGATAAATCGCTTGTTTTAAACGTGGCACACCTGAGCCACCTCCTTCAAAGCCACAGCTCTCAGTCACTTCCCATACTGTTTCACCTGATTTAATAAGAGCAGGCCAGTCTGTATTCCGCCTCTTCACTATCGCCACCATCATCTTCATCATAACTGCATTACCACTCGTCACCATCTACAATATTACTATCACCATCACCAATATGATCACCACCATCATCATCATTAACAGTATTACAGCATCATCAACAGCATTAAAGCATCACTGTCATTATCATGATCATCATTACCAGCATCATACACACCATTGTCATCTTCCTCATCATCATCCACTGTGCAAGCTATATTTTCATGCAAAATGGCTCCTCCCCTGACTGAGAGGACTTTATCAGCACACTGGGTCATCCAAAGCTCTGACAGTCTGCAGCTGTCTGTCAACAACAGACTTCACAACATAACTTCCTGTTATGATGTGACAAAACAGGAAGTCAGGTTGTCTCCGCTGTTTGCTTGCCAATGTGGCCTCTCACCTCTACGTCCTCCTCCTCATCATCATCATCATCATCATCTCAACCAGCTTGCTGTTGACACAGCGTGTACGATGTGCACAGGCAAGTTCATATCAGCACCAATGGTGAGCAAGTTTGGCTTTATTTTTAGAGCACAGGTAACGGTCAATAAGAAGACATTTAAATCTATATATCTTCAGCGCCTTTAAAATAAACAAAAACAGCACAAGAGAGAAAATTCAAAAACACTGACCCCACCTGCAGTTAAAAAATAATAAAGGAAAAAACTGCCCCCTGACCTTACTTTCCCAACTTCCTCCAGCACACCTGCCCTGTAGGAGGGGCCTCATCTCTGACAGCCTGCCGTGGGGATGGGGCAGCGTAACCGATAGGGAGAGTAACCAGTGAGGGCTTACCTTAGCCATCTGCGCCTGCACTCCATTGGCCTTGAGTGACGCCACAGCCTTCTGAGCTGCTGCGGGGCTGTCGAAATCAACAAAGCCATAACCTGCCCAGACAGACAGAGAGAAAGACAGAGAGACAGACAGGGAGGATAAACAGAAATGCACTTTAACATCAATCCGTGTCACAGCAATAGGGTGCATTATGTAGTTTTGTGACAATTTTAACAACAGTGTTGCTGGCTGATGCCTCCCCTGCTCAATAAGATCAGTGACTCAGATGGACAAGTGAGGTGACACTAGATGATGTGTTGCTATTCTGTCTCGGTGGCTCAATTACCTGCTTTCTGAAGTTGTCAGAAGCCACAGGGACTAGAATTCTTTTGCGTCACCAGCAAACCAGGAATGTCAAAGTCATTATTTGAACAGTGATGAAAATCACTTGAGATTTCAGGCACAAATCAGCTGCAAACCAAAGGGTACCAAGACTGTCAAGACTGTCTCAGTCACAGAGCCTATCTCACTGAAAGCCAACCCGCTGTAACTCGGTATTTACATATTTCTTCTTTTGGCTCCGCAACAATCACTTCCCGCAAACTAACGCAAAATGCTTTCTCACACTTCCTGGAGCACTGCAGTGATGTCTACCACAATGCCTCAGTGAGGTAATCGGAATGTCACGTCTAGGTTCACAACCTGACCCTGCCTGAGAAATAACACCGGTGCCACTCATCTTTGCTGTGGCAAAACACCCGTGCGGCAGGGAAGCGGGTAACTGACACAAAGCCATTCTGGTGGTTTGTTCTTCCCTCCGTGCAATGAGCCCTTCAAAGGTTAACAGCGTGTGAACATCTTTTCTTGTGGAAATCCATCACTGGTGAAAAGTTCAGCACTACGCCCTGCTGATTTACGGGTTATTGTCATCCTCTCCTTCCCCCAGAATACATCACTCCGAGGTCAGATTAGTGTTAATTAAAAAATTTGTGCTGGATTAAAAACAGTCAAACATGCCCGGGGATCCACTGATTCAGAAGTAATGTGTAATAAAAAGAGGATAATGCGCGAATGAGTGTTGTGGGTGAGATTCTGCCCGGAAATTAGCTTGGTTATATTCCATGAACGCGCAGTGCCCAAAGCACCCAATGTGGCCAGCCGCCACCTCTGAGACACTGGCAACAAAACGCGGACTACAATGGCTGAGCCAACAAGAGTTAGGATGGCAACTCTTTCCATCTTCCATTGGAAAACCAGAAACATTTACTTGTTCTAGAGAGTTCTAGAAGCTGAAATTACTTCAAGCTTCTGTTGCATATGGGATGGGTGTGCCAGACTCTACCTCTTCCCACATCCTCTGTGAATGTAACCCTGGTGTTGTAGTTTCCTCATCTTGCAATGCTTTGATCGCGCTGTCACTGGTTTATATTTTGTTTGTGTCATTCTGGTTATATTTTGTTGTCACCATTGGTATTACCAAGAATATCTTCAATAACATGCTGGAAGAAAAAAGACCTCAGAAACACTTCCAGTTGTTCAAGCAGTATCTACATTTTTAAACCATCTCAGAATGAATGTAACAAAAACCAGTTCCAAAAGAGCTCCACCCATATACATAATATCTGAGCATTTCCCAAAAGCCAGAGCACAACCCCAAAAATAACCAAGACATGTGGATGCCATTCACTTGCACTGACCAAGTGACAAAGGGACATGTTTTAGGGATTAATGATGACTAATGGTGCGCTTTCTAAAAGTGCATGTCCATATAAAGTGTCACTAAGACAGACACACACACGCACACACATACACACACACACACACACACACACACACACACACACACACAGCCACACTGCCTCAGTATGTCAGTTTTAATTATTTCCTTGTGAACAGGACAATGACATTTTGGAATTTCAACATGATTCATCTTTTTTTAAACTTAATATGCTTCCCTTTGCTCCCATCTCTCAGAGCTGTTTAATCTGACAGGGGCTATGGGGGACTGTGGGGGGCTGTGGGGAGCTGTTGGGGGGGGGGGGGGGGGCATGATGTCTGTCGAAACAGTGGATGTGCTGGAAGTCAAGGCCACAGTCTGCTCAAATTTCACTCCTTTCCAATTTCACACACAATAAGAGAGGGTCGGTGATAAATGTAATAAAAATGAACAGTTCCATTCATGGGAATTTATATTTCAAAACCTGCTATAAAAATTCACAAATTCAAGGACACCTTGATTGTTGCTTCACAACATACTATTGATTAGGCACAAATTAGATCCAATCTGATAATTGACTACCCTGTCCAACCAAACACTGTCCATGAGTCCACACCCCCTCCTAGCTACCTGTGACATATACAAATGATTAGACTGCAAGGGACCAGCTCCATTCCATACCTTAGCCCAATCACAGGGGGGTCTGGCCCTACAGGGGGGCCTGATTTGTGTGCCGTCAAAGCCCAAAGCTGAGAGAACTTAACTATCTCTAGCCCCAGAGGTCTCATTTTCACATACATATATGCCCACACACCCACACCCAACAACAAGAGTCAGTACGTGTGGTAGTGTGTGTGGAAGGAGCCAAAGTAAGAGAGAGCAAGGAGAGGGGGAGAGAGAGAGAGAGAAAGACGGAGAGAGAGTGACTTGCTGAAGGAGTGCCTGGGAGGCAGGGCATCTAACATTTCTGAGTACGAAGGATTTTAGAAACAGCAAGTAAATTTGCCATATCGTATATAAAGCTGACAGTTAGCCACCATGGAGAGACACATTTGATGGAATAAGTAATACCTGTTGTATCAATTAACAGTTACCACCACTGCCAAAAAACAACTATCAAGGAAAACGAAGTTAGGTCCAATATGGCACATTAGACTATAGAGTGAGCACAAAGTTTGTGATTATTCATGCTCCCACTTGATTTAGAACAGTGACCACACAGTTGAATGAGAACTGCCATGGTAACTGAACTGTGCTTATTGGATGGGTGGAATGGAAAAAAGTGACTGAGTACAGTAGGAAAATGAGAGAGAGGGAGAGTGAAATAGAGACAGGGGGAGAGACTCACCTAAATTAGGTCAGTTTTTGAGTAAGCACAGGTATGCCTTACCAACCGGAGACACAATGTAGGGTTTACAGTGTGGAGGTGAGGCCACAAAGCAACACTCAAAGCATTTACTAAGTGAGCCAGCAGTCAGCTACAGTTAGTACAGCCTGGCTGCCTGTGTGTGTGTGTGTGTGTGTGTGTGAGAGAGAGAAAGGGAGAAAGCGTGTGTGTGCACATTAGTCTTCACTCTCGGAGTGCAGTTAGCCTGGCCAGTGGCATGTGCACATTAGTCTTCATTCTTCAAGCACGGTTATCAGAGCGCACCAGAGCAGGGCCTCGTGAGGTATAAATGACCAAAGTCACACCAGGCCATCTGCTTACAAAGGGCCATAGCGTGCAATGTGACCAACCTGTCCCTGCTTAGGTTTATTCTACCAAAGGGCAGATCTACTCAACAGTTACGCAATCCAGCAGGCTTCCCATTCTCACAGAGCTACAGAACCAAGTGTATTTGTTCAATCAATACAATTATTTAAGTAAATAAAGTCATCTATGTGCCTGGCTGCAATGACAGCCTTAAAACACAGTGGACGTACAGGACAAGGTGTGCAGTATCCAATCAATATAAAATTATACCATTCCAGATTTACTAAAGATAGAAACACTAAGACAAGACACGTACTGTAGAGTTTTGGCCAGATATGCATGTTTATCATTACTGGGATGCTACAGGTAATTCCAGAGGAAATTCTGTTTTAGATGTATATGAATAGACATAAGAGACAAGGAGTAAACACATGGATTGTTCACTCCTTGATATTTACAAACGTTTCCGCAAAATTCTGGGGAAATTTACGCAAACTCATCCCGTGTGGGTTCAATAAAGTCAGACAAGAGAGCTTCGGGGAGGTCTGAGCTTCAGAAGACACGGTCTGAGTTTCCGAAGAAATCTCGAAAACGTTTTCATTTGAAGGGAGAGCTTCACAAGAAATCCCGAGAAGGTCTTAACATGACAACGGCGGGGATGGAAGGGAAGTGCCACGTCGGACTCTCCTGCGTTCAGGCACCGCCGCCTGAGGCAGGCCAGCCACACACACACGCGCGCTCACACGGACGCCTCCCGCTGCCACGGAGCACCGAGGTACGAGACGGAGATCCGCCGCGTGGCGGCTGAGATAAGGCCGGCGTTGGCAGCTGGGACGACGCCGCTATCAAAGCCCAGGTTAATTGAGTGCAGCTTTAATATCTAAATCCCACGCAACGTCCGGGGAGGATGCAGAGATCAGCCGATTACCCAGCTGTGCCCGGCGTGAGCGTCTTCATCACGGCCTCATCGCTTCTACATCTGCCCACAGGTTTAATCTCAAATTCTCCACGATGATCACCATGCGTGTTTAATTGGTGTGCTTTGTCTTCTGACCTGTATGTGTGTGTGCATACACACATATATACCTATATGCATAAGACATACAGTACATACATACAAACACACACAATAAATAGCACTATTCCAGATAGTGGAGTCTTTAGTGTTCTCCTTTTGTATTATGTACCATCAAACTTTTTACAGTTTTCACCACAGCAGTTTGAGGGTCTTTGACAGACAGGAGGCCCCGTCTCCTCCATTTTCAGTGCCTCTGCATTCCTGTGAAATTAATGGCACTCTGAGCCTTCCAAAAACTGCCCCGGTTTCAGAGAAACAACACAACTACTCTTTGTATTCCGGCCAACTTGTATGTTTTGCTCTGTGTTCGGGATTAACGGAACCCAGGCGCTCTCCTCTGGGAGGGGATTGGAGACCATTAAACAGGAGACTGTCAGCTCTGCATTCCTTCCGTCCTCCGTACTTCCTTGTCTTGGAAGTTCCGGTGAAATCCGGTTAATAATAGGAGGCGTGAGAGCGATGACTCTTCTGAGTTTGGCCACACCTCTTCATGAATATTCACAGGAATACAGCAAATGAGAATGCTTTTACAAATAGCAGAGACAGGATTTCTCATGTTAACCACAGAATCAGATCAGTACATGTAAAATCTATGGTAGAACAGAAGCAGATTGCGAGAAACTTAGCAAGTCGAGTGAAAAGTAAGTGGGAAAATATTTGGACACCCGTTCAGAGAATGTTGATTAAAAATGGAATGGATGAGTCCATATGATGTGAAGCTTGTAAAAGTGTTATATGAAGCACTGGCCAGAGACAGATGTAGACATGACTAACTGTGTGTATGTGTATGCAGTGGGTGGGAGGCATGTAAGGAAGTTCTAGCTGCACCAGGATTGAGAGCACCCCTACCGTCTCTGTTTATAGAGAGTTTTGATTGAATCATACATAATTCTCTCCATAAGGAGGTCTCATGTAAAAGGTTCATGGTTTGGAGAACTATAATATAATATAATAGTGCGTGTATAATTCATTTGCTCTAAGACCTTAATGTGGGTAAGCCTACATATCTTACTTTTTTACGTATTGTCTATTTATTAGGCTGGATGCTTACTGAAGCATTTCAGTTTATGTGCCCTGCTAAACCTGCAGTGTCCTGTCAGGGATTCAAACCTGCAACCTACTGGTTAGGACAGCAGATTCCTAACCACTACACACTGCACGGTCTGGTAACCTCAAATACAGTAAGTGGAGACGGATTAAACACAGCCAAGATCATCTTTTGTTTACGTATCAAGCAGGTTATCTGTCCAAAAGGAGGTCTGTGTACACACAGAAATGTCTGGAAAATGAGCACAAGACTGATATTCATCTTTAATTTGAAGAACGCACCTGTATTTGTCATCCACAGATAATTATTCACCCCTTTCCAATCCCTCCCTCTCTCCACTTGTACTCCTCTCATCCTCCCCTCTCTCTTCCCCTCTCCCTCACACTCTTCCATGGAGACTGAATAGACATTCATCAGACTCTGAATCTTATAGTGTCACTCCTGTTTTTTCTTGTCAATTGACTTTCCCTTTACAAATGTTAAAGAGTATATTAAAAGAGTTAGATACGGTAATTGAAGAGCATTAATTCATGTACTTATTTAACGGTACATAAAAAGTATGCTGCAATTCCCCAAACAGACTGAGAAGGATCAATCTTAATGCCTGAAGGAAAGACTGGGTGTTGCTTTGCTATACTAAAGGGAAACCACACTGTGAATTGATTGGCATTTCCCCTGCTTCCACATATACACAGCCTTTAGTTAAAAATCTCTTTCACAACAACTTTTCAAAAGGGCTTCAATTTTGGGATCTTTGGGTAATGTCGAGTCCCAGAAGACATGCTTTTTTAACACTGTTTTAGACAGACACAGAATGCTTCTCTCTCTCTCTCTCCCTCTCTCCCTCTCTCTCTCCCTCCCTCCCTCCCTCTCTCTCTCTCTCCCTCCCTCCCTCCCTCCCTCCCTCTCTCTCTCTCTCCCTCCCTCCCTCCCTCCCTCCCTCTCTCTCTCTCTCTCTCTCTCTCTCTCTCTCTCCCTCTCTCTCTCCCTCTCTCTCTCTCTCTCTCTCTCCCTCTCTCTCTCCCTCCCTCTCTCTCCCTCTTTCAAGGTTTCCTAGGATATTTTAACAGAATGCTGTCAATCTGATCATTGACATGTTCCAAGAATATTCAAAGATTCAAAAATTATGTGGCAGATTTCAAAATTCACACTAACAAAATGTAAGACTAAAAAAATGAAAAGCTAACAAAGGACTACTTGTTTTCTGGAGTGTGGAATTTTCTTAAAGTCTGTAGTTCTTCCAGAACTCCACCACATAAATGGTAGAATTATGTAAAGGGAACCAAAAAGCATTTAGGCCAAATGGCTGGTGATTTTGATCTATGATAAACAGTACATCTTGCGACAAGGTTTGAAAAATGGTGCAAACATTAGTTGGATGAGTGAACACACTGACACTAACATTCACACAAAAAATCAGAATCAGAAATCAGAAAATGAAACAGTGCAAGAGTAATGTTAACTTTATTGGGCAGGGATAGGTATGGCTAAGTCCTCAGAGTGATGTCAACTAGTGACAGTATACTGTAAATGGGACAGTATATTTACCAAACAGGGAGCAGCCTAGGCCATAGACCAATGACAATAGTTTTACACACATTTACAGACTATGAACAGCTAGTGTCTCAAATCTGCGTAAAATGCTGCTAAGAGTCATATGAGGAAGCACAAGAATAAAACAGAAGGATCAGAACAGTCACTGTGGCCTGTGAGCTAAATTACTGCTGACAACAAAAGTGGGAAACAACAACAAAAACAATAGCATTTGCAGAGCTTTACCTTCATTTGCAAATATGATGATGCTTGACCTCTAACCTTTTGCCAGACAGGGAGAGCCACTGGTCTCACAACCTTTTGGACAGGGGAAATTTTATCACAGCCCATCCCCACAAAAATATTAGCATATCTGCCACAGAATGCCACATGACATCCCACAGGCATGGTTAGGCGAGAGAGCACCATAGCAGTGTGTGTGTGTGTGTGTGTGTGTTTGGCATGGGGGGGGGGGGTGCGACGCTAAATCTGTACTGTGGCAATCTGGGAAGGATACCGATGGAACCCAGACTGGTTTGGATCTGAGCCCCAGGAGAGGATACTTCCTTACAGCTGCGGCAGCTGCCCTCCCACCCCGCTTCATGTTGAGCTGCGACTGGTGATAAATAAAACAAGGTTTTGGGATGTGTCCTTGTGGCCGGCGTCCACCAAACCAGCAGTCATCGTTTGTAAACTGAGGGGAATAAAAATATCTTGGGGCGAGGAACATCTGTGCAGCATATTTCTGACGTCATGCTGAAGGATGTTGTCCTGGGGGTGGGTGTGCTCGGACCACACCAGTCAAAGCTACGAATGCTGGACTGTGAAACACGCTCAGCAAGCTGGAGAAAGAGACTGGGCTTCTACTGTAGCACACATACAAATGTGCATACACAAACACACATGTTCACACACATATGCACGCTTATACCAGCACAAGCACAAACAAATGTGCACTGCGTGCACACACACATGCGCACACACAGGCGCACGAACACAAATGATGGCCAATTTTCAATCCATGCAGTGAATTCCAATTAATCTCCCGAGTTGACTAAATTGAAACGGAACTGACCCCCCCTCTGACAGACACACAAGTGCAGACATATATACACATCAAAACAGAAAAAACACACAAACATAATAATACACAACGAAAAAAGAGAAACAATTTCTACGTTTGTAATCTGCATGTTAATGGAGTCAATCTGATGTAATGGATTTGCTTATTTTTCCAATTTCCAATCCTCTTCAAGAAAACATTTCCCTTTCTTTTATTTGGCTTAACATTATTTCACAGAATGCAGGACAGCAGCAGACAAGGAGTTTAGTGAGCACAATCAGGATTTTCTGAAGTAGACCAATTCCTTTACAACTTAGAAGCTTAACTCACAAATCCCCTTTTTCCCAGGGCTGGTGGCACACTGTTTGAATGTGATGTTTGCATTGATAAAAGTGCCCTTTGTTTTGATCTTTGTAAGGGCACAATGCGGGACTGCTGGACTTTGGGGGGTATTATGGGGAGGGGGGGGGTTGTGAGACAAAGGAGGGCGAATGCCTGATGGGGCTGTGTTTGATCTTCAGATCGTGCTCTCCCTGCTCTCCCAAAAATCTATAACCTCTGTCCAGAAGTTGGTGAAACTGTCACAGCCCTGACCTAGAGGCCCTTCAACCAGGAGCTGTCAGAGTGACGAGTGCTATCTGCACTGACTGGGCAGCTTAAACAGAGGGAATCAAGTCTCTGCTCTGAGGCATGACTGCACTTGGTGCTCAATACGCAGCTGCTATTCGTGAGCTTTAATACACAACCTTGACGTGTCTGGGTGAATTGTTTAAAGTGCACTTGTGGGAGAGCTAAAGAGTGTTAAATACCAGTCCAGTGCTTTTCCGCTGCTTCCCTGAGAGCTACATTGGAGCCGCTAAGTTACTGCAGAGAGCCGTGTTGGTGGCAGGGACACAATGCAAGCTCTATCTTGGACATGGAATTGGAACTTTCATAAGTTTTCTGGCATGAAGCAGCTTGCTGTACTACTATTCCCCTTGGACAAGACACCAGCCTGTCACGTGACATATAATGTACCTCTGTGAAGGCTGAACGCCAATCATATAGGGGATGGGCAGTGTTTGTGGAGTGTCTGGCACGACTCAGCTGGACATGGAACCCACACCCTTCCGGCATTAAGGCGTAGACTATGACCACAACACACCACATGCAGAAACTCAACAGACCAAAACAAAATGAAACGTGATGTGTCCAGATTTCACCAAGCAGAATGCCAAAGAATGTACATCTCCAGCATTTTCCTTTGTGCAGTGAAGGCCAGAAAAAAAAAACACTAAATTCCAAACTTTGTGGCCAAAATAAGACGTCAATATAACAGCTTGTTCCAAACCAAATCTTACTGAGTTGTGAATAAGATGAATTAGGCTATATAATAGGAATAGTTTTCTATAGAAGCCCACACAGAGCTGTTTTACAAGAGCTTCTATTTATATTCTGTTTAAGTTTTTGACATATGCCTTATTTCATATTGTACTACAGAACCTTATAATATAGAATATGCCAGCTTGTCAGTAACACCGAAAGGATAAAACATCCTCCCTGCTCTAAAGTGGCCATTTCCACTGTTATGGTGGCTGGGGGACTGATACGTCTCCCTGTCGACTGATACCCCCAGACAATGAATCAGTGAAAGCCTATCCAGAATTGCGTGATGTTTTTCAATCTCCAAAAAAGAAAAAAAAAAATGAGAAGAACATAAAAAAAGCCTGCGGGCGGGGCTTCCTGGACACAGGCCCTGTTCTGTTCTTCAGGTCGTTGAACTTTCAAGTTGCTGTGTGGAACAACCACAGAGCCAGCAAGCTGGAAGCTGGGGGCTGTGCACCGGTCAACAGGAAGTGGACGGGGACAAAAGGTCTAAGTTTAGGAATGCACAGAGCGAGTGCTATTTATGATGCTCCGCCCAGTTAAACAGGATTTTGGGGAAGGGCCAGCTTGGAACTCTGGAGTGACTTGGCATGCTGGAGAAGGAGAAGGGGAAGGGGAACGGATGGGGAGTGGGGGCGGGTGACGGTGTTTAAAACTGTACGGCACAGAGTAAGCCGGAAATGCAATAAAATCTAAGAGGACAAAAAAAAAGAAAGGAAATAAAATAAAATAAAACTTCTGCATTAGTGCTGGAGTGCCAATTAATTTTTTGCTGGAGGTCGTCCAGTCAAAGTAATGATCACTTTCAAGGCTGGATAATTAAAATGGTAAACACTAACAAAAACTGACTCCGTTTGGGAACATGAGCCCTCTCCTGTGAAGAGGGCCCTCTCACTGGAACCCATTTTTGGGAAATGTGATTTGGACGCAGTTCGCCCGTTGGCTGTGCTTCACTTGTGAATCTCATCAACACACAATTCGTTCTTGAAAGGGCGCAGGGAGAGCTGGAGAGAGACTCTTAATTGCACCGGCGAGTTGTACGACACAGACAAATATTTTTATCTATCGCCTGTAATGAGAAACCGATAATTGAAAAACACAGCCATCTCTTTTTCTCTCTCCCCCTCTCACTCAAACACACAAGAAAGAAGTGCAGTGCAGTGTGGGATCATTAATCAGTGCTGTTTTATGTAATACTGTACATCTTTAAGGGGAGAAAAAAGTGTTAAACCTGCTACTTAATGAATGCACATCTTATCAAATTTGCATACACATATATGCTTCACTTACAGTAAGACAGCTGTGTGATCAATCATAGAAAATTCACTGAACCAATGCCTGACAACCATACTGTAATCCAAAATTCCAATTCATTTATTTGCAGACATATAAAAGAGATTGAACAGTATGATGTCACAGGAGATGCCAGGGGAGTTAGTGATGGCACTGCAACCAGACGCAACTTTTCATCTTTTGACTTCACATACAGGAGACCGACAGAGACAGGAAGGAGACAGGGAGAGATGGCCAGGAGATGCAGGAGGCATACTTAAAGACACGAGGGAGACAGCAAGGGTGAGAGACAAAGACGCAGAGACACAGAGATGGACAGAGAGAGGGGAGAAAAAGACAGAGAAAGACAGAAATGGAAAGACCGAAAGCAGACAGAAGGGGGGTACAGAGGGAGAGAGAGAGAGAGAGAGAGAGAGAGAGAGAGAGAGAGAGAGAGAGAGAGAAAGTGAGAAAAAGATGAAGACAGAGAAATGAAGAGAATGACATAAAGAGAAAGGTAGGCAAGAGTACCAGAATACTGTAAATCACAGTGGGGGAGCTGCAGTTGTACCCTTAAGCCACTTAACCTGAATGAATTCACTAAAGATGCAGAGCTGTGCCTGGCCAGCATATACGATTTAAGCTATGCAAGCTGTCCAGGATAAGGGCACCGCTAGGCTAATACAGGATGGAATGAACTGCAAAGACAGTTCATGAAGAAGATGCAGTCAGTGCCACAACCTCCAACGCAACTCCAACCAACCTTTTAAACAAACCAAGACTGAATCAAGACTGATCTTATCTGAAGGACGTGTCTTTACCAATGTCAACGACTTTCCATGTGTCTATACCCATGTCACCAACAGAATCAACCTGACATGAAGGTCACAGTCTCTATATGGCCCTCACTCACTCACAAGTCATCACACTGGAACTGTATATATGCAAGAAAACATGCCAGGCCTATCAAGCAGCTGGGCTACCTCCTTCTTGAAGGTCAGATTTGGTATAGCGAATAAGAAAAACAACAAAAGGACATCCTAAAATTTGCTCAAGTCAGCAAAATAAGGCAAAAAAGTGAGCTGTGTATGAAAAAGGCCTATCTTGTCAACTGGTCCATTTTTCCCCATCTAATCTCCACAGCTCCCACAATTCCTGGCAGCGAGCCGATCTTGGTGGTGAGCCTCCGCAGCGGAGTTATCTGGGAGCACAGGAAATGGAAGTCCTTTAAACACTAGAGCCATCTCCTCTGCCTCCCAGAGCCCCATTCAGGAAAAATGCCTCCTCACTAAGCTGTGCTTTACATCAGATTCCTGTGGCGCTGTTTTTAATAGTCATCATGAGCATTCGCCTGGAAATGAGCGGTTTGGTCTGCCCATCTACTTAAGTATAGGAAACCCATGTCTAGCTTGCTTGCCTCTCAAATGCACACGCTCATAAATACACGCAAAGACACACATATAAACTCACACATGCATGCACATATACAAACACACACATACACACACATTCACATAAAGACACACATGTCGGGGGACACATGCATACACAAACGTACACATAAACGCATACGTAAACATATACATACAAACACGCACATTTTCCTAGAGACACACATAAACACACATGCATGCGCACACACACACACAAGGAACAGTTCCTCCTCACTCACTCATTCACTCACTGACTCACTCACTTCCTCACTCACTCACACAAAACAGAGCTTTCTTTCTGTGCCTGCCTTGCTTGACAGCCTTTAAGCTTTACAGCTTCCTGTTCTCATTCTTCTCCCACAGATAGGCATTACTCATTGGCGTGATGGAAAGTCTCATTCGCCCTGGGCCTGATCCGGCTGAATCGCGATCGCTGCCGGAGGGCAGGCGCCCAGTGATGGCTGTGAATTGATGGGCCTGATGCTGGAGGCGGCTGCGGGACCTAAGTGTCTACAGGCGGGGAGGCAGACAGATGGACCGGCCCGCACACAGCCGCTGTTCTCTGTGTGTATCTGCGTGTGCTTATTTGTGAGTGTGGGCGCGTGTCTATTTACGTGTGCTTGTCTCTGAGTGTGTATGCTTTTGTGAGCTGATGTGTGGTGTCTGCATCTGTGCATATGAATGTGTGCACGTGTGTTTTGTGGGTGGCTCATCATGTTCTCTTTCAATAGTTTTATCACTCCTAGACAGATATTTTCTCTCTGGCTTTCCTGTTGGTAGGCCCTAAAGCATTCCTCTCTGAACCTCCTTTTGTAGATTATCATGCACTCCTTTCTGATTCTTCTATGGTTGGACCATCATACACATCTCTCTGATCTTCCAATGGGTAGACCATCATGCACCTCGCTTGATACTGGGCCACTCACTGACATGACCATGACTGAGCGGATTCGCTGCATTAACCAGAAAAAGTGAAGTGAGGGCCACCAGCGCTGCATTTGGACTGAAGCCAGACAGAGACACTGGCTGTCTAAATGATACCTAATGACTTAAAGATACACAGGCTTGTCATATTTGACCCCCTTCTTGCATGTGTTGTAGAGTCCCGCTTCAGTGTAAGAAAGAACGGCATGGCTTTCCACACAGCAGCAACAGAACTGGCCGTCACAGAAGCATTCACTCCCAATACTGTCCCATCTACGAGAAAGCTTCTTGCCCTTAAGCAGCTCGCGCTGGGTGTGGAGATGCACAGTAATTTACTCTGGGAGAAAATGGATGCAGGGATTCGTTTTACTTGCTTCTGGCACCTCTGCGCTGCTGCATTCCTGGTGAATGAGGTATGGCAGCGGGATGGGAGAGGAAAGTCCCAGCCTCCCTCTCTCTGTATCTCCCGCATTCACTCACAGCTCCCACACAGCAGCGCCACGCTCAGACCGGCTCTGCAGGCCTGTAGCCGTGTGTGTGGCAGCGTGCTTGTGTGCGTGTCTGTGCTTTTGTGTGTGTGTTTTTCTGCATGCATGTGTTTATATATTTATACGTCTAAGTGAGTGTGTATGTGAATGTGTGTTTGTTCCCACATATGTATATGCACGTATATGTGTGTATGTGTACATACATGTGTTTGCGCATGCATGTGTCTGTGTGTGTGTGTGACTCTGCAAAATAGAGCTACAGAGTGACTGAGTGTACGAGATAGAGAAAAAGACAATGAGAGAGAAAGTGAGGTAGAGGCAACTGAAACGGGAGGACGAAGGGAAGTGGCTCCTTAATACTCTCTGGGTATGGTGGGGCGGGGGGGTTCACAGCAACCAGAGTCCATGGATTTGGAATCTGAAAGTTTTTTTTCCTTTCTTTCTGTGATTGACCCAGTGGGCAACAAAGAGCTGGGAAATTGATTGGGGTAAAGATGGCTTTTTAAGACACTCTGGGAGAGGCTGCACCCCAGAGGAAGATTGGCTCTGAAAGCAATTAAAAGATATTGACAAACCTCTCAGAATGGCTGAGCAGTGAAGCAGACCAAGGCCATGAGCCTGTGTTTAGTTTGGACCTTAGTCACCTCATACCACTGCTTAACTCAACACTTCCTTTAGTATGTCCTGAAAGGTCCTTGAAGCTACATCCACTTCTAGCATTGGTGGCATTTGGGAGTCACAGAAAAGTGATGGTTTTAGTCTGCAGTGTTAAAGTACTGGACAGTATGCTTGCATGCATGTATGAGCCAAAAATCTGCAATCCAACCTGATGAACCACCCTGTTCTTATTGCCTGGAAGGTTCTTCTATTCACAGTGCTACTGACCTGGTATGGTTCAGTGCACAAGTCACTCAGTGCTTTCTGATACATACTATTTACATAGAACTGCCTTTTCCTTGAGGCTGTTCAGACACACATTTCTCACAAAACCAGAGACGTTCTTCCATTAACAGGCTTACTCAGAATGAATTGAAGAGATTAGGCTAGGTGGAATTTTCAGATGTGCACACACATACACAAATATGAACACCTATGCATACGCATACACATATGCATCTATGCATGCACATACACATAAACACACACACACACACACACACACACACACAGCTGACTGTGTCCAGAGCAGGCTTGTTTATTGCCTTGCTTCTCAAAGCGTTTCTTAGAAAGAGACCCGTCGGCTTGCTCATCGATTTGCAGCCCGCCCCGTCCTTCACCCCTGGTCTACTTGGAAATGCTCCTGCATGGCCTGGTCCCTCATGACAGTAGCAGGAGAAGCCAGGAGGCACCAGAGCACACCTCCAACTTGTACTGGGGGTGAGCACTCACGAGGAGACGTCCACAAACACTGAGCACTGACCTTTACACTGATTCGTGTTCTTGTCCAGGATGGCCTTCGTTGACACTATTTTCCCATATCTGCAAAAGAAACACACGCAATCATTTTATTAGCACTTTCCTGCTCTGTTAATGTAAAGGGTGTCTCACAGTAGGGCCCCCTTCAGTTTCATGTGTGTAACTCAGTTTGTGTGAAGTGTGTTTTGTTGGGGGTCACAGTGTGAAGTATGTGTGACACGCGTGTGCATCGTGGTGAAGCCTGTAAGACGCATAACTCGCCACTGTTGAGCGCATTGTGATTGTCCATTTGTCAGAGACGCAGAATCCCTCAGCCTCCAACCAGGCAAAGACGTGATGCTCTACATACACCATGTCATCACACTACAGGATTTCACTCTGTTCTCCCCAGCTGGTATAATACAGGAAAGGAGAGGAGATGAGAACTGAAGAGATTCGGATATTCGGATATCCATTATAAGTTGTTATACCAATCACCTATAAGCACTTAAATATTCTATAAATAGCTTGTGATTATAAATAATCTTGTAACTACTTAAACTCATACAGTACCAGTCAAAAGTTTGGTCACATTTTAGAATAATAGTAAAGACATCAAAACTATGAAACAAGATAAATGGAATTATGCAGTGACCAAAAAAGTGTTATAAACAAACCAAAAATATCTTATATTTTATATTCTTTGAAATAGCCAAAAATATTTTTTGAAAATTCATTTTCTTTGGAAAGAAATTCATAAATAGACATCAACTTCACTATTTATATTTGTCTAAGAAAAAAAAAATCAAGCATTTTAGCATAAGTCTTTAGATCAAAATGTTGTGCATGCCTTGCAATCCATGTTCCCCATTATCTTAATCAGGGGGGTCCAAACTTTTGACTGGTACTGTACATAATAAGATGAAATTAGTAGAGTGATAATTGTTGTTTGCAAGGAAACCACTGTCACATATCTTAGATCAAAACGAGTCTTGCACACTGCAATGGAAAATATTCCCTCTGTTCCTGGTCTCAAGGGACAGGCCCCGTTTCCCACCTCAGCGAGCAACGGGTCCTAAACTGTTCTCTGTCAAAAGTGAAAAGTGAAAAAATGTTGAAATCCCAGTTCTGTCAGATATTGTTTCTGAATGAGACACTGGGGGTGTTTTTTATGTGTGTGGGAACCGCTCTAGGACAAACTCTGAAATGTAATTTTGAAATCTTTTTACGCAATTGTTCGTTCTGCAGTTAAAGTATCCCCACTGCTGCCTAGAGTGCTCCACATGCAATCGACTCTCTTCCGTTCTACTTCACTTTGAAACAGAATCATCTACAAACTCTGTTACAATTAGTAACACATTTTGAGAAGTCAATCCACTGTATTAGTGGACTGCCTGTAGTATTTAGAGGTAAGATTGACTCTACACACAAACATGCAACTGGGAAGGAAGAGGACACTGAAACGTGAAATGGTGTAATTGCACCATTTCTCAGCTGACACTGAAAACCCTATCTGCAGTGGAATGGAGGGCTGTGTTGGGTGGGAGAGTTACTTCTATCACAGGCAGAGAGAAAAGAGTTAAATACAATATCAGGCGTCTGGATTCTGCCATCCTGACAGGAGCTCTGACTTAGCCACGCATGCTATCCTCGTCACAGGACTCCATTTAATTTGGGGTAGATAGATAGAGCTCAGAGATTTATGCAGCCATCACCTGCATATGACTAACCAAACAGCAGACATCTGACCACAAAGCATCACATTGTGTTAATGTAATTTGCAGAATAGGATGTCTGGATGTTCTGTTCTTTCGTGAGCTTCAAAAGTAGGAAGAATCCCGTGTGTGTGTGTGTGTGTGTATGTGTGTGTGCGTGTGCGTGCATCTGTGAGTATACATGCTCACTAAGGGAGGTAATTAAAAAGGACAACGCATTCATGTTTGCTGCGTAGAGCTCTCATTATAAGTTTGTACTCAGTTCTGCTGGGACTTGAAATTAGTTTTTAGGACACAAGCTCAAATCCCTTCTCCTCATTAGCTTTTTAAAGATGGTGCATCAATGCATTCTGTCTTACATCCAGAAACACACATAAAGACCAGGGAGGATACACAAACTTGAGCAGTGATGTAAATGAATTTGCTGTGGTTTTTAATACGACACAATGTGATGGTGACGCATTATATGGGAACATGGACATCTTTGGAATGGCAGAGAAAACCTCTCCAGAATTACCTATAATGCATCACCCGCTGGGCACACCATGTGTTCCAGTTTTTATTAACTACTCTTAAATAATGAAGTCTGATTAAGCTGTTAATTATATATCTGTATTTAACATCTCAACAGCAAACCTGCTATATGTCCCCTGTGAGAGAACTGTGCTGAGGAGGGTGCATTTGTGTTAAACAAAAGATAAAAGTAGCAACATAATTAATCATAATCAAGTAGGTTGGACACCATTTTCTAAGTTAATTAAGGGGCAGAAATGAACTGACATTATATGAATAAATATGTTTACATGTATCTTTTTCTTGGAAAAGTCAAGTTAAACAACATATCTTTCCACAAACCGTTAACAACAGACAACAGTTAAGTGCGGTTCAACCCAGAGGATGATTCAACTAACAGCCAAATGTAAACCAACGGATTAAGAGGTCAGCTGGGATCACAACGCAAATACAGACTGGGTTGAGAAACTACTCTGCAGCGTATTCCTCTCACTCTCTCTCTCTCTCTGTGGTAAAATGCCTTCTCTGCCAGACTTGTGAAATTGACCTTTGTTAACCCTGTGCTCCCCTCTTCCCTTTCTTTGTGTGTACAACAGAAGACTGGATACCATGCATTGTGCTACGAAGACTGGATACCATGCATTGTGCTACGAGCACATCACTGTCTCTGTCATGCCCAGAAAGACCCTCTCAGCTCCTGTCAAATTATGGGTGTTATGGTTGTTTTTTCCAGATCAAGAGGATGATTGCAGTTTTCATTACACGCCACCACAAGAACAGTTAAATGCCAAAAGTGAGCAGACATATATGTTCTGATTCAAATTCCTTTTCCAGCCAGTTTTTTGGGGGGTCAGTATAAAAAATGAGGAACCCCCCCCCTTTCCACCAAAGTGGTAATAAAGCTTCTTATCAATAAGAATCCCCCAGCAGGAGAGATGGCAGATATAGTGCTTCTGTTGGAGTCTGGAGCTGAAGGCTGACATGATTCTTAATTAATGTGTAATGCCAGAACTCCTCCAGGTAAGGGAAAGCATATTACTCTACTTTCACAGGGACAGAGGCGTTTAATAAAGGCAAGATCATTTCCCCTGTCAGGATAAGAAGCTCTTTTTCAGAATATTATACAGCATCAGTCTGTGACACAGGGGAATGAGCCTCCTTCCTAAAGGTTGCAGCCAAAATCTACCCACGGTGAGGAACACAGACCAAAGAAAGTACTCTTTTCATTTGTTTGCTTTTGTGATCTACAGTTCACCTTATTAAAATATGAAAATAAAGACATGAACTAAAAAAACGACAATTATGAGGTACAATGCCAACTGTATTACATGAGATACATACACGTTTAGCAAAAAACATCATGACGCACAAACTCTCGCTGTTGTTGCCAGTGGAAGGACCTGTAAAAGGCAGGCGTCCCCCAGCTGGCAAGCCCACGTCACTGCTGATGACCTTTACTGTGAGGGCAGCTCCATGAGCCGTGAGGCCACATTTATGGCAGAAGCCATTGAACTGAATCCTGATACAGGTTCTAATGGTGTGTGTGTGTGTGTGTGTGTGTGTGTGTGTGTGTGCGCGCGTAAGGAAGATACTCGGATTTATTTCTCCCAAGGGCGTAATGGCTGTACAGAGCTTTGACATTTTGCCCCAAAGTGACCTCCTCAGTCTCAAACACACAAAGCAATTTTTCCAGCCCACATATGCTGGCTTCAACACAGAGCAAGTGTCATATGGTATCTTATCTCCAAATAAGAGACACCTCTGACCACAAACTCTTCACGTGTGTGAGAGGGATTCATTTCACAAACCAACTGAGCATGTGTTACACAGAAGCATGGTTCTTACGCACATGCTTTGGACCTTAGATGTCACAATCATGAAAGGGTAAAATGTAATTAAAAGGGACCATTTTAATGCATTTCACAATCCAAGCAGGGTGGCTTGTTGTTTTTCATGGTCTGTAGAATCGCATGTCTGGACTTTGGTCTGACATTCTTAAAGCTATAAACCACAAGTTCTTTTGAATTGTGTTCTACAATTCAGTCTGCCTACTGAGTTACCAGTAAACAAAGCCAAGCCTGGGGGACACACTGTAGCCACATAAAAGAGACAGCTAAAATAAAACACAATCTCTCTGTCGAAAAGGAAAAAAAAACAGCATGTACAATATGTTTGTGATTGAGAAAACATATGGTAACATGTATAATGCAGAACATTATGTTATTTTCAATGAGGGCATCTGTAAAGTAAACAAAATATTTCAACTAATGACATGACGACTGATGGTATTCCTACTGGTCCACTACAAATATGCACTGGCTATACATACAGCAGGTACTGCTACCGCTACTGTCACCACTACCACTCGCACAACTGATATTTATACTAACACCACTACAAACTACAAATATTATGACAACTGCTTCTAATGTGTACCACTACCAATTCCAATGGTATTACTATGTAGTTGGCCTGTGTTCCGTCTGCACATTAATTTTACTGCTATTGTCCCTACTGTCACTGCTGTTGTCAACTAGTGACATATTAATGTACTGCAATACACTGTCACAGTACTACTACCATGCTGTACTACTAGTATTACTGCTAACTTTACTGTGGCTGGTATTGCTTCTGCTATGCACTGTGTGCTACCTCATAATGAGAGCAGAGCGGGTGCCTGTGCCAGTGTTCATGGAGCACAGGCCCAGACGGATGCATCTGGGGGTGCAGAGGGACACCAAAGCTGAGCGCAGAGACAGCATGCGGGGCTGTCCTGATTCAGCAGGGGTGCGGAGATCCAGCTAAAGAGAGAGCATGCAGGGGACCTGATCTGGCAGGGGTGAGGAGATTCCACAGAAGAGAAAGGAGGGGGGTGAATGGAGTCCCTGTTCACTGCTGGGTGATTGGACCCCTTCCAGCGCTGTTAGCAGCATGGAGCGGAGAGGATGCCAGATTGAGTCCTCCACCCCGTCGTCACGGTGATGGATACAAGTCAGCCGGCACTTCTGGTGTGTTCTAAAACGATGAGAGCTGTCCACTGATCCTCTGAAAAATTTGCTCCATTAAACAAGGAGACCAGGGGGTGGGTGGGTGGGGGCTGGGGAGGTGGGGAGGAGCAGGTGCAAGAGTCTCCCAGGGAATCTGGTAGAGCAATGCCTGTTCAGAGCTCCTCCTAGTTCCCTGGCTTCAGATGGAACCATATGACCCCCACTCACGGCTGAGGGAGGACATTACTGCTGACTCATGGCTGGCACAGTTCCCTGTCCACTATCCAGTCTGTCAGGGGGTAGGGGGATGCCCCATGTGATCAGACTTTAACAGATAAACAGAGGAATTAAATATTTTACATGGAGCTGGAGCAGCATGACATCCAAAAACGCTGCAAGGAGAAACACGGATGAATGATTCAGCAGAACCAGGCGGCACTTCACTGGCAAGTCTAATTTCTAGGCCACTAAAATGACACGAGTGGGATGCTGGAGTGTTGATCATTCTAAACAGACAACAGCCTAATGTGTGGTAGTGTGTAGGACTTGTAGATTTAAGGTGGCAACATCAGCAGGGAGATAAAAACTGAAGAAGCACCTCTATGCCAGCACTGGCAAGGTCAAATGAAGCCTTAGCACCTGTAGGTATACTCCATTACATGTGCTTGTGTGTGGTGCCTGTGCAAACCAGTGAAATCCAACCCAAAAGGAATCAACGTCTGAACCCGGCGGCCATTGTTTTCCCCATACATATCCATTTTCTTCTCAGACTGAGGTTTGGCAGCTGAACAGAGATTCATGGGGTTCCTCTGGGTCTTTGGGGCAGAGATTTATTTTATAATTCATTTTATAAATCTCAGCATGAGCTTTACGAGGCCGTCCAGCCCGTCTCCTTGAAAAGGGAGTTATATGGTGTTTGGTTTGTGCATTCTTCGTGGCTTAGGTGTAAAGCCACATTTTGTAACTCGGAGAAAGAGACAGCAATGCAGTTGTTTGTCTTGGCTCTGACCTACCACTGCACTAATATGTAATTTGGCAGGGAATTTGATGACTGACACAATTAGACTGGCAGGTAAAATTTGATGAGAAAAGTTGCAGAACCTGAAATCAGTAAACAACCTGTACAAGTAAAAAACATCCAGTGGCTTGTTAATACAAAAAAAAAAGCATTAAAATTATAGCAAAGCTTTTCCACAGTGTTTCAACCCACGCACAATTATTTGTTTAAAAAAAAAGAGAGCAATTATTATGTTTACGCATTTCCCTCTTAATTTCTGGAATTCACAGCTGATCTGGGACCAAATCGCGGCCCCGGACGTCGTCGGATCTTGTGTTCCAGCGCATAATGAGAGAGGTGCTTAATTGCAGATTTTCCGATATAAACCTCAAAGCTATCCTCCTTTCCAGGAACACCTGGGAGAGTGTTTATAGACGGCGAGCAGAAAAAACAAATAAAACTAAAAAGAGGGTGCAGGATGTTCTCTGCTCCCCTCCTCCCCCGGGAGTCTTCATGGCGTCGTTCCTCCGATTACTTCTGCAGTACTGAAAATGTGGGCCTCGCTTCATCGACCGCGGGCTCTTATTTCGAAAGGCAAGCCTTGTCCAAAATGAAGTCAGAACACACAGGTCTTCGAACATTCCAGCACAGGAGAACACTGGAACATTGGCTTCCTTCTTGCAAGCGTTAACATCTTTCATTTACGTACTGTGAATACATTCACAGACTGCTTGCCTGACAAAGATCTGAATGCATTAGGGTTCACTGTTACTAAGTGAAAACAAAAGCAGCACTGACACTGTTTAATTTTGCAGTTTGGCCCAGTGAAGAGGCAGGAGTGCCAGCCAGGGATTCTCAATACAATGAACACTGTAATAATGTGGCATCCATTTCTGTATTTCTTTGCGAGGTCCCCCTGAAAACCACATGCTGCGTCAAATCATTCAGCTCACAATCATTTGCTAACAAATGGCCTGAATGACTATCTGCTTTAGTTAATATACTTTGCCATTTCAAATCAACGGCACTGATTCCCAACAAACTCCAGCCAGTTTCAAATGGAATTTCATTGGTTTGGATTTCCATTAAGCAGTGTTCCTGATGCACCTCCTCAAAACTATTTTGTAGTTAGACTGCAGTTTTGCTGCCACAAGCCATCATTTAGTTAACAATCAAGGTAACAAGATGTTAGACACTGCGAAGGAAAAATACATTCCAATAAATGTGATAAGCCTTTGTTTTACGTATACAATGTAATTTAAGCCAGATGCCTTATTAAAGCTGTAATGCACAACTACAGAAACCTCAATACTTGAAGCCAGAGCTGCTTATTACTGCCTCGTATCCACTCTAACACAAGTTGTTGGAGGAGAGCTGAATGATACTGTTCCTGGCAATACACTGTCTCAATGGAACAAAGGCCAGCACAAACACAGATGAAGGCCTCCTAAAGAGGCCCATCCTCAAATGCCACAACTGAATCATCAGGTGTATACTTCCCCAACCAGTCCTAGGCTCACAAACAAGCAGCAGGAACACCAGAAGGTTGCATGATGAAATTCTGAATCCTGGGGTACACTGAGATTGTTCCCACAAGTAAAGACACTCTACTCCCACATGCAAAGATACCCTACTGCTCCATTTGCACAAGGACACATTTCTCACAGAAACAAAGACACTCTACTTCTACAAACAAGCACACTCAGCTCCCACGAACAAAGATATTCTACTCTCACAACCAAACTGCTGCATTTGACATACAGTATATCCCTGCATGAATGAACAAAGTGTAAAACATAAGCTGTGTAAATCTCCTTGGTTACAGGTGCCTTCACAGGACAAAGGTGATGCAAAATATAATAAAAGTATGTGCAAAAATACCAATTGCTGCTGATGGCCTGACTAGTGCCGTGAGTGGTCATATGTCACTGATCGGCTGTGGAATTCTGGGAGAGAAGCACTGTAGGTAGAGAGGTGATCTGGGCAGCAGTGGCAGGAAGTATCGAGTGCAGGGAGTGCAATGCTGAGATCAGCACAAACCAGCCAGTGGCCTAAAGCCAAGGACAGAGAAGCCAACCTTACCAAGACTACTGCTGATTGGAGGGCCTATATGAACCGTCATAGGATGGGTGGGCGACCGTGAACTATCATTCACTGACTTGTTGGAACCAGTAAAACACTCTTCTCTCCACAGTAAATCCCTATGATTGCTCCACAGGTGTTGAGGTTCATAAAGTCTCGTCCTCCCAACACTTGAGATTACTTTGTCACATAAATACAAATTAGTCTTGCTGATAAAGAAGTGCACCTAAGCTATTTTCTTGCCAAAGGTTTATCACTAATCATATTAAACATGTTATTCTGTGTTTTTCCTTTTTGTAGAAGCCTGAATTAACTTTGAAGTTTACTGGAACATCTCTACTCCAGTTCTTCTTTTCAAGCATTTCAACAGGCAATCCTGGGAGAGCATTTGGTTGAGTGTAGTAAGTACAGGCTCAGGAGGTTGGGTTTGTTTTTTGTATCAATGCTGTGCAAATGCTACACAGATTCATCGATCTTTAAAATATGAGGATTGGCTGACAAGAGTGTGCTTGGTGAGTCAGATGAACCACGCATGCGGATTACACGTCAATGAATCTGCACGGCATCTGAACAGAAACAGGTCCGCTGTCTTAACCAGGCCTATCTATACAGGCTTGGCAATGTTAGTTCACTTGACGACTTTGCTTAGATTTCATTTTTCTCAGGGACAAGCCACTTTTATGTACTATTTAAAAGTGCAGCACTGCAACCATATTAGGTTACTGTACAGCATTAGGTGTGCCTGTCACTTTTTTGAGTGCTAGAAAGCAGAGTGCAGAGACAGACCTAACGAAAAGGCTTCCCCGAAGGCAACAGGGCATTCAGTTCTATGCCTAAACTCTGGCTACTTTTACATCACGCTAAAGGCCTCTTCCTTCACTCCCAGATAGATATAGTGTCCGAGCACGCTAGAGGACACTGTGTTCCACTTCAGCTTCTCCTACCTCTCTCAGCAGAGCAGAGGACCATTAGCTCACTTACGTTATCTTCTCCCTCTCTCTCTCGTCTCCCTCTCCCTCTGTTTTTCTCTCCCTCTCCCTCACCATCCCTTGAGAGTCAGATATATGGATGCCTGCTGACGCTGACAGACAAGCCAAGATAAACACGGCCGCACTCCACAAACAAATCCTCACTCACGGCTTCTTTCATTGCCTGTCTTACTCATTCACGCTCACTCACTTACCTCCCTGCTCCTCCAATCACTCACACTCACTCAATCATTCGCCCATGCAGCTGCCCCTCCGCTCCTCTGACCCTCTCTCATTTTCTCACCCCTTCACCCGCCCGCCGCTGGGCTCGGCCCTCACGCGCCTGCACTGCCTTCATGTTCGCTCGATCACTGCCTCACTCTCTCTCTCTCTGCGGGCCCGTTAAACTGGGTGTGACCCTTAACTCCGTTCCCCTCTTCAGCCCTTGGGAGCCCAGCGCACTGCCAGTTTGTAAAGCTGTGAGTGGCGGGCTGTCTGTCTGTGTGACTCAGCCGCTCTGTGTGATACGCAGATGACAGCTTTCAGGGCCTTCGGATGCGTGCATCCTGCTTTCCCCCGCACTGTGAGCCCCGTAGTACCCGGGCTTTGATGCTGCACGCAGTGTGATGAGTGCCGACACTCTTTCAAGTTGCATTGCGTTGCCTGTGTGGTATTTCTTAATTGGCCACTGATACATCTGTCTTGCCTCCATATTTTTATCATTCACTTAGCAGACGCTGAGATACGACAGCCTGGGCTTGTGGTATTTATTTTTCATTGATTCCCTTTAGCCATGTTTAAAAGCTTCCCATTTCAAAGGACAGAGCACCCTGTGTTCCATAGTTACATATTCGCTTCACATTGTCCAATATGCTGTTTGATTTGTAATTTCTTTTTTTTTTGGCCATAGTGACTGTATTTGTATTCTTCACTCTCCAGTACTGATTATGTGCTCTATAAATTTTAATGACATGCTTTCAAGATTTTTCTGTTTCCTTAGCACTCCAATGTTGTGTCCTGGACATAACAGTCAAAACAGAGGAGGTAACAACCTCCATCTAGAGTAAAGGGCTACTCCTGTGATGGGACCAGTGAAGGCACTGTCTAAGTGCCTCCAAGAGTCTCCAAAATCTCCATCATAGAACCTACATCTCTACTTCTGTCAGTACCCAAAACTAAAATGGCAGTCATTTCGTGCTGCATGATCCCTCCTGTTAATTCTTAAGGGATCACGTTATTCAGGGGGGTCACGCATTGCAGAGGACAAGCTTCCAGAAAGTAGATGTTTTCTTTTTATGAGCCTTTCCTGTATTAATCCCCCAGGCCAACACTGCTGGTATCAATGCAATTCGGAGGGGAGGGGGAGCCAGCGTGGCTTGGGGTGCCGGGACACCATTCCACATGTGCGCCGGGACGGGGGAGAAACCTGAGAAGCGTGGCGTGTTCTCTCTGCCTGGTGAATGTTTGGCCAGCTGCAGGCTGAGCTGCCACATCCTCATCTTATAGGGCGCAGAATTCGGGGGGCTTAGATCACAGACCGCAGGCACTCCTCCAAAATCCAGCGCTTAACGCGGTGCATCCTGCCGCCGGGGGCCCCCGGCTCCTGGGAAAGTGAAACGGACAGCACCGCCACAAAGGGCTGCCACACCAACGGGACGTTTCAGAAAAATAAAGTCACATACCATTACAGTCAGTACGGCTTTCCACACTGTCCGTTTTTTGCCACGTGACTTTCTGCTTATAGCACAATTGCCCAGCTTGGTTTGATTTTGGTTGCGCTACTAGGGTACATATCTGTCAGGCTTGCAGACCAACTATGGCCCTCTCCTCCAAAGTCACATGCATCACGTGACCATGGTAACACAATGCAAAAAATACACAGCACTGGTGGAAAGCAGAAATAGTGTAATTCTGCATTCTGTACTCTGTGTGTGTGTGTGTCAATGCATCCATATTGACTGTATTATTATGTATTATGTATTATTATATCATGCAAACTGTAGAACAGAAGTGCCACCCTCAAAGTGATAAAGATATTTGAGAATAGCCCATAGTAAAGCAGTTGTTTAAACTACTCCCAAAATCCATGGGCATTAAAATATGCATTAGTTAAATGAATTACATCAGGCGGCTGGAGAGATAAAATGAAAAATACAACAAAGGCATAGTTTGCCATTTTAAACCCTCTACTCTCTATTTACAGAAGAGTCCATCCACCAAAAAAGCAATCGTGTTTCTGAATACCCAGCGTGTTATTTCCATGAAGTTTTAAAGGCATTCTCACTCTCATGCGTGAAAATGGGTGTTACCAGTGTGCTCTGAGGCGCAAATCCAGTGAGTGAGGAAAGAAGTTTTTTGCCTCTTCTGTCAATCAGTCTTTTAAGCGCTTACTGGCACAGCAGCCATTTGATGGACAGATAAACCTTCACCAACAGTGAGGGTGGATCTGTAAGAAGAAAAACAACCACTACTGCTTCCAAAATTAATCGGTAATAGGAATAATTTAAAAAAACACAGAAGAGGACTCACTGGCCTTTCTGCCTTCCTGTTACTGTTAAAAATACTGTTCTAGGCCTGGCACAGGGCTGCGGATTAATATCATGGCAAGGCTATGGGGATGGAGCTGGGGGGAGGGCACTGTTACCCTCTCCTGAGATCCATGCAGCTGAATTGATGGTGCGGATTTGTGAGTAAGTCACCCTCACACACACACACACGCGCACACACACACACGCACATGCACATACAGACACACAATCGCACGCACACACACACACAAAGACACACACACATACGTACATACATACGTGTGTATGACATACATACAGGCACACAAGCACACACACATACGTATGTACAGACACATAAGCACACACACATACACACATACAGACACGTGCACGCACACACACACACACATACACACACACACACACACACTCAGGAGGTCAGACCCCCCCCGTCCTGGAAGCAGAGGAATATTCATGAGTGTTCCCGTTGGTGTGGGTGAAGTGCTGAGTCAGGCTCCATCCTGGTGAAGTCCCTGCTGAAGGATGTCTGGCAGCACGAGCGTGGGAGAGTGGCTGCGCTGCAGTGTGCTGTGCTGTGGGGAACGGCTAACCTCTACACTCGTTTTTTTAAACCTTTCTTCAAAATTTCATTTCGCAACAGCCACTCGCTTCTGATTGCTCCCGCAGACAGGGCGATCCATTCAGGGTACTTCCAGTCTTTCCTCTACACCAACCCCCCCCCCCCCCCCCCACCACCACCACCACCCACCCGCTCTGCCACTGTGAATCCCGCTTGCTCACAGCAGGAGGCTCTCCTCCGCTGTTCCCTGAGGGCGATGCGCTCCGTGGCGCTGGCACTCGGAGAGCCCCGCGCCCCAGTGGACCGGCGTGGGGAAAGGTCAGCGCTAACGGCGCCTTGCGGGACCCAGCTGGAGGCCATGTGTAGGACGGCACTCTGTGTACGCTCGGAAAAGACGGGGGGCCCCCCTCTGCCAACACCTCCCCGCGCCTAAAAAGTATTCGCTTGTTTTTGACAAACGGCTGGGATACAGGAACAGGCATGCTGGTTTATTTGAAACGCTCCTCTCAGATCTTGCTTTACCTTTTGTGTATGTGACTGAGCTTCATTTTCTGTTTAGGCTCTCCGCTTTGAACATAATCCTGTACACATTGTTTGGCCACCACCTGGAACTGGTTCTTTTGAAACATGAGGCTGACTGGATGTTTCTTTGCCATTCTGCACGGCATAGGGCTGGGATGCTGGTTCAGCCATCACAACGTAATCTTTTCTACATAAAAGTTTTCTCATTTAAAGAAAAAAAAATCATCAAAACAGGAACAACCCAAGTTTCACTCTATACACTGTTCTGTGCTTGTAAGCACCACCAATGAGAACCAAGAAATCAATAATGATAACAACAAAACTCTCTGATTTATGTTTTATTTATAGTAATTTTTATTTGCTTAGCAGGTGGTCATATTCAGCTTCCATGTTACGCAGGACCTATATGTACAGCTAGACATTTACCGAAACAACTCAGATTATGAACTTTATTTACAGGCACAACTCAAAGACACAAACACACAACCCTCTAGTTAGAAACGCAGCTCCATAACCAGCACGTCACTCTGTTACCCTGTTTATAAATCCAGCTATCCGTGACTGGATCCAATGTTTGAACTCATATGTCCTGACGACTAATTACTGGTGCACCTTGTCCCTCCATCAGCCATCACACCCCCATTACCCGCTGCCCCAAGGTCAGCTTCTTGACTTCTTCAAATGAGCTCGCCGCTAATTAATGAGCGCATTAAACACCGATGCCGACTCTGCCAAACATGCCGGTCGAGGAGTGCCACGTTCTCTGCAACCTTGAAACAACGCTGCGGAAACGTTTCGCATTACAGTAGCTGGAAGGCGCCCAGCGCAGCCTGTGTCCTCGTCGCTGCCGACGCGCTCCAAGCCAAGGAGCCATCACGGCAATACATCACGCCGACGCCGCTGAAAAACGTAAACTCCAGGTGCTGGCATTAAAGAGTGATTAACAGCCCGGGCCTGATCCAACTTCTTCCTCCACCAACTGTTCCACCTTCACCAGTAATTAGCAAGATTATTATTATTGTTACTGTTGTTTACCTCATTACGGTTATTCACTGGCATGTCAGTGTTCCCCTATGAAGCATGGAGCTTAAGTGGGGAGCACTGGTATTGGAGCTGGACACTGGGTCTGGGCTTGAATCCGCTTGAGAAAGGTACTCCGTTACAGTTGCTTCAGGGTACATTCAGCCATTAGAAATTGGTTAGCGAATGTATCAAATGTAAAAGCAGGCATTCTAAGCTGCTCTTGATAAGGCCATCTGGTCGGCATATGCATAATGTAAGACTGTAAGGCTGTTGTGGAGTTTCAGGAAGAGCTGTGCCTTTTTCCTGAGCATCTCTGAGAAATATGTCATACAGGATGTTTGATATGAGTCCCGCTATAGGAACACATCCTTCAGCCCTGCAAGGAATGAGCTGCATGATGCTAAGTGCATGTTTCTGCAACATTTTTTTTCCAGGCCTGTATTAATAATTCATCACAGACAGCTATGATCCCGACGTGGCACATTCACAAAAATGCAGCAGACATCAGAGCATTATCTGATTCCTGTGTGTGGAAGTCTTCTGTGAAAACGTTGTTTGGAATGCACACCGTGCTCGACAGTGACCTCAGACCCCGAGCCGCTACATAAAAACAGGATGTTCTCGCAACGTTACCACAGTGTTGCTACAGCGCCGCGGCATTCGCTAGAATGTTCTGTGACAGCCGGACATTCACAGCGTGTACGTATGACCCTGTCCTACTGCACAGCTCTGCGATGCACCCCAGTTAAAGTAGCATTCAGTGTAGGTAACTGCTGCTGTGGATTTACAGGTGAAGAGCTGTAACAGAGCTCGTAATCAAAGCTCTGGCTGACAGCCGCACTGCTTCTTCTGCCATCGTTTCTTACTCCTCGTCCGCCTGCTGTTTGTGAGGAGCCTGCTGAAAGACAGCAGCTCCCACGTTCAGGACCTGTGAAGGGGCGTACCGCTGCCTCCGCCCCGGTGTCAAACGGAGAGCGGGAGAGGTGCGAGAGCACGACCGAGGCCGCTCTGCGGCACGCTGGGCGGCGGGGGGCTGGCGAGCGGCGCTGCCATTTGCTGACCCTTCCGCGGCCAAGCGCCGCACGGAGAGTGGCTGCGAGGCAGCCCGGCACCACCGGCGGGCAACGCCAGCTGACCTTTCCGAAAATGCTAACGCCCGTCCTGAGCCCCGCGCCCCGGGCAAATTAAACTTTTATCGGCATGCATTTTTCATCCCCTCCTCCAGGAAGCTAGAGGCTAACTTGGACCACACAAGCTCTGGGGTCTGAAAAGAAGGGAGTGGGGGGGGGTGGGGGTGGGTTGGGGGATACACAGCAGAGAAAATGCCAGCCAGAGCAAAGCCCAGGATGAATAGGAGGATGACGAGTGGGAGAGTGTCAAACTGCTGCGCTCACTACCCACAGCATCGTTCAAATTCATCTTTCTCTCTGCATCTGCCAAAAATGAGCCTTCATCACTATAAATGATTATTCAGTGTCATATCAGTTATGCGTACCTATTTTATTTTTGACTATATGCGGCTATTTTATTCACAATTAACCATCACTTCAGCTTGATATTTACTAAAAGTGACTCTGCATATGCATGGTACTTTTCTCAAGTGTACAACGGTTTATCACTGTCTTATCTAGGACTCAAACCTGCATCCATGTGGTCATAGTTTGGTCCAGTCACTGGTGCTCTTAATAATTAACAGGATAGAAAATGTGAGTCCCAAGTGCTGGCCAGATCCATACAGCATATCACTGGAGTGCTGTGTGGTTACACAGTTGATGCATGTAGCATTGTAGCTGTGCAAGGAAAAGCTGTCTTCACACAGGAATCTGATACCTTGTGACTGCAGAGGACACATGAAGGTGTGTGTGCTTGAGGGCTACTGAGAAGAAGGGGTAACTTTAGATTTCAGAATGCAGAACGGTTGGGCAGACAGGCCCTCGTGGGTACAAAATCTAAATGCCCGAGGAATGCTCTTCTTCTGACTAATATGAGCACCAGCTCTGGTGTAAGTGAGCCAATGTGGTCGGGTGTCTGAAACCCCTCCCCCATCCCTTCCATCTCCACAATACCCAATGACTTCTTTACAGCACTCACTGCACCCCAAGGCCTGCTTAAAGCCCACCTCCTCCCCCCATTATTTCCCTGAAGCAAGGCTTTTAAAATCCGCTAATCGGGAAACAGGGATATGAGCAGGGAGCGGCAAAAAGAGCAGAGATAGCATGTTCCAGCGGAATGATATTGAAAGAACGTTAACAACATATTAGAGGACAAAATGTACTGCTCTGTGAACAGTGAGTGTTTGACACAGATACGTCTTGAAAAATCGCTTTGGAGATGTTATGCAACGCGCTACTGGGCTTTTAGGATGGGTTTCATAACTGCCGGACTTTCCCCAATCAGGACGTTGACCTGTCTCCAGCTGGACGGCTCTGGGGTTCCCGTAAATGTGCTTATCTCTGGGAATCACCCAGTGCAAGCTGGGCCTTTCTGGCAGTATTGCATGAGGGAGGGAGAGGGCGTGTGAAATTTTAATGATTTAGAGTGTATTTACATGTGTGTGTGTGTTTGTGTGTGTACATATGTGCCTACATGTATATTGTATATGCGTGTGTGCATGTACTGTATGTGTGCGTCTGTGTATGGGTGTATGCATGCATGTGTTTGTGAGTATGTGCATGTGTGTAGGTGTGTGCCTGCATGATTGTGTGTGTGTGTGTGTAGGTGTGTGCCTGCATGCTTGTGTGTGTGTATGCGTGCATGTGTGTGTACTGGGGACTCACGGTTGGCAGAGCTTGATGAGGTCCTGGTCGGTGGTTCCGGGAGGAAGGCCGCGGATGTACAGGTTGGTTTTACTGAGCTGCTCGGCTCCACTGTGGCCGCTGCTGTTTGTGCTGGGGCTGGGCGGAGCCATAGGGTGAGGGGGTGGGGCATAGGACTGCTGCAAAAGAGGAAGTGAGCATGTCAGTCAGACATCAGACCAAGCGGACACAACAACCTCATACCAACGTCAACTCTCAATGCCACTAAAACCACCCCACACACTGAACTATCCTTTGTACAAACTCTCACAAAAACCCAACATCACAGAAATGTATGCATTTACTTGCAAGAGTAGAAACATGCAGTGCACAACAAACATACCCAGAACAATATAATACGAGTTCCCCCAGTCTCCCATACTGAACACAAGATGCATCCTTTCCAACCACAGCTCATTCTCTCGCTCAGACCTGACATTCTCACACATTTGAAGGTGCAGTTTTGTATCTGATTTATGTTTATCTCCATAGGAAAGTATTACTTATGTGACACGTAGCTAGTTTTGGCTGTAATGATATCCATGCAATGTAAACCCTAATTAGAAGAGACTAAAGCTGAATATGGAAGCTGTGCGACTCTCACCCTTGGTGCTGAATCACCACATAAGCCCTCACCACCCACCCCCCGACTGATGCTGAGTCTTAAGCACTTTGAGACTGGACATTGAGATCTCTGCGAATGTACACACATGCAATGAGAAGAGCATCGTCAACCGCTAACATAAACGCATAACTCCTGAAACATATACAGACGACTCTAATATATACAATTATCAGATGTTAAACTTTCAAAATCATTTCCCGCATTTAATTCCATGGGAAGAAGTGGGCTGACATTACTGCGTAAAAGATACATCCTGTCTTAAGACCTCTTTGGTACAACACACAGCGACCAAATGAAGGCACCACTCAAAAGAACTGGGGCACATATATGTTTTTTTTTTTGCTCCAGTTCCTTCTAAAGTACATGTCATTTTTCACTTTTTCGCTGTAAGCGCTATAAAAAACTAAGGAGGAAACTTTGTCGGCATAAAGACGCTGTGCACACTGCCCTAACCAAATGTTTACGATGTGATCTATTTACACAAGTAAGCTATACTCTGTATATCTGTGCTGCATTTCAGGCATACAGCATGATAAAGTAACTGTCTGTTATGTGATGCAGCTGGTAAAGCTGCCGTTTGCTCTGGCTTTCCTCAGCAGAAAGGATGGGGCAGATCCAAACAGGCAGACAGAAGAGAGTGCTGCTGCTCCCTGCTCAGGCCTGGAGCTTAGGGTCTCTTGTACACTTTGCCAAAGTGGATTACCTCAGAGTGGAAATAAACACACGGATGATTAGATAGCAAATACAGAGGCAAAGAAAGGCATTCCCTAACTACACATAAGCAAGCACGCACACGCACACACACACACACACACACACACACACACACAGACAAATATGCACACACAAATACACACTCATGCATGAGTGTATGTGCATATATGCACACACAGAAACCTCCACATGCAAACACGCATGTGCACACACATACACATACATACAGAGCAGGGGCTTGATGATGTGTATCCCACTACACATACAGCTGAACTTTAAACCATCATTACATTCTGAATGAGGCGCTTCTAGCATATTCTAATCACCCCGACCCCCCCCCCCCCCCCCACAACTACCTCTGCACCAATTACACCTGAGTATGGGGTTCAAATCCAATCAAATGACCAGTCAGAGGTCATCTGTAACAGACGTGTGTGGAGCATGGAGTGACAAACCTAGGGGTTGCCTACTCTAAGCAATCAGGCCTGTTCTCATGCCCACTCTAACAGGCCCTCTACATCCCCCTGCTTCACTCCCTTCCTTTCTGTTCAATAAATGCTTCATTCTGCAATGTTTCTGCAATAATACTGCTTTCTAAAAAGGCATGGGAATAACAATGAATAAATAAAACAAAAACACACTCTGCCTTTTAGGCCATTGTACTGTTATGAGGTGTCTGCTGGTCTTTAACCGACAGAAAAGTAATTCAGGAGAGCCTGGATCTAGGGTAATGGGCTGGAGATCTGGCAGAGCATCTGTACAACTGACTGCAGCAAGGTATGAGGTCCACAGTGAGGATCAAAAGAGAGGCCAGTACTCTGACCGTCAAATACCGGGGAGTGAGAAGGAGAGCCAGATAGAGAGAAAGAGGAAGACAGAGAGGGTGTGAGAGAATAGAAACAGAGGGAGAGATTAGTCAGAGTTTACTCCTATAATTAGCTGATTGTTGTTGTTTTCTGTCACCTTCGACAATGCTGTACTATGGCATGCCAATAAAACACCTTAAAATTGAAACTGAAAAATGGAGAGCAAGCGAGAGGGAGAGAGAAGGATGGATGGCACCTGTCAGGCCCTGGTGTCTCCTGGGTAGTGGGCTCTCTCGTGACGGCTCATTTGACAGCTAGCTGTTCCTCCCTCTTCATTCCTGCGCTATCGGCTGTGATAGCACCAGAGGGCTATCTGCTACTGAGGGCCCGCCCGGGCCCAGCTGTACCGGCCCTCTCTTCCCCTCCTCACTCCCGCTCCGCCAAACCTCGTTCTGACCCACACCCTCCCGCCAGGCTCTCTACTGCCACCTCACGCCACAATGTCACCTTGTGTCTACACCCAACGTGTGTGGCAGAGGCAGTCTGAGTGGCGTACCTGTTGTCAGTCAGGAGAGATCTGTGGCTTGCAGTGTGGGCTGTGTGTGACTGCGCAATGAGTGACTGCCTGTGGCATGCTGCATTCTGCTTTCATACAACATCTCAGCGGTCCAAAATTTCACTCACAAGCACAGAACGATTTAAGGTCTCTGTGTTTATCTGTACCTGCTGAAGATAATAATGAGCTCAACTATCAGGATAAAAGAGGTATAAATACTCCTTCAAAAAAAGACATTATTATTCCATTTCCTGAGGAAAAGCTCATGATTGCACTGTTATTTAGGCAGTACTTGATACCGCACTGGACAAAAAGACCTAAATATACTGCATCCATTTGGGGGATTTATTGGATGTAATGTACGACAATAAATGGTAACACAATGCAAATATTTGCATGGCTCCCGACCCCCTGCCCCTCCAGCCATCCAACCACCTTGCCAAAACTAGAAAAATTAATTAGTGATTTAGCAGGGTGTCTTTTCACTCCACAATCCCACAGTGAACAGTGAGTCACCCTAATTAAAGCGATACGGCTGCTTTATAAATAGAAAACAACAGAGGCAGCCGATTGGTAGCGCAAACTGTCACAAACAACCGTGTGTGTGTGTGTGTGTGTGTCTTTGACTGTATGTTTTATGAGACCTCTTTACATGTATACGTATGAGCATGCGTATTTGTGTGGGTGTGTGAAGAGTGAGCTTTTATCCTCTCACATTAATGGACTCCACCACCACTCTGACACACTAACCCAGTGCCTCCACTCACCACTCATCACCACAGCAAACAGAATGGTGTTTTACTTCAGAAACACTTATTAAAATAGAGAAAGAACTAGATGCATTCATTCCGGGGGGCTGTTTAATCTGTCAGGACACCAAGACTCTGAACCAGAGGATTGTAAGTTTAAATCCAAAGTAAATTGGTGAAATTATGTTCTCACACAGACTCTTGCTATAGGACTGCTGGTTACAAAATATTTCAGGTGCACAAAAAGCAACATTACCTGTGGCTGCCTGTACAACACTGAGTTGTTATATCAATTTGCATATCATGTAAAACAAAGTCCCAGGGATTTTAGCTCTGCCAATCTGACGTAAAGTCCACACCCCTCTGACCTGGAAAGGCGCAGCGCCCCCTAGCCACAGTAGAGGTTATGCACTAATGGAGTATTTGTATTATTGAGGAAGTCAGGACCAGACTGTTCACTCGCACATGTTTTATTCACGCTACGCTAGGCCTGTTCCTCCTCAAACTTTAAAGTGGGTTTTTGTGAAGGAAATGCACTGCACGGACTCTGGAAAGTCATGTTTTCCCTGTTCTGTGCATCTGGGTGTGCCTGCATGCGTGCGTGCATCTGCGCTTTCTCAAGGAACATTAAACATAATCTAGGCACATTAAAAATGGAAAGTCTCTCTCTCTCTCACACACACACACACACACACACACACACGTTCTGAGCGGCCTCTTGTCATGAGTATCAAAGGAAGACAGATACCTTTTCATCTCAGGTTGCTGTAGTTTGCCTCCATCACAGACAGAGCACAGCAGGCCGGGCTGCTGGCCCTGGTGAAGCTACCCACATGACCATCCAATCAGACTGCTGGACTGCAGCTCTGCAGCCTCAGTGATAAGGCATGTTCAAAGTTCTGAGAGAAGAGGCCACACAATCACACACTCCTCCTCTTTCTCTCTGACACTCTCTCTCTCACACACACACACACACACACACACTCACACTTACTTGTGGGCTTTAAGGCAGTGATATTCAACAACATGAGGGCTGGCTCTAATAGGAAATCTAATAGAGTTGTGCTAGGCAGCTCTGTGGGCAGCCTGTTTCATTCACGGTCTCAGTGACACTAACATGGCTAACAGGGAGCTCACAGATTCTTCAAGGATATATAGGATATAGGACACAACACAGTTCTCACAGACAAACAAGAGGTATCTCACAGGTATCCAGAAACAAGGCTTCCTGCAGAGATTCCCATCCTGGGGTAATGCGAATGGAAATTACTTCAGCACTCCTTATAAACAGGGCTCTTGCACTGTCCCTGGGCAGCATGGAAATGACATCCTCAAGGATACATGCAGGCTGAAAAAGCTGACATTTTAGTCAGATATTCTGTTAACACATTCTAAAAACATATCATGGAGAAGTATTCCCGCATACCTTAAATAAACAGCATGCAATTTTGGCGGCCCTATATGAACCCACGCCCTGTGGTACTTCAAACAGAGATCATGGAGTATTTTGTCAGGTGTGACTCATGCTGAGGGCCCCACAGCGAGTCCTGATCCTCTCAGGTCGAGACTCCCCGCTGACTCGCGCCTGCCCCTGAAGCACATCTCACTCTGTGTGTTTCTGATAATTACAGCCTGCTAGTGTTCCACACAGTGGAGACAACGCACGTGCTATTTATCCATTACCTGCGCACCACAGAGCCTGCAATTACCTCGTCTGCAGGCCGGCTCCCGGTCCAGGGAAGAAAGCTTTATGATGGGCCGACAGCTGACACATCGGAGAGGAACGGAAGGGTAAAACAAGTATAATTTCATGGGGCACGTTAGCCCCGGGGAATGATGGGATGGAACAGTGGGGACATGCTTGGAAACAAGAATGAATCACTTCTCCAACGATTCATACAAACTTAAAATAAGAGCACAAAATCATAAATGCCACACTGTGTCCCTGTGAATTTCCTACCATCTTAAGCATCACAAGCTGCGGGAAGAACATCCTCATTAGACGGAAAACTGACAATAACTGACTGAAACGGGCCTCTGACAATAGTTGGACTTCACTTTGCCCCTGTTTTTACCCACTACATTAAGCTTCACTTCACTCAAGCCATCCAGCAAACCAATGAAGGAAAGCATATACAAACTGAATCATGTAACTTCCCCCTACAAAAAAACCCCTGCAGAAACACACACAAGTAGTTAACACTGAGTTCTAGGCCTGTCTCTCTGATTAAGATTTCCCAAATCCGTAACAGCAGTACTTAAAGTGAAGTGCTATAGAACATCTGAACACACTCTGATGAGGCAGACTTCAAACGAAGCATCTGACATCAACTTCACTGAACTGTGAAAACCGACAAGCACGCACTGAGTTGGACGCTATAATTACGAGTTCAAAGTGCAGAACATACCACCTTTTTTCCGTCAGTTTCCAAAGACTGATATATTAATGTGCTGCAATACACACCCAAGATTTCTTTACTGCTTACTAAAATATTCAAGCTTGTATTCCACATGGAGTAATAACATAAGCAAAAAAATCCCAGTTTTGTGTCTGTCTTAGGCAATATCTTACACCAAAATGTTACAACTGTTTAATTATTTTTATATTTTTAAAAGATAATATTAGAAAAAAATAATATTAGAAGCTGACATAACTGGACAGATTTCCACATTCCCACACCCTGTTTGAAAGCCATGAGGCTGCCCCACACCACAGGAGGAATTCTACAGTGCTGTGGTGCTGTCTTATTCCTGCTCTTTCTTGGAAGACCAGGAGACAACCCCCTAAACAAGGTTTTATGAGAGAATGCCCAGGAGCATCTGATCAAAGCGACCCCCCACAGACTGCTCTTTTCAGTCCATCAGGGCGTCTGTCAGCAGGGGCCACAACAGTTCAACAATATGTCATGTGTCAGAGATGCTGTGCAGTCTATCCTAAACTAACTGTCATCTGCATACT
Organism: Megalops cyprinoides; assembly: GCF_013368585.1. Classification (NCBI taxonomy): domain Eukaryota; kingdom Metazoa; phylum Chordata; class Actinopteri; order Elopiformes; family Megalopidae; genus Megalops; species Megalops cyprinoides. Next base: position 23,569,810 of record NC_050592.1, read on the forward strand.
GTACATAATAAACTGTGAGGGAGAGTCTGGCTAAGATCCGGCCGACCGCTAGCCTTGTCCAGCGGAACATGAAAAAAAAGCCCCAAAACGTGCAGAGCACAATTCCAGATGAGCAATTATGATGATTCCACTTGACTCCTGACATCCATGTGTAATATTCACACAGCAGGGTGAGACAGGTGCAGGTTCAGCACACAGTCAAGCAGTGCTCAATCTGCACGGAGGACAAGAGGATATGAAAAGTTCTCCTTTTTTAATTCTGAGTGTTTCGGGGTGATAAGAGCGGCCTGCTGTCCATCAGGCTGCAGTGTCATGCTGCAGAAAGAGCCCTGTGTTATTTCACTGGCCAGGATATGTGTGCACAGACGGACGTGCATGTGGTCTTGATGATACAGCAAGGGCAAGGGTTTCACCCTGTATGGACTGACCAATGCCGACAAATAATACTTTCTTCATAAGCTTATATGATCTACGTAAGGAACTCAAACGAACTTGTACAGGTGGGATATCGGGATATCTGATCAGTTGGGTGAATAAAGATATTTAACATTTGCAGGTGGCTACGTTTTCAGTTCCTCTATTATTTCACATATCTGTTTCCGCTTCTCTGTGCCTTTACATTTTCAGTTTCAATGTACCTATTTCACTGCAGCTTTACTGTTTCAATTTCTCTTGGTGTTTCACTAAAATACTGGAAGTTTGTTTTCTTCTGTCTTGCATTCTCACCAGTGTGGTGCTGAAGACCGCCTTCACAGTGAAACAGTGATATAGATTACGACACAGACTAACACAGCAAAGTTACAGTTTCTGTAGTTACAGTTACTGTACTGTTTTGCCTGCTCCTGAAGCCAATCAAATTACCTGTTCACACAAAGACCATAAAAAAAAAACATACTGACCCACACTCCCACCCCCTGTCTCTCACATAATGAACATGTTATTGTTTTGCTGTGTCTCTAGATGAGTGTGTGTGTGAGGGGGGAACTCCCATGTAAAGCCTTTTAGCCTGCCTTTATCAGACCCTGACTAATGTGAACACATACAATACCTTCCCTCTGCACACACTGTGATAGCCCCATCTCCCTAAAGACTGCTGTGAGCAAACAATTAGAATGCACTTCAAAATGGGCTTCTTGTAACCCCGCCCTATCTCTCTCTCTCTCACCATCTCTATCTGTTTTTACCAAACTCTAACCTTTCCCTCTCTATGCTTCTCGCTCCCTCTGCATCTCTCGCTCCATCTCCGCATGTTTCTCTCTCTCTATCTCTCTCTCTCTCAGTATACCTGTTAGGTGAGATTTATCACCAGGAAGTTAGGGCTTCCCACCTACAGTCCATGTGTATCTTTATTACAGAAACTACGCTTTGTGACAGGGGGAGAATTACAGCCCCTGGGCATGGCAGCCCGAGCAGACGTCCTGGAATGAATTCCTCCGCGCGACACTCCGCTCGCTGGCAGAATTAACCCCTGCCTCTCTGAACGGAGTGTTTCTGCGGCAAGCGAGGCCAGCTCTTCTCCCTCTTCTCTTTCCATACCTCCCTCCCCTCCCTGTTATCTTTGCGGGAACTGGTGAACCTGTGTAGCGTGACCGATTTGTTCTGCTCCTTGGAGCGCGGACGGGCAGCGTGTCAGCGTATATGACAATGGAGCCCCGGCTCCCGGAGCGTGACGGCGGCTGGATCTATCAATAGGTGGCCAATTATCACGGCGAGATAACTGGATTTGACTGCTACCACTTAGGAGTAAATTAACAAAGATGTGTTTTATAACCGTAAAGTAACGGCAGATATGTTTTCAAGAACTGATGTTACAGTTGGAACAGCTACCGCTGCCGTAAAACTGCTACTACAATCGGCAGTTGTCAACAACAGCACTAGCTTAACTCATCTACAGTATTGGAGTACTGTAAAAATAAGTGAAATAAGGTTATGGTGGAGACTGGTCCACTGTGAGGAGCTGATGGATACTGAGAACCAGACACCTCCTTATACTCCACAAGATTTGGGCTCAAGCTGGGAGTCACCCCTCTGCAAAACCGAGGGGCGCTTAATTGTAGATCACAGTGGTCACAGCACCAGTGGGGACCCCCGTAGATTGAACAGGCTCCAATCCAATCACTGATAGACCCTAGAGTGCTGGACTGTATCCATCTGCCAGCAGGACTGAACCGGTATCAAGGATGAATGATGCTCACTGTGATATCACAGGGCAAGCAGAAGACAGAAGCATCATTGCAATAATGCCAACACTCTCCAGGAACGTTTTTCTGATCAAAAATCATAACCTAGCCATTACACTGGTCAAGTGCCTGACAATGTCCAGGGGAAACCAACATGAATGAACTCAGAGGGAAACACTTGTGGTGCACCAGGACAGGCCGAGAACCCTTGTCTGACCTGTGTATGTAAAGTCCTTACAGGGTGCTCTATGATTCAAAACAAAAAGTCTTGCAATGTTTTTCCTACACAAGGGATTACAACCTCTTCCAAGTATCAAACCGAATGCCTGATGTAAAGCACATCCTCCTCAAAATAACCAAAACAAATACAAACCAGGGAAGATTCTGACTGCACTCTGTAATTCTTTCAGATGTCCGAAACAGAACAGGAGACTTGGAAGAGGGACAGCGAGACCCTCTCCTTCCCCCATTCCTCCACACAAAAAGGTTATTTTCCCTGGAAAGTCTTTCTTCAGGCACTGTAAGTAATGTGCATTGTTTGACCCTCTGAGCCTCATTGTGCAAGATTTTGACTTTTGACCTTAAAAATAAAAGCAAAATCGATGGCAGGCCATGTGACTCTCTGAACGGAGGACAGCAGCCAACTCCAGAGCTTCTTGCAGCAAAGGATAGAATGTAGCCTATTATTAGAGAGACTCAGAAAGAGAGAGAGAGAGAGAGAGTCTTTCTATGTGGCACTAAGAAAATACTACTAGACCATACCCTTTAGAAAAAGTGAAATATGTTAAAAATGTTCATCACCATAATAAAGCTACATATGTTAGAAAACATTCTGTTATTATATCATAGTTTCATTCACGGACATAACTGCAAATATTATGCACTGTATATACTGCAAAATATATTGTGAAATACCACAGTTATTAGTACTCTATAATGTGTGTTAAAATTTGCATCAATTGATGTTTTTCTGTGACACATGCATCACATATCAAAATATACTGTATATACTTTGGATTTTATCTTTTCCAGATATTGACACATGTGATTTGACCTTTTTGTACAGGTGGAAAAAGGTTTGACACAGGTGAGACCTCAGCTCTGATAACACGCTGGTATTAGCTGGTCATAGAGCCTCTTCACAGCACCCACATATTGGATGGTCCTGTCCGGCTCTAAGAGAAGAGACAGGGTGACTTAAGAACTGGGCCTTGGTTTCAGCTTCTGGTTCCAACAGCATGAAATGGAAGTCTGAAGCAGGAAGTGAAGACACATCCGCAGAGCCCCCAGAGAGACGTGAGGATTGCCTGATCTGGCCCCCGCACCACCATACGTATTCCTGACCGATTAGTCAGGTCTGCCAAAAAATCTCATAGATCTTTACCCATATTTCTCCAGAACCGCAGAGACATTAGCCGGTTCTGATCTCTATCTGTGAGCTCCCCCCAAAATTGCCCTCTAAAAGCCTGTATCGATTAAGCAGGTCTGACAGCAGACCGTTAAGATGTGAATCCACATCTCTCTGGTTTTAGGTGATGAGGAATCAGGTGTAAATGGAATCTGAGCAACGCAGGAAACTGGCTGACCCTGTCTGACCGATGGACGTGTCGTGTTTAAGCAACTGCTTCTCATGATAATCACTGCAGATCTAATTTCCTCAACGTGCCCTCCTGGTGACCCCCAGAAAGGGGGGTGTTGGGGGGGGGGGGGTCACGAGTGCATGCACCAACCCCCCCTCTCCCCACCCCCCAGACCTCAATGCCTTAAATGCAGGAGGCCAGACTTGCTCACATTGAAGCACTGGGAGACAGCAGACGAGACACGTATAAAGAGAAGCATGATGCTCAGTTCAGAAAACATGTGTTCGTCCATTCCTGGAGCAATGTGAACAACAGCATACTGAGGACGGGCCTGGCAGTGCAGCGGAACACAGCACTGATCTGAACAAACCTCACTGCACCTCTCCAGATAAAAAAAGGGGTTTAACCTTGGATCTAGACACAGACACTTTTCTAGGGAGTCCTGTGGAGCCATGAAGCCCATTTTAATGGGAAGAGATAACAACGTCAACAGGAAGGAGAAGTCAGCATGATTTCCTCTGTCTCTGTGCAGAGCTCCTTGGCAGCTGATCCGTCGATGTGAATAAGCCCACGGTGCTTTCATCAGAGAGCGCAGCGGTGTGGCCCTGCCTGAACCCCGAGCCGCACGCCCACACCTGCAGGACCCGCACGGCGCCGGCGGCCGATAGCTACCCACAATGCCTGGCACAAGCACACACAGACGCGAGGGGTCTTTATCAGCCTCAGGCTCAAAGGGCATTGGTGTAGACATAGAGAGAATGAAGACAGAGAGAGAGAGAGAGGAAGAGGATGAGGAGTGACCAGAGAGGTGCAGGTGAGTGGATGAAAGGGACGATCAGGTGGCCCCTGGCGGGCCCCCACCACCAGCCAGTCAGCCACTCACTCTTAAGCTCTGGCAGTTAACAGTGACAGTGGCTGTAAGTGACATTCACCAGCATGGAGTCAAATGAAAGTTTGTTTAATTCGTTCTCGCCCCGGGCGCCATGCGTTCCAGTTGACTCTGAAGTTCGACAATTCTGATCTCACAACATCACGCTAACAGACAGACACTTCTTTCTTGTGACAGGAAAATTCACAAAGACGCACGCACGCACACACAAATGCGCACACACAGAGTGATGGAGCTGATGGAATAGGGCCTGGAAAAAACTATAAAGCTTCCCCTACTTCCACTAATCTTTAAAACACATTAATTTAACAAATCTAACAGCACATTGTTACAGCATTACTCTCCTACATAGCCCTGTGCCACAGCAACAGAAGAGGGGCTAGACATTATGCACTATATTATGCACAATACCAGCGCATGTATCTACTTATATAAGACCTGTACCACCCTCTCCTGAAATATTACACAATTACACTACAATACAACATTCAATGGAAATAAACAGCAACCCTCTGAATTTAGACTAGTGCATTTGCTGATTATGCCACAACAGAGTATAATCTGTCTGATTAATCATTAATTGATTGTGATCAGGATGCATTATCCTGAATCTGTCTGCATAAAGGTATGAAGCAAACAGAACGTGACTTGGATGCTAATTTATCAGAGGCTGGTAATGGGTGTGTGTGGGGGGGTGTTGTCTCAATAAACGTATCTGAATGCACTGCTGCTAAGTATGGAGATTGGCTTTCAGGCTTGCATAATGAGGTGACTGCAGAATGGGTGTAGTAGATGATATTGCGTGTCTGCGCTTTCTGTATATGTTTGTGTGTGTGCATGTCCATATCTTATGTGCATGTCCACTTGAATGTGTATACACAATGCAGACAAACAAATGATGTACATGTACACACATGCACACAAAAACGGGGTAGAAACCATCAGACAGACACAAATGGCACACATACTTATCCAGGTACACGGACTCAAGCACAAGCAAACATAACGTTTGGAACAACATGCACAAAAATGCTTGAAATTCAAACAAAACGACACACAGACACAGACACAGACAGACAGACAGACAGACACACACACACACACACACACACACACTTACTATCATGACTTAGTGGAAAAGTTTTGAGAAACAGCCTGTTTCTAATTAAAAGAGAAACATCTTGGCCTGGCTGCCTTACTGCAGATGAGGCTGTTAACATCGTGATATAAACACAACACTCTTTGAGCGTCATAAACACGTCATGCGAATCCTGACCAGGTGGGCTATGCAGAGTGCTCATGGAACATCTCAGCGTGCGTGAGTGTTCTTCTGTATGCGTACACGCGTGTGTGCATGTGCGTAGTTGTGATGCACAATTTCATAATATGTGATGCACAATTTGATAATATGACCTTCTCTGTGCTTCTTACTCTCTTTCACTTAGATTGAGAGAGACAGAGAGAGTGGGAGGGAGAGGGGCAGAGAGAAAGGGAAGAAGACAGAGAACTGAGTATTAGACCATGGAACCTTTCTGGATGAGAAGGGTTTCAGACATAGGATCAAAACCGGCATTTGTTTTCTGGTCCCTTTTCACACATACATATAACATGTTACATGTCATAACACATGTTACTTCATCATACACAAGCGAAAAATGTAGCAGAGAACTCCTGAAACATGAGAAAAATGGATACATATTTCAACTGATTCCATGACAGCGTTCTGATCTATTTAAGGCTTGGAACAGTTCAAATCAACAAAAATTACAGTCAAAACAAAATTGTTAAATACAATTTTGGTTCTTGTTCATTTTGTGTGGTGTCAGGACATGAAGCACAGTTCTAAATATAATTTCATTATCACTAATCAAAAAGAATAAGCACTGACATTTGCTTCAAGAATTAACAATAATTAGTGTATAGCAACATAGTATACAACTCATTCTGTTTACAACAGTTTGACAAACAGTCAATTCTATATTGAAGGCTGAGAAACTCATCAAAAATCAAGTATTTACAGGTTGATCAGGCCACAGTGTAATGCTATAAAATGTTGCTATAAAAGGAGTTTCAACATCAACACTTAAATATGTCATTTTCTAAAGCAACATGAAATCTAACAGATTTTGAAAGAGGTCAAATAGTTGGTAAGTAAGTACATCAGTCATAGAAAGTGCAAACTTATGTAATGTGTCAAAGGGAACTGTGTTGAAAATCATGATGGCATAGATCAAATAAGGAAAAATTGTATCAGGAAAGAGGACCAGCTCAATGTCAAAGCTCAATGTTAAGGATAAATGGACACTTCACAGGACGCCTCAAATATTACCCCTGAACTACATTTACACCTACGTGACCCAGTCTCATCAATTACTGTACATTGTTTGCCTCAGAAGGCTGATATTTAGAGTACGGCTGCCATTCAAAACCTCTTGTAACCAAGGCCAATGCGCAACAACACATAACATGGTGTAATCTGCACAAAACCTGGACTTTAAGCAGTGGAAGAAAATACTATAGTCTGATGAGTCATCTTTTACTCTTTTTCCTACATCTGGATGGGTTTATGTTTGGAGAAAGCCAAAGGAAGCCTTCAATCCACATTGCCATTGTTACGCCGGTGATCGGGGCACAAGCGCGGACCACAGGATGTTCCGGTTCCAGGCGATTATTAGAAAGGGACAGGCAGTTCGTGAATCCAGGGACAGGCAGGGTTCAAAACACAGGGAGGCAATCCGGGGGCAAATCCAAAGACGGGAGTCAGGGAGAACAGGGTCCGGAATCAGGCAGGTGGGTGGCAGCGATCAGATCAAAACGGCAGGCAGGAATCGTGGTCAGGAAACAGGCAGGATCGGCAATGAAGAAGTAAATCACAAAAACAAGCGCGGGGACGAGACAGGTGAAACACACTGCAACGAACTAGCAACGAGACAGAGAAACGAGGGGAAGATATAGGGCTGGGGTAACGAGGAGATGGGAAGCAGGTGAGCAGGCAGGCAGGTGCAGGCAATGAGGGAATAAGGTGGGCGGGGACCCGGCGGGGAGCCGGGCGGGGCAGGAACACAAGGGAAACAAAAGCACACGGACAGGGAAAACAAAAACACCGCGGCTTAAGGGGGCGGAGCCCTGACAGTACCCCCCCCCCTACGGACGCCACCGGGCGTCACGGCGGGTTCGCCAGGGTGTCGGCGGTGGAAGTCCCGGATCAGGGACGGGTCCAGGATGTCCCTAGCAGGAACCCAGCTCCTCTCCTCGGGGCCGTAACCCTCCCAGTCCACCAGATATTGCCGACCGCGCCCCCGACGCCGAACCTTAAGCAGGCGGCGCACGGTGTGAGCCATCGCTCCGTCGATCAGGCGGGGCGGCGGAGGAGCCCGGGGAGCAGGGCAGAGAGGGCTGCGGACGACGGGCTTAACCTTGGAGACGTGGAAGGTGGGGTGGACACGGCGAAGAGAGAGCGGGAGCTTAAGCCGGACCGCCGTGGGGCTGATCACCTTGGCGATGGGAAAAGGACCGATGAAGCGGGAAGCCAGCTTGCGGGAGTCCACCTTGAGGGGAAGGTCCCGAGTGGAGAGCCACACCCGCTGACCCTGGCGATAGCGGGGTGCCTTGGATCGGTGGCGGTCAGCAAACCGCTTAGCCCGAGCCGAGGAGCGGAGCAGTGTGGTGCGCGCGCGTCTCCAGGTGCGGCGGCAGCGCTGCACAAACGCCGTTGCCGAGGGGACCCCCACCTCCTCCTCCTGGGCCGGGAATAGGGGAGGTTGATAGCCCACACAGCACTGGAAGGGCGACAGCCCCGTGGAAGCAGAGGGAAGGGAGTTGACGGCGTATTCAACCCAGGGGAGGTGCTGGCTCCACGCCGACGGCTCCCGAGACGTCAGACACCGTAGTACCGTCTCCAGCTGCTGGTTAGCCCGCTCGGTCTGGCCGTTGGACTGAGGGTGAAAACCAGAAGACAGACTGACGGTGGCCCCCAGTAACCTGCAGAACGCCCTCCAAAAGTTGGATGTAAACTGGGGTCCCCGGTCGGACACCACGTCGGAGGGTAGACCGTGCAGCCGGAATACCTGGTTGATGAGTAGCTGAGCGGTCTCCCTGGCGGAGGGCAGTTTGGGTAGGGGGACAAAATGCACGGCTTTAGAAAACCGGTCTACGATGGTGAGGATGGCGGTGTTACCGTCAGATGGTGGCAGGCCGGTAACGAAGTCCAGGGCGATGTGGGACCAGGGCCGTCTGGGAACAGGCAAGGGTTGCAGCAGACCGGCGGGGGGTCGGGTGGAGGTCTTGCTCTGGGCGCAGACCGAGCAGGCGGCGGTGAACTTCCGGATGTCCTCCGTCATTGTGGGCCACCAAAACCGCTGGCCGATGAACGCCGCTGTGCGTCGGGCTCCGGGGTGGCCCGCGAGCCTCGATGAATGCCCCCACTGCAGAACCTGCGAACGGACAGACTGGGGAACAAACAGGCGGTTAGGGGGACAGGAGCTGGGGCCCGGTTCGTTCTGGAGGGCGGTGCGGACGGCGGTCTCGACGTCCCACAGCGCCGCTGCGACAACGCATCGGGCAGGCAGGACTGTGCTGGGTTCCTGGGAGTCCTCGGCAGGGGCGTGCTGGCGCGAGAGGGCGTCAGGTTTACCGTTCTTAGAGCCTGGTCGATATGACAGTGTGAAATTAAAACGGGAGAAGAAGAGAGACCAGCGGGCTTGTCGGGGATTGAGGCGTTTGGCTGATCGGACGTACTCGAGGTTCTTGTGATCAGTCCACACCAAGAATGGAACACTCGCCCCCTCCAGCCAGTGCCTCCACTCCTCGAGCGCCAGCTTGATGGCTAGCAGCTCCCGGTCGCCGATGTCGTAGTTACGCTCGGTGGGCGTAAGGCGGTGAGAAAAGTAGGCGCAGGGGTGGAGCTTGTTGTCGGCGGCCGATCGCTGAGACAGGATCGCCCCCACTCCCACGTCCGAAGCATCCACCTCCACCACGTACTGACGAGCGGGATCGGGCTGGGTGAGGACAGGCGCCGAGGTAAAACGAGCCTTCAAGTTGCAGAATGCCTCCTCGGCAGCCGGAGCCCAGGTGAACGCTCTGCTGACAGATGTCAGGGCGGTGAGGGGAGCCGCTACCGTGCCGTAGCTGCGAATGAAGCGACGGTAGAAGTTCGCGAAACCCAGGAATCGCTGCAGCTCCCTGCGGGAGGTGGGGCGAGGCCACTCCTCGACGGCGCGGACCTTCTGCCGGTCCATGCGGATACTTCCAGCCGTGATCACGAAACCCAGGAAGGAAGTGGTGTGCTGATGGAAGGCGCACTTCTCCGCTTTCACGTACAGGTGATTTTCGAGCAGGCGCTGCAGAACGCGGCGGACGTGCTGTACATGCTCAGGCAGGGAGCGAGAGAAGATCAGGATATCGTCGAGGTACACGAACACAAACTGGTTGAGCATATCTCGGAGGACGTCGTTCACCAAGGACTGGAACACGGCTGGGGAATTCGTCAGACCGAACGGCATGACCAGATATTCATAGTGCCCCGAGGGGGTGTTGAACGCCGTCTTCCACTCGTCCCCCTCGCGGATCCTGACCAGGTGGTAGGCATTACGGAGGTCGAGTCTCGTGAAGACGGTAGCGCCCTGTAGCGACTCGAAGGCGGACGACAGAAGAGGCAGGGGGTAGCGGTTCTTGATGGTGATGGCGTTGAGGCCCCGGTAATCGATGCAGGGACGGAGGGAGCCGTCCTTCTTCCCTACGAAGAAGAATCCGGCCCCCGCAGGAGAGGAGGAGGGGCGAATGAGACCGGCCGCGAGAGACTCCCGGATGTATTTATTCATGGCCTCGGTCTCTGGTGGCGATAAAGAAAACAGTCGCCCCCGAGGGGGGGACGAGCCGGGCAGCAGGTCGATGGCGCAATCATACGGGCGATGAGGGGGCAACGAGGTGGCGCGGGACTTGCTGAAGACAAGTTTCAGGTCCATGTATTCGGGCGGCAGCGCCGACAGGTCCGGGAAGTCCTCGGGAGCGGAAGCGATCGACGACACCGGGGTAACGGCATCCCGAAGGCAGTGGGAGTGGCAAAAGGGGCTCCAGCCCAGGATTCGGTTGCCCTCCCAGTCGATGTGGGGGTTGTGTCGCGCCAACCAGGGGCGACCCAGGACCACGGCGGCTTGCGGGGAGCGGATGACGTTGAGAACAATCTCCTCGCGGTGGTTGCCCGAGACGAGGAAGTCGACCGGGGGAGTGGCGTGGGTCACGCGAACCAGGGGAGCCCCGGTGATCGCGTGGGCTTCCAACGGCGAGTGCAGGGGAACGCGGGGCAGGCGCAGCTGGGTTGCCAGGTTGGCGTCGATAAAACTGCCATCCGCCCCGGAGTCAATCAGGACGGAGACAGCGTGGCTCTGACCTCCGACGAGCAGGGTGGCTGAAAATAGAGGAAGGGTCTGGGGGGAGTGACGCAGGGGGGTTACACTCACCTGCAATCCCCCCGCTGCGGGTGACCGCTGGCCCTTGGCCGGGCAGTTCGCCACAAAATGGCCAGGCTGCCCGCAGTATAGGCAGGACTGGGTGCTGATTCGCCGTTGTCGCTCCGCGGGAGACAGGCGGGTGCGGTCGACCTGCATCGGTTCGGAGGTTCCCGGGGATGGTGGTGCAGGGCTTCTGGCCGGCATCGGGAGGGGTTGTTCACGGACGGAACCGGGCAGGCTGCTGGACGCTCTCTCCCTGCGTCTCTGCGAAAGGCGCTGGTCTACGCGGATGGCCAGGTCCACCAAGGCCTCGAAGCTGGCCGGCAGCTCCCGAGTAGCCAGCTCGTCCTTGATGGACTCCGCTAGACCGTGAAGGAAGGCGTCCAACTGGGCCTCCGCGTTCCACCCGCTGGTGGCAGCCAGGGTGCGGAAGTCAATTGCGTAGTCCGACACCGAGCGACGTCCCTGGCGAATCTGCAGCATTTCTCTAGCTGCCTCGCGGCCCTGCCTGGAACGGTCAAACACCCTTCTCATCTCATCGGCGAATCCGGCATATGAGTTGCAGAAGGGAGCGTCGGCGTCCCAGACAGCAGTACCCCACTCCCTCGCTCGTCCGGTCAGCAAGGTAATGACGTAGGCGATCCTCGCCCGGTCTGTGGGGAACGTGGAGGGTTGCAGCTCGAATATCAGGGAACACTGCGAGAGAAACGAGCGGCAGGTTCCCGGGTCCCCCGCGTACGACTCGGGGGGTGGCAGCCGAGGCTCCCGGCCGGGAGGCGTTGGCGGAGCCGGTGGGTAGACAGCCGCTGGCGGAAAAGGTCGGCTCTCCTGGCCGAGCTGCAATTGGTGCAGCCGCGCAGAGACCTCAGCGAGGCTGGTGGCGAAACCCTCCAGGGACCGGCCGATGGAATCCAGCTGGTTCTGGTGTCCGCCCAATAGAGCACCCTGGAGCTCTAGGGCCGTCCTCAGCTGAGGTAGGTCCGCTGTGTCCATGATGGCTAGTTCGTTCTGTTACGCCGGTGATCGGGGCACAAGCGCGGACCACAGGATGTTCCGGTTCCAGGCGATTATTAGAAAGGGACAGGCAGTTCGTGAATCCAGGGACAGGCAGGGTTCAAAACACAGGGAGGCAATCCGGGGGCAAATCCAAAGACGGGAGTCAGGGAGAACAGGGTCCGGAATCAGGCAGGTGGGTGGCAGCGATCAGATCAAAACGGCAGGCAGGAATCGTGGTCAGGAAACAGGCAGGATCGGCAATGAAGAAGTAAATCACAAAAACAAGCGCGGGGACGAGACAGGTGAAACACACTGCAACGAACTAGCAACGAGACAGAGAAACGAGGGGAAGATATAGGGCTGGGGTAACGAGGAGATGGGAAGCAGGTGAGCAGGCAGGCAGGTGCAGGCAATGAGGGAATAAGGTGGGCGGGGACCCGGCGGGGAGCCGGGCGGGGCAGGAACACAAGGGAAACAAAAGCACACGGACAGGGAAAACAAAAACACCGCGGCTTAAGGGGGCGGAGCCCTGACAGCCATTTCCCAGCTGTTCTTAACTGTGATGGTGGATCTGTTATGGTATGGGCAACTATTTCCTGGGAGTTTATAGTAAGATTATTGCTTTACATGGCAGAATTAGAGCCAAGGAATATGCTAATTTAGGTGACTAGCTGCACCCTATGGTTCCTCAAGATGCTCCCACATTGCAAGACAATAATGTGATAAATCGATTCACGAGTAGATTAACAAGCACCAGGATGAATTCAAACATGTTCCATGGCTTCCCCATTCACCAGACGTTCTGTAATGTAGAGTGCAGCACAGATTTCCATTCCCTTCATCTCTCAAAGGCTTTCCTTCCTGATGAATGGTGAAATATCCCCCTAGAAACAATTCAGAACTTGTGTAATAGTATTCCAAGAAAGACCTTAGCTGTCCTGAAAGCATAGGGCCCCCTATTCCTTAGTTAATAAATATTAATTTATTGTCATTCTGGTAACAAATGAATGCATACGTGTTTCACTGAATATCACTCATACTCTGCCTGTCTCAAACACCCTTTGTGACAGACACAGAAGGAGAGAGTGTGAGGACAGCAGATTAAGTAATGTTGAGTACTAGACTAATCAGGTGTCTAAGACATTCGCAGTGCATTGTGACTGTCAGGTTTTCCCTCCCAACTTGTAAGGGTGATGAATGTGGGAATGTAAATATTTGGGCTGATTGGTCACCATTAGGGCGAGAGGATGGGTGGTTCTCTCCTCGGCTGCAGGGGCTGCCACTCCCAGCTCCTCAGCGTATGCAGTGAGCAGAGTGCCTTGGACAAAGTTTAACCCTGTATGTGCCGTGTTTCAAATGGTGTGAGCATGCAGGTATTTTTTCCTTATTTGGGAGGAGAAGAAATCCATTATGTGAAGTTTAGAAGAGATGAATGCTCTAGTATTTGTGTAAAAGTGACACCCTATATTTCACTTATATATCAATCTCAGGTTCAAAGACACCTTGCAGAGTCCAGTATGTTCAGATAACAGAGGGTATTGGCCTGTTTCTCTCCCAGGGGGTGCTTTTCACTGTCCAATCTCGGTTTGTTGTTTTATTTTTATTCTCCCCCAGCAGGAAACACAAACGCATCCCGAACCCGGGAGGGAGGAGAGACAGCTCTAACAGAGAGGAGGCACACTTTGCTGTGACCTCATTCGTACATTTCACTGCAAGCCCAGTCACGTACATCCTCTGCCCCGTGGTCAACGTGTTCCGCCCAATCAGACAGAGGGGCTATTTACAGCTCCTCCATTGGCTGAGCAGCGACAGGCTGTTCACTAAAGTTATAGCTGACGTTCTTGTTAAGTCTTGGTAATGTACTGTACAGGAACTAGGGTGGGAGGTGTAGAGGTGGGGCTGGTGTTCTGCCTGACAGATTATTTGTTCCTCTGTTAATCAGGAGGTCAGTTTGTCCTAATTCTTCATAACTAAGGCTGTAATGGGTGCAACAAAGACAGTGGAGCATACACACACCCCCCAGGGGACCACCAGTTTAGGGATTCACTTCCCTTTGAAAATGTATGAAGCACCCACCCACCCACACACACACACACACACACACACACACACACATATACTCACTTGCATCCTACTTCAGCTGTATGTGAAATGACTCTTTGAAATGATCCTGGTCACAACTGACCCTGGCTGGCAGTACGTTCTTCCTCAGTCATGAGGAACCCATACAAATTTGGCAAGCTATCCTTCATATGTATTTACAAACAAGAATAAGGAGATGTAGACGACACAAGAAGGGTGAAGCTTTAAGGGCAGCTCAGAAAGTGAGCAGCCAGAAGACACAAAATTAAGAAACCAGGCCCTGTCCAAATAAGCACAAAGTAGTTGTCAGATGTTTTAACCAGTCTAGAAAAGATGTATTTCTCAAAGCAGGACCGTTCATACAGTACTGATTTCCTTAAACATCCCACTTCCGTTGTGTCCCCCTCTGTATTTGCTGAGGGAGAACTGCTATGCTTCTAATGTGTAGCAGAGCAAATGCTTAGTATGCCTTACAGAGCAAACGCTTCTAATATGTAACAGAGAAAATGTTTCTAATGTTTAACGGAGCAAACTCTTCAATTGCGCAACACAGGAAAAGCTTCTAATGCATTACCGAGCAAACGCTAGTATTACATACCACAGCAAACGCTTCTTATGTGCAATCGAGCAAATGCTTCCAATATGTAATGGCCCTAACGCTTATTATACATAACGTAGCAAAAGCTTCTAATGCCTTACAGAGTAAACTCTTCTCATGCATAATGGAGCAAAAGCTTCTAATACGTAATGTGGCAAACCCTTCTAATATGTAACAGAGAAAATTCTTCTGACATGTAATGAAGCAAACTCTTCTAATATGTAACGGGGCAGACTCAACAAGCAACAGAGCAAACTCTTCTAATATGTCATGGGGCAGACCCTTTTAACACGTAACACAGCAAACTCTTCTCATGCAGAAGCAAGCAAACGCTTCTAATGTTTTTTATGAGGATCTCTCCAATTCTATTTCCTTTTCACACTGGCAAATGTAACGGTAAAAGGTATAAGCCTGTAGAGGGTAACTCTCTCTCAATGGATTTATCACTTTTGGATTTCATGACACGTTGAAAATATCTCCATATTTGTGTCAGAATGAAAAAGAATTATACGGCGGGGAACGTGATAAAGCGCAGAGTGAAAAAGCGAGAAAGCCATTGTGCGCCTGCAGAATGAACATTCAGCATAGTTATTTGACAGTAAGTTGATGTATCGCTGAAATTGAAAATCTAGACCTGAGTATAACTGTCTACAGCAGAGTCACTGCATCTTTCTTTTTTTTAAAGATTCTTAAAGGAGACACTTTAACTGCAAGAACAGATTCTCATCTGTGTGGTGTGTTTGAAAATGTTTTCCTCTTGAAATGGTGTAAACCACTCCCACTGCGGATCTACCATTTCTGACCAAAGCCATCTTTAAGATATATTCAAATCTAACAGCATGCTCTCATATCTCTTTGGCTGTCATTTGATAGTGTAGTGCAAGACAGAAAGGAAAAATGTATGCCCAATCTTATGCATGCTAAGAACAAGGACAGCAATTACACTAATAACCTCACTCACTGAGAATCTGGTATATTCCACGCCCAAAGTGCACTCTGACTCTGTACCTGCACATACCTGAAATGGTGCATGTGCTCTATTTGCATTCCACAATCTGTGTGTGTGTGTGTTTGCCGAGTTCAACCTGCTTAGCCTGGAGCTGATAGGTGTTTCCTCTCCAGCTCCAGTCTCTCTCTGATTATGAAGAGAATGTGCTTCAAATCATAAACCACACACACACACACAATCAATAACTCACTCTCTCTCACTCAAACACAGAGAGTGTGCCAATCCAGGTCTCTCAGAGAGTCTGAGTTTTCAACGAACTGAACCTCCGCACTGGAAACAAAGTAAATGTTTTTGGAATCTTCTGTAATGATTCTGTTTTTTTAACCCACTCTACGAGGCTTGTGTGGTGAGAGTGCACCCAACACAGGGGCTCCTATGAGGAAAGCGATGTTGTCCAGCATCAGATGTTGTCATGTAACAAACACAACAGGTTATGCTTCTTCAGTAATTGAAGAAAGGCAAAAAATACATCCATCTTTATTTAATGCCTCTCATGGTGGTGAATACATGTGTGTTTCCACCCAGTAATGAGACTGAAGCTAAGCGCTGGGCTTCACGCTTGTTGTCATTAGGACACAGAGGGAGAGCTCATTAAGTCTATGGAGTCATGCATGGCAGCAAGCTCATCCAGCACAAAAGGGCGGCTGTTGAAGACAGTGTCAAATCAGCCTGTGAGAGCTGTTAGCAGCTCTGACCGGTATGCGATAGGTCACTGAGGGCCAATTAGTACAGGAGAAAGACAGGAAGAGGAAGTGATGACATGAGTGCACTGGAACGAGCACAGTGTCAGCATAATGTTATATCACAGCTGTCCTCCTGAACAGACGCTCCCCATTAAACAACAAAGTTTAATTAAAAGAACAGTATGTACATTTTCATACAGACGTTATTCAAGGTGACGTGCAAAGCCTCCACATCGCACATCTCATTTACTAACCTGGATATTTATGGAAGTGACTGGGCAGTATGGCTGACAGCATGTGGTGGCAGCATTCTACAAGGGACTGGAAGCTGCAGCCTTCTGGACACAAGTCTAGTTCCTTCACAACAACTCCAGTGACAAGTCTGAGAACAGACCCTGTTTATGATTTGAAAATTAGCCTGCAATTACTTGCCACCACAAATGCTCCACACAGATATGATAGCGATGTCACCAGTGAGAACGAGGACACCTCATACACCCTCACCATGACACAGCGACATAAACATCAACACCACTTCTCTTTCCTCAGGGATCGTTCTCATACTGTAGATCACTACATGAGGGTTACACCTGCTTTCTTTGCTAACCAAGATGGCATGATGCACAGCAACACGTTATCGGCAGCAGCACTTTCCTCCTCTCAACTTTATCACATTTCCAAAATCGTATACCTCAAATAAACCGTGACAATGTTTTGATACCCTGAGAGGAATGCTGTGAGGACATTGTGTATTACCTGGCATGGAGTGAAGTGGCATTTAAGTCTCACTGTTCACAGCCGCAGCAGAGGTCAAAATTACCATGACCTTTATATAGGGCACAGCACGGAGACAGCCGCACCAGGAACAATGCCCTTGACGTGCACCATCACCATTTGGGTGGGTTCTGCTCAGCGAGCACTTGAACCGGAATAGTGACAAATTTTGTTTATCTTGCTAGTACATTTTGTCCCAGCTTTCTGAAAGCAAACTTAATCAGGGCTGGGTTCTGCTTGATTTTTCTGAACTAAATCTGCCCCCAAAAAAACAACTTCTGAGCCTTTAACGACTTGCTAATTAGCTAGAAAATAAACAGAGTAAATGCAGGAACACAGAAGCTGGAAGGAGAGAGGGAGGGAGAGGTAGAGAAATGGCGGTGAATCATGGCGTATGATACAGAGATGCAAAGCTGCCAAAGCACATCCCGGTAACACATGTAGACAGAGAGAGAGACAGAGATGTGAGTGTGATGGAAAGAATGGAAAGAATGGAACATGCTGCAACTCATCAGGGAGAGACATGCTACTCGAATGTGACGCCAGTGACTGGCTTGTAAAAATGTGACTATGCAGTGTGATGTGGGGGCGTATCGCTGTCCTGGGTCCCAAAAATGGGCTTTACACCATGGCCTCTATGCAACCCAAGACGTCCTTTTAGAGGATGGATGTTCTAGCATTTTCCACGACACCAACTCCAGAGTCAACCAATCTACCTGTTTTAAGTTCTACCTCCCGCCCAAATGATTTCTCACCCGCTCTGAGAAAATGGCTCCTCAATACAGTGCTGAGAGCCCCCCAGGCCAAGTCTCTAAATGAGTCTGCAGTCCTCTCCTCCTGCCATCCTCCTTTTACAGTGTGTCAGCCTTTGGGCCATTACACCGGATGAGCTGCATTGGAAACACGAGACCCAAGTCCACAGACAAAACCCCTAGCTTTGCAACCACACAAAAAATGCACCACTGCCTATACAAAGACACACTGAGCTGACCCTCTGATCATGTAAGATATACTGTATTCTGAGCCACAACATTCTGTGTCTGCCTATTTACACAGTTAGAAAACAACTGATAACCCACTGTGACAGATTAATTAAGTATGAGTTCTCTTACTAGTAGTTAGCAAGAAGTTAGACATTGAGTAGGCAAGGAAACTTTCAGAGTTAAATAATTTAGCAAGGACAAGCAAAATCTTGCATGTTCAGACTTTGTCTTCAATAAATGTCAAGGTCTATCATTGATATTTTCAGTAAATTACAATTTAGTCACTGCCTGAGAAAAATGATATACCCACCACCAAACTTACAAGCTACAAACTTACCAGCTGTTTATTAACTGCTTAAAAATACAAGTCATGCTTTATTAATAAGTAGTAACAAATGTATTAAATATTAAATCAGGTTTGACTATTATTTAAATCAGATTTTAATGAAAGAAAGAAATCAGAGATTCAGTGAAAAAAGAAAAAGTTCATTATTACAATTGATTCTCTTCACTTTTTCAAGCACAATTCATCATTATATGTATTCATGCTGAAACATTGGTAAAATCAACCAGGGCAATTTCATTTTTTGTTTTCATTATTATTTTTGTTGTTGTTGTTATAACTTAACTTCTTACCATTATTTGGTAAGAAGGTAAGTTACCTTTAACTTACCATTTATTGATTCTGATTGTTTGGGGATCTGATTGTTTGGGGATCAAATGTGAATCTGCTGGAACGCACGTGACTGACAGCCAAAGCTAGTGCTCAGCACAGATTTACCATTACAGCATGGGAGACAATGAGGCTTCAGGACTACGCACTGCATGCATTCTTCCACTGCAGACCTCTGCAGGCTTTCAGAGCGTCTCTCTGTATGAAGATATCGGCCCGTTATTCAAGCACAGTGCGTGTGGCCCTCTACGATGCTGGCTCTCCCCCCTCACCAAAGTCTGGCAGATTAAAATATGGGAAAACAATGGCCATCTCCCCTGCTCCGAGGCCCTCCGGATTACCATATGAACGGGGGAGCCGGGCCGCGCAGATCTCGGCTGCGCCGCGGCGCTCCCACTGAATCCCGGAATGACTTCTCCACCATTGTTCTGCTGAGCGGTTGGATCGCCGCTACGCCGCCCGCTCGCAGCCCCCGGAATTAGCATGAGAATGGGCCGCCCGCGGACATCTCTTATTCCCCCTTTCGTTTCTGAGCGGAGAGCTCGGGAGAGCAAAGAGCTCCCAGAGAAAAGAACAGCAAGACGTCTATAGCTCGACAACAATGGGGGCATGGAGAGGCCTTATTAATCAATTAAACCTGGCTTCACGCTCAGTGGGATAACCTGCTATTTGCTGGTGACTTCTATCTGACTTAAGCTTTGCTTTTCATCATTCTGCGCCTTGGTACGGGGGAAACTGATGTAGTACAGACATCCGTCTTTGGCACAGCCTATCGGACCATATATGAGATTAGCAGATGTACCATAATATTTGTGTTTCGTCTTCAGGATATTTGACAAAATGGATAATCAAAAAAGAATGTGTAACAAGACTGGACCAATTTATTTTATGCCATTGGAACAACATGTTGCTTTTCTTTGATGAGCAAGAGCCAAGCATATGGACAATGTAACGATGCAAGTATAAGCAATGCAATAAACATACAGCTGAGACTTACAGTAGAGTCCAGCACTAGTGAAGAGTAAAAATCCACAGGCCTCCTAGACAACTGCACAGCAAGTTTAACAATGTATGGCCCTCACAAGCACAGTCAGCCATGTTTGAATGGGAACCACTTTATGTAAAACCAAAAATGTGTCATTTTGTTCTAGAGTCCTCTGAGTAACATTCCCTGAGATGAACTCACTTAAATTTTTTGAGAGGCCTGGTATTCTCCCTGACTGGCATTATAGACAGGGAACGCTCTATCACTAGCACGGTTTAGAGTCTCGTATCACCGAAGGAAGTCTGTCCAGTTTTCAGAGGGTCATTGGTAATCCATTATGTTTCTAGAATTTCTGACCATTCAGTGTTCTCACTTTAATTAAATTCCTTCAACATGTTTCGCAAATTGGACCTCCGGAACACCACAGACCTTCCGTGGAATGTTTTGTGTCGGCTGTAAATTGTCCACTGGCTAGCTGGCTGGTTAGGATCACATGACAACCTAAATGAGCCAGGCTTCTTCTATAAATCCAAAAGAATTTCTGATTCACCAAATCAGTCAGCAGAAAAAAAAAACAATATTACTGTCCTTAAATCCAGACCAAAAGAACTAGAATGTTCCAGCGCATGTGGTTGCTAAACACTAGAAACAAAGTCTGAAAGACTCAAAGATGAAAACAAGTCAGTTTTTATTATTATCTTAACAGTGTGTATGTTAACAGTTTTGATGAGTAAAATTAGTATTATAACAATAGCTCAAATACTGTAACATCATCCGGTTATGGCGGGTTTGTTCAAAACCAAGCTGGCATATGTAAAAATATTCTTAAGCACATATACTCTGGTTTACTAAACAGTATAACAGCAGTGAAAGTACACATATGTCTGCCATATTTGCATCAGCACATGACCATGTCTTGTTGCTTTATGACATTTATTAATGTAATTCTGAAAAACAGACACAACACACTGCCAGTGTGAAAGGTGGCAATAGGCTGGTGGAGCTTCAAACTGCTCTCTCGCTCTCTCTCTTTGGGCTGGCTGCATCATTAAATACAGACCTTCCATTTCAACCAATCAGAGTACTTTGTTGTGGAAACACTGTTACTTGGCTGGGTTGAAACAATCAGTCATTAATAAGACAATGGCAAACGTAGGTGTTATCATTTTGTAAGGCTCTACTGCTTATTGCTGGTGCTGGTCCTCAGAATATTGTACTGAAACACTGGAAAATCATATCTCGGAAAAAAAAACAGAACAACTACATTTTAATATTCTCTACCTGAAATATTGACTCACTTATCGACGAGAAGAGGTCTCTTTCCAAACACCTTTCATTGACTTAATAATTACTTATTATTAATCAGCAAAACCAGTGTATAATGAATTCTCAAATCAGATTTATAGCATATCTTGATTTAATAGCCATAATGCATTCCTCTGTGAGGTTTAAATGATTAATTTTACCTTCATTTTTACCAGATGAAAAAAACAAACAGTGGCGTCAACACTCCAACCATTCCAAAACCAAGTGGGAAACATTTCAGAAATGTAATGCACACATCATCGCCTTAAGTGTTGCTTTTCCACCCCAAAGTCTTCACTGGAAGGAGTAAAAGGACTTTGGGGGAAAAATAATCTTTGGCTTTTGCAGTAGTTTGGATTTTCAGTGTGTTGTAACCTAAGCCAGATTCTTCACTCATCTCTGTGAAAATGTCCATTTTCTGTGAGCCCCTGTAATAGCAGATGAAAGGCCTGATGTTTCACTACCACAGGAGGTGAAGCACTGATAGCAAGGCAAGGCCTCTTGACGCCCTGTAATGTCAATCACTGACGCTTATGAACCTAAACCTAAAACAATCTATAGTTTTCGAGTTAGCCACAAAATTGGTGAGTTCAGTGAGTCATTCATAGCATGTGATGGCTACACACCCAACTTTGGATTCATGAAGCCTCTCTCTCCCACAATAAAATACACCAATGATCTGCCAAGGAGTTCCTTCTGTTCTGTGTTTTGAGTCTTTCAAGCCCTTTAATCGTCTGACACAGGTTTGAACAAGAGTGAAAAGGTTATAACAATGTCAGATGTGTTTGTGTGGTCTGAATGGTTTCTGCTGTAACTGCCATTTCTGTATGGGGACATGGGGAAGTCATTGGTCATTGGTGGAGACATGGAAGTATACGTGTGTGTGTGTGTGTGTGTTTAGCACTGTATATTTTCAGACCCATGTTCAAGGACTTTCTCCCATCTTTCTCTCTTTCTTTTTTCTTGCCCCACATTCAAGCCTCCAAGCTGAGCACATTTCCCCTGGTCAGCATCTTTTAGCCTACTGAAGGTACAGTAGCTGACAGGGAGTGTGTCCATATGTGTGTGTGTGTGTGTGTGTGTTGGGGAGGGCTGGGAGGTGACAACATGTCTGTGTGAACACACAAACGCACAAATATAAAGACAGTAGATTAACTGAACAACAAGGGATAAACTAGTACATCCCAGCAGAACAGCATAGTTATGTTTATAAAGTAAGAACTCACAAGGCTGCACATTATGACAGGCAACTGTTCCACTGCAAGTACTGACTGCAATATGTATTCACCAGTCAAGAAGACTGTAGAACACAGAGTCAAACACTCCAGAAATCACAGGCAGAACTGGAAATCTGGGGTGAAGGTTCTGCATGTTACCTCCTCTCACTGTGCCACACTGTTGCCATCAGCAACACCTTCACACAGGAGGGCAGTGGAAGCAGGAGCCAAAAAGCCAAAACAGATGGCAAATTCAAATTCAAGCCTCTTACAGCTCTTTATTGCATTCCCATTGTAGAGACAGCACATTGCCAGATGTGTTTACCAGAGGGTTTTTTTTTTTCCCACAGGGAGATCATATTTATTAAATAACAATTCTGCAACCAATTAATATCTGCATGAAGAGACTAAATGTATAGTACACAATATTTTATACATATCACCCATCACTTGTTAGTATTCTTAACACAATGGGTGGAATATATAGCTTTCAGTGTTTTAGCAGAAGAGACAGAATAAAAAATATCAGCAAGGATCTGTTTTCTCCAGTAATTAATTATGTAAGGAATAAACCACAAAGAGCTGTGCTGAAGCATAAAGAACAAGATTGGGTGGCTGAATCTCTGATATAGAGACACATGGTATAGAGACTTACTGACACGATCCTTGTTTGGTTAATGCACTTTTGATGACTTCCAATATTTCTAAGCCAAGGGACTCAGTCAATGCCAAGTTTTTAAGATATACTTGCTATAGAGAGCTAGGTTAGACTGAATCAGAATTAAAGAAAGGTTTTTGTGCCCAACACAATGAATACTTTTTGAGGGTTTTCTATATTTTACAAACCTGCAAACACATTTTATTGAAATTCACCAGACAAATGCTCTCTCTGGATATGAAATTTCATCTGAGTGGGCGTTGAAACAGTGGAGAAGTGATACCCCTGAAAATTGAGTTGAACACTGACGTTGCATCTCTCTTCACAACCACCCACCAAATAATTCAAAGTCACCAGAAAGCCTCGTCGACTGACTCTTGACAACCAGACCCAAAAAACCTCAAGACGTAACAGCCCACTAGCTCAACAACGCTATCAACCACTCTATTAGCGGCACCAAATTATTTCGAGTCTGAGAGAAAATATGATAATTCACATAAATAATGACTTCTGATTCTTGCTGAAAGTCTTGTCTCCTTTTCCGCATGAGATAACCAGTGGGAGAGGGGGAAAAAAATCCAATTATTTTAGCATAATAACAGCGATGTCATACACAGAGGCAATTCCCCCACACAAAACAATCCTCTGCTGGTCTCCCTGCACTCTGAGTGCCAACTACGGACAGAGATTACATTTGATTGGGGATTTTTTTTTTATCTTTTATTGCCAAACCTGGATGAATTATGCAATCAGTTGCACTGACAGCTATGTTTTGTGAAGATGCTTTAGAGCACACATGTACATGGAGCTTATTAAGTCATCGTCGTTATGAAAACAGAATGGTGTTCCTCTCCTACACAATGCCAGCGCTTTGTCCCGCTGCATCAATTTTCAAGCTGTCATCACAATCAGCACACTTCCTGCTGTCATATTTTACCATTTTTACTGTCCTGTAATTACTTAAATCAGTGTTTCCCAACACTTCACTCCAAACTGTTTTGCACATAAATATGTTCATACACACTGATTATTGTTTGTGAGTTCTACAGATGCAATAAAATATTCAACACCATTTTATCATGATGTGCACATTCAGAAATGTAAAAAAAAAAATTCCATCACATTAACACGGCTGCAGTACTGTAATCATCCTAAGGCTTAATCACCACTAATCCCTCACTGTTAATTAACACAGAGCCGTCTGCCCCGGACTGGACTGTCCTTGCGTCCACCTCACCCATTGTCCCCTGGTCTGTCGCACCCTGGGCAGCTCCTTCACAGCAACACAGTCTGAACGCTTGACAGGTCTGGCTGGGAGCCACTGTCACTGCCCAGGATCACACCGTGGGCACCACTCTGGCACACGCATCACAAATCGCTTTCAGTAAAATGAATCAGAAATTACAAGGACAAAAAAAAAATCCCACTTTTTCACACATCCAGACAAACTCCTTCATGTAACCATGCATAAACACACTGTATAAGTGACAGTTGGGTAGGGGATGGCAGTCAGATAGCAGTGTTAAGGACCATGGGTGTTGGGCCTGAGTGAATATCCAGCTGTATTAATTGCTTATATTTAAGATGTGAGCTATGCCAGCGGCCCTGGATAAAGGCATCTGCCAAGCAGATCAGTTCTTTAATGTAACATAAGTGGCACCCGAGTCCCCCTTTTTCTGAGAGAGCAAACGTAACACAATACCACAGATAAATCCGACTGTATCTCCCTGCCTTTTCTATAGCGGCCTTTGGGGCAGCCCTGAAAATGTACAGAATATCGATAGTGCTTGGTCCCTGAGGGGAAAGATGGGAGGAGATAGAAGGAGACAGAGAGGGCAAGAGAGAGAGATAGCATGAGAGAGAAACAGGGAAAGACAGACACTACTGACCTACCAGCCAAATGACCAACCAAACAACCGACCACTGCTCTTAATAATTCATACCGCTGGAAGGAAGAAGAAGGGGCTGCCTATAATTGGAGGTATGGGTTAATCTCGGCCCACTCCTCAGGGACAATCTCAGCTTCTGTTTTCCGGGAAAATTGGCTCAGCGTGTTCCAAGGGCTCCCGGCACGCTTCGAGGGAGGGGTGCAGGCGCTTGAAATCCAAACTGCTGCACACCTGGAGTGGCAGGAGCTGAGACTGCATTCTGCGGGGAATTCATTCAGCTGCCCACACTCCCCTAACTAACCCAGCTTAAACCTGCGAAACAATGCCATGGAGACAAGGGGCATGGGACCAGCGTGCAGATAGCCAAGATCATACAGTATATGTTGTATAAATAACTTTCTTCAAACTGTAAAAGTGAACTGGTACTGTTCAATGGCGGGGACTGTTTTGCTGGCTTTTGCACCTTTCTACTTGTATAATATTGCTACTGGAAAAGCCATTCGCTCATTGAGTGAGTGATTCAGTCAGTCAGAGAATGATGAAATCAGTCAGTGAGTCAGTGAGTGATTCAGTCAGCCAGTAGGTGAGGGGTGTTACCATTTCTTGGACTGCGCCCCCCAAACACAGCCAAACAAGTACCAGGTTACCAGTACCAGGTTACTGATTGCCATTCCTGATTCACAACAAATGGATCAGTGTTGAATCTCAATGGGTTAAATCCAGCAAGAGGTCCATCAGTGTGTTTGATTACATTGTGAAAATAAAGGAGAGCCGTAAAATGCAGGGGTTTGAAGCTTTACAGTCCTGCACAATGTTTTGATGGTGAAACTGAAGACGTCAGGCATCACGGGCCGCTTGGAGTGGCAGAGCTCCAGTTTGTTGGAACGCTCAATATTTGGTCCAATGATCTTCATTCAAACCAGGTGGGTTTGTGCTCTGCCAGCCGAGGGAGTTACTGGGGCTTGTGCCTCACATTCAATCAAAATCACAATGGCTCCCTTTCATTGATGCCAACACAGGAAATGCCTTCATTACAAAGAAGCAGAAGGTCACTGATATTCAGGCATTCATTGTATTGCTCAGTTTTCCCAACAGCGGCCTTGTCAGGTAACTGTTTTTTTTTTTTAATTTCCATTCATGATTTCAAAGACATAATCGGATCAATTATTACGCCAAGTTAATGCAGATGACCACGCACTTGAGGTACTCTGACTTGATAGAGGAATTATATGGGGTCAACACACAAACAAATCATACTAAAGACTTCAATAACTGCACCCTATGCTGGCCTGCTTGGCACCCAGAGCTGCAGTATTGATGTGCTGTCCGGGGAGGGCACACACTTGCACATTCCTGTCCATCATGCGACAGAAAGCCTGGGGTAAGAGCTGACGCTATGAACCATGGCGGCTCAGGCACGGCGTGTTAAGAGGGGGGATCCCCCTTCTCTTTCATACGCACTACAACCTCAAATGGAAAACAAATTTCTCAGCAATAATGAATTCAGCTGGTGTTCTTGCCCTGCTTTTCATCTCATGCTCCTCTTTTTTTGAGGAAAAAAAAAATAGCCTCACGCACGCTATAAATCATCTTAGAGAAAAAGAGAGAGAGAAAGAGAGAGAGAGAGGGATGGTACAGAGAGGGAGGCAGAGTAGGAGACCACTTACAGGATCAGAGAGATGGCCAGAGAGAAAAAGAGGAAGGAAGGAAGGAAGGAAGAAAAAAAGAGGTCGCAGAGATATTTCGGAGAGAACGGTGCAGTATGATACCCCTTTGTTGGCAGTGCCCGGGGGGCATTAGATGCAGGGCTGGTTCAGACAAGGGAATGCAATTAAGCGCATGCCAAATAGGACAACAGCGCCAGTGTCGTGAGCACAGAGAACGGTCTCTGTGTGGAGTTAGCAGAGCTCGTCCCGGATACAAGATCATCTCAGAACGCAACCCCCCAGGAAAAAGCACACAGGAAACAAATAAGAGCGCAGCATTATTATCTATTGATTCGCTTCTGCGTATGCTCAGCACATGGCTCTTCAGATCGTGCCAACTCTGTTAACTATTTGTAAAGCTGGAGTTTTCCGGGAGCAATTTAAAGTGACATGCTCTGGGGCACCCATGACCCTGAATGTCAGGTTGGTGACTATTACCTCTGGATTCAACAATAGGGGGGGAGTTATAAAAGTTAAGAAGGTACAATCTGGCAACTCAGCCAATGCAAACTGCATGAGTCATTCTAAAACCTTTTCTTAAAAGACTGAGGTCACTGGCCTTTGGAAAGCCCACGGCCTCACTGCTAGCGCTGATTCGTTTTTATACATAACACCATTTTCACTCTCTCTGTTCCACTGTGAGCTGTAATAATCTGGAAATCTTGATTTGCTCACCCTGATAAATTATGCACTCTCTCACTGGTATCCGAAAAAATGAGGCAAAGAAGCAGGCAAGAGGCAGCTTGTGGCCATGCGTTCCTCCATATCTCACAATTCCATCTTCTCTCATTCTTGTCATCACTCTTTCTAGCCCCTTATGCCTCCCTTTCTTTCTCTCCCTCTCTCTCCCATAAATGGGCAGATCTTGCCTTGGAATCAGGGCGTCAGTAATATGAGGTAGTATGTTGGTGTACTGTAGTGCATAAGCAACTTCACATAGACTGTACATATTTTGTGACTAGATGTTATTCTTTGTTTTGTGCAGCTTGCTTTCTGCACTCATCCTTTTTTGCTCTTCTGGAAAATCCCTGGGATGCATTCTCCTGCAACAAAACCTCTTGATGCAAAGCTATAAAATTAATATTATTAACTTTACATTAATTATATAAAAATGTATTGACAGCAAGAGTTTATTTTTTGACCACGGGAAGCTACATGATACAAAATACTTTGATATTTGAGTCCCCTCTCCCTACTGAAAGGCCAGTGATCTGTGAGGAGAGTAACTGAGAAGCTGCAAGCTGGGGTCCCTTTCCATGGTGACAGTCAAAGGAGATGAAGATTTGTTGGAGGGGTGCTGGTGACAAAGAGGGACTCATTAGCCAGGATCTTGATAGACACCAGGCTTCATTACAGCCAGTGTTCCTCCGTGACCCTATGACCTGCTGGTGTACGGCCCCGGCACCAGCCAGGTCTCAACACTGCCTGCTCTCCTTGTGCCCTGAGCCAACCCCATGCTCAGCCCCTAATTACAGCACACACACACACACACACACACACACACTCACCCACACGTGCTCCAGATACAGGGAAGAGTTCGTCCTCAGAATTTTAATAGGCTGTCTAATTGACTCATTTAGACCGCCCTGCGAGAGTTTTAAACAAATGAATGCCATTAAACGACGAATGGGTCATTAAAGTCAACCCCCATGCGCGGCAAAATCAGATGCACTTAAACAGATCCTGCTTGGGCTGCAGCAATACACTGCCTCTGATATGTTCTTTGTCTTTGTGCCATTGATTTTCTTTTATCCCTCATTTATGAACAGGAAGACACTACTGCGGAGATAATGCTGGGTTTCATAATGACAGCGTCACCCTCAAATTACAGGGCTAATAATAATAATAGTAATAAAAATAATAATCATAATTATAATGAGACAGCCAGTTTCCCTAGGCATAGCAGACAGTGGAAGCGCTCTTCCTTTAACTGAACCTCTCTGCAGGATTCAGGGACGTCTGTGGAAGATACTCATTAAATTAAATTTAAAAATACACAGCCATTTAGAAAACCTGTGAGGAACCATCCTCGATAATTACGATCTTCTCTTTTTCTTTGTCTTCACAGAAAAAATAACTTGCTTCATATTCAGATTTCTTACATATCAGCTTAAAATGTGATTGGAAGGCCTGTTCATCTTTGTATTAGCTGCACAGTATGGCTAACGAAGCATGCTCTGCCACGTCAGTGCTTCTGAATCAAACTCAGTGGGTTCAGGACATTTCACTTTAATACTATTCAAATATATTCTCACACTTCCAGTTCCTGTTTTCCTCAGTAATTATCAAGCTCAGCAAACATCTCTGAGAGAACTGCAAACTGAAAGAGTGTGATTCTCCCTGAACTAAAACTACCCATCATGCCGCTCTGTTTAAAGTACAAACTCCTGATAGAAGGATTGCCTTTGGCCTCCAGCGCACGGACAAACCACACGGGTCGGTCTTCAGTCATTGGGGATCATGTGTAAATCGACACTACAGCTGAGCTTTGACTCTGCATTACTCCCACCCCAAGCTCTGAGGAGCAAAACTCAGCTGACACAAAACGAATGAAAAATGAAGAGGCCATAAAAGTTCATGGGTTGTCCTTGGAAAACAGAACATCTCTCCCCACGAAAAAAAAAAAAAAATCCACTTCACAACAGTGCACCAGAAACCAGATTGAAAACTGTTTAATCGTTACACTGCTGAATATATATTCCAAAAACCCAATAACAGAGTTGCACTAGCTGAAGGGGGTTGCCTTCAGTTGGTATGATGATTCAGGTGATTGATGTCTTTGTGAATTGCTACAAAGATGCCCCATGAAGTCCCATTAGACCACCATTGCCTTCAGTTTTATTTTTCCAGTTTTATTAAAGGGGCTGAAAGCAGGGCTTTCTCTGGGGGTGTAACCACCCTGAGTCTAGGAATTACTGATGTAATGGTGGGCACTCTAACAATGGAAATTCCACAAAGCCTCAGACAGTGGGTGCAATGCCCAGAGCTCTAACAGGGGGGTCCAAAAGTTTGGCTATGAAAAGTCATCCACAGAAGCCATGCCTGCAACACGGTGTGTCTGTAACCCGAACTGCCTAGTCCACGTGATCTCAGAGGCAAGGCTATGGGTTGTTCCATCAGTCACCTAATGGACCCCTATCTGGGTGGGGTAGGCATTTCCAAGCTGCGTGAAGTGAAGCCAAGCCAATCTGAGCAACTGCACAGCAGAGAGAGCCGGCAGCAGGGTCAGTGTGGAAGGCACCACTGACTTTAACACTACTATATGTGAATTTATTTATTCAACACAAAATGGAAAACACCTGCTGGTGTCGTGGACACGCAGTCGTATCGTATGAGGATCATAGCAGCACAGACTTTCCTGGTCTTTAAAATCTAAGACTCTGCAGATGTGATTTCCTCACTGCGTTACGCGCTGCTAAAGCTTGCTAATCGTGGTTTGCAACAAATCTATTTGTATTTGAAAATGTAACTATTCAAAAATAAAGAACCAAGAGATGCAAATCCCATTGTTCTGGATGATGTACCGACTGCTTGGGCATGTAATGTCCATTGTAACCATAATTTACAATCTGTAAGCATGGCCTGCTGATGATTGCAACAGGAACCGCTACAGATACAAGGAAGACAGACACTGTATCTGCAAGTGAGAGCTGGCTGTGGTATACTTACTGAAGCTGAAAGTGAGGGTTGATTGTGGTGAAGATACTGAGGCTGAAAGTAAGGGTTGATCATCATACTTCAAGTCAAAATTGGTTGTGGTTTACATACTGAACCTGAAAGTGAAGGTTGGTTGGGGTATAGACTCTGAAGCTGAAAGTGAGAGGTGGTTGTGGTATAAACTCTGAAGCTGAAAGTGAAGGTTGGTTGGGGTATAGACTCTGAAGCTGAAAGTGAGAGGTGGTTGTGGTATAAACTCTGAAGCTGAACGTGAGAGGTGGTTGTGGTATAAACTCTGAAGCTGAAAGTGAGAGGTGGTTGTGGTATAAACTCTGAACCTGAAAGTGAAGGTTGGTTGGGGTATAGACTCTGAAGCTGTAAGTGAGAGGTGGTTGTGGTATAAACTCTGAAGCTGAAAGTGAGAGGTGGTTGTGGTTTAGACACTGAAACTGCAGGCCAGGGTTGGCTGTGAAACAGATGCTGAAGGTGGAATGCAAAGCAGTTGTGGTACAGATATTATGAACATGAAGGTTAATGCTATGGGATAAAATGGGGGAAAAAAAATAAATCAACCTTCCACATGTCTCCCTGCCACCCAGCTATTATTGCCCCCGGACGGCATCTTAGGAGTACCTTCCCATCTCTATCAGACCACCATCAAAGCAAGGCATGTGAGCAAAACAGTGAGCGAGAGATGGAGGAGGGAGAGGGGGGTAGAGACTGTGTGCGTGCTTGTGTGCATTTCCCTCAAAAGAATGCCATGTTAGTGTGAGAGTCACAGTAAATCAGATTAAGATGCTGCTGCAGGAGGGCAGTGAAAAAAAGCACATTCAGCAGCATGATACGAGACGGCTGCGCGCGGGCAACTTCACCTCCATCTTGGAGACATTATGCAGCACTCAGTATTTGCTTAGCCGACATTCTCAGCATGGGGTGACTT
Source organism: Megalops cyprinoides (assembly GCF_013368585.1). Lineage (NCBI taxonomy): Eukaryota > Metazoa > Chordata > Actinopteri > Elopiformes > Megalopidae > Megalops > Megalops cyprinoides. The sequence goes on from NC_050592.1 coordinate 23,601,063, forward strand.
CCAAAGCTTAGAATCGAGTTTAGGACTTCTTCCTAACCCATTCATAAAGATCTGCACTGGAGCAAGTGGGGTAAAGTAAAAATAACCCAGCGCAAGGGTACAAAAGCAGCGTCATCCCTGGGATTCACCGCTACTACCCACAGGTGTAGAGTACAGAGCCTTTAATGACTATGCTGCATGCCGTTCTTATGAATGGCACTAGTGGACTGTGAGCCATGCTTCTTTTGACAGGAACGAGAGGCCTGCTTTACCAGACAAGGTCATTCCACTCTGCAGGGACCTTGGATAACCTGCGCTGCAAACGAGTGCATCGGCGTGGCACAGTAACCGACCCTGTACACAGTGGCAACAACCTGATAAATCAGCTCTGGATAGCACTCTCTCCTAAAATAGTACCATAGTAATTACCGCCCAATTGTTATACTGAGAGTGGGCGATATAAATGGGGTTCGTGACTCCTGAGCATGCTGATTGGCTGAGTAGACGCGTGCATTAATGATGCAGGAGCTAGCATCCCACATGAACAGTGCCTCTGAAAGAGGACTCAACCTGCTCCGTCACTGTCTGTTCCCCACGCCCATCAATGACTGTAAAATTTCCCAGTGTTTTATTCAGTCAATGACATGCTTTTTACCAAAAAGGACTGACAGTGAAAGCCTTCAGGGCCATACTCTTGCTGTTTAACAACAATATGGCCCACGAAAAGAGACACATAGCTGTTTGTCGCCTTATTGGTGGACCGAATTCCTCACAATGCCTTCGACTTCTGTCAAAAAGAGATTTTTTTTAGTGAAAAGAAACTGCTGAGAGCGCAACTTCTATTTTAATCTGCGGAGAGTGCTGCATTCTGCCTCTGTAGCGGGGATTTACTGTATTTCCTGCATTTGCAGCTACGCTGGCAAGGATAACATTGTGGTTGTTCATTATTATTACTTTTCTGTTTTGTTTTAATCATTCTTGCATTCTATACGATGCATGTTGTCTTGAGATCTTGAGAAATGATAGTTTCATCAAACATACTCTCAATGAATAAAATTAAAACAAATGCAAACAAGATGGCCTCATAAAAAAAAAAGAAAAAAAAAACAAACATTTCAAACAAACTCATAAAAACATTTTTCTCGGGTGTTTGCTTGGAAACGCAGAACATAAGGCAATTACGATTCGTGAACAGCTGCTATTCTGGGGCAGCGAGAGAGGCTGAGAGAGAGCCATGAATAATGAATGTCTAACAGGACGTCAACTAATTCATCTCAAGAAGTTACAAACACCAAGTATTATTAATAAACTTGATATGATAATGCATGTTGTATGTTATGATAAAACTAAATGTCATTGCAATGGTGTAGAATCGTTTACCCTTGGTTTATAAATCAGAGCAGACTGACGTTTAAGATAAAATGTGGAATGAAATATAGTAAGTAAAAAAAACAAAAAATGAGTCAGATGATGTAGTCCCTACCAGACTTATCCAGGGGAGATGCGTGGGTTAAAATATTGTGGGTGAAAAAAAGAAAAAAAATCACAGCATCATGTCTCTTGTATTATTAGCGACATGGTATTTTGCAGTATCATTATACTTCATGTTTGGAGTTGGTGCATATTCAAAAAATGTGGCTGAAAACGAAATGGTGTCTTGCTGGCTGTGTGTAAAATGATAGGGGTGGGGAGGAAAAAGGAAGGGCCAATTCATTTCAGCGAGGACAGAAGAGGATGGAGGCGGGGAGGTTGCAGGAACAGCATGCACAGCTTGTTTCAGGAGAAGCCACTGAAGGAGCCATGCTGGAAAGCTTTTTTGTTTTGTTATAAAGCATTTCTGCCTTTCGATATACTGTAAGCTAAAGCACCAGGAAATGAATGAGGCTTAAAAAAGGCACAGACGCACACAGCAGGGGGAAAGACTTCACTGAACTATCTTTCTACAGCCACTTTTAGCAGCTGAATGTGTTTAATTTAAGACATTGTAAAGGAAAAGTAATCTGGGTTTAGAGTCGAGAATTGCTCCAGCTTTGCAACAAAGAGAGCTGCCTCAGGACAGGGAGGCAGGATTTACAGAGGGTCCAGCAGTGTTGTGTCCCAGGCCGGAAACGGAGACCATCGCCGCACATGGTTCCCCTCATGGTCTCCAGTGAAGCGTGGAAGCGTGGATTTCAAATTCTATCCTTCAGAATGCACCAATGATCTTAATCATTCATGCACAGAGTGAAGACAATTAAATATGCAAGGTCAGGAAATCGTGGCACGTCTCTGAAACCAACTGCTGCCAAGCATTAAAACTCAATGTGAGTGGCTGAAGTCCAGCACTACACCCTGTAAACAGAATCAAACATCAGTAAAAGACGTACTCAAAAACATGCTGACATGGTCGCATTCACACAAGTGTACGCAAGCACAAACACACAAATACACACGGGCACACACTCAATGTAGAATCACTGAAGTCACTCCACATTTAAATACTGCGTCCACGACCTGGAGGAAGGGGGGAACCAAAACAGGAATTGCCACACCCCGTCTTCTCTAGATAGCACAACCGTGCAGCTCAGCACAAAATGTTTACACCACATCCATTCACAGCAAGACCTCTAACTGTGCAGCGTTTATATTCTAACGTTTCCTGCCATCGGGGACATCACAAAGGGCGGAGTAAACGAGAATTTCTATTGTTCATTTGCTCAGTACACACCTTCATACAGGGCAATGTGCACAACTCGCCATTTGTGTGACATATATATGCAGCGGGTATTTCATAGAAGCAACTGAGATAAGCTCTTGGAATTCAAACCCATGATCATTATGGCCAGAGCGAAGAGTCTCAAATACTGCTTAACATTGCTATGTGTTAACCTTGAAAGAAACATTACGTTTTTACATAACGTAATTGTGTCAAAACATGCTGTACGTGTACATGCGCACACGTGTGCATGTTGTGTGAGCGTGTGTGTGCATGTTCTGCGCGCGTGCCTGCGTGTGTGCATGTGTGTGTATGACTGGTTGACAGAAGTAACATGATGCTCCTGCTCCAGCACCGAAGGACAGCAGCTCTCCGCCGAACCCGTGCTTGTCCTTCACAGAAAGACAGCGGCTTGCTGCCAGGTCAATGGCAGGCTAATCCTGTCAGGGTATTTAGCCGTGCTTTTTCTATTTATTTCTTAAATCAATATGTTCCTACAGCAAAAGCGATTGGAAAAACACCCCCCCCACACACACTCCAACAAAGCCCTGTGTAAATTGCACATGTCAGAAGACGTGGGGAAATGTGCAAAACGGGGGTAACCAAATTGCTCTCCCTTTCTCTTCTCCACACCCCCGTGATTTCCATCAAAATGGACACACTTTTCTCCCACACCCTGAAAAGCCCAAATCCAGGAAGAGACCCAAAGACTTTCACCAACTGAATAACTGTGTCAGGACATAAGTGACAAAAGCACTTAAAAAGTGTTGACCCTTAGCGCTACTCTATGCACAGAGCAAACCTCAAATGTGTAATGAGTCCATCTCTGGAATTTTACCAAGTGCCCTCATCACGTGGTCATTTATGCACTGGGTCAAACGTAGTGGGGCCTCAACTGTTCCAAAAGCTCCAAAGCTCCAAAGTTCCAAAAGGGTCTGGCGTCTGGGGAGCCTACCCGCACAGTTCTGTCACGTGACTGGAGTCAGGAAAGAGCGTGTTTTTCTAGCATAGGCAATTAGGACAGGTAATACGACTCAGCTGTCCATATGTTGGCATTCCCTACAGACGAGCCCTATGACCTGGGAACAGCCAAAATCACGTCACCACCGCTTCCGCAAGGATAAACAGTAACAAGATCCATTTTTTAAAAAGAACGCGTCTGATACAGGAGGCACAGCTTTCTCAAGACATTTCAAAGAGAAAAAAAAACTAGTTTAAGTGTTAGTAGCTGCCATTACGGTTAGGCCTGGGCCCGGGGAATGTTTGGAGCAGTCTCCGAGTTGGCTGCCAGGCCAATTACTCTGATAAAATCGCGCGGCCAGAGCTAATTAATACTACGGGAACCCAACAATGTAGCATTTACTTACTATGATTCTAGCTAGAGCAGATTCTGGGGAGCTGTAACCAGCTGTTTAAGTTGTTTTAAGTGTTTCATTATGGTTTGGTTTGCAGGATCCTCCTCTGACAGGTACGTAATGCCTGCTTATTCTACTTCCCTCACAAAATGAGCTAATACATTAAGAGCCGTTTTTTGGTGGCCATTGTCAAACCTGCAGCTTGTCTCAGATGAGTGATTGCCAGTAAAGTTGTTTTCCCCTTTACTAAAGCAACGCTGTACTGTTCTTTGGAGAGCTGAAGGACATTTGTGGATGTTTACAAGGCAGCGCTGAATCATATTAGCAATGCTGTGCCATGGTTTTACATGGCTTTTTCATTTTTTTTTTTTGGTAGTGGGGGTTGGGCGGAGGGGCAGAAAATGCGAGTCTCAAAACTCGTGTTATGAGATTTACGATCATTTAGACTGCCAGCACTGTCCTCAATCTAATTACAGCCTTTCTGGGGAAATGTTTGGTGTGTTTCATGTTTGGAGCGGAGAGGAGGAGGAGGAGAGGGGCTGGATGCGAGGAAAATACACTGCAGAGCAACCCCGGGCCCGTCGCCGTCTTTCTGACGGAGAGATGAAACGGTTCGGGGAAGAGCGTGTGACGGTCGTGGCAAAACCCTCCGAGTCGATTTGTGCAGCTTCCTGTTTATTTTTTCATGAACAGAAAGCTCCTGCCTGTCTCCGAGTTCTGTTATCTCAGATGCAGTACAACACTTTCTGAACCATGTAGACAGCACAGCATCAGGCAAAATATTTGTCTTGGGCCATGGCCTTTTACTCTCTGTACAATTCTGACTGTTTTTGTAACTGTAAACGGTGCTGCTGTTATGACAACATAAACTCATATTCAGATTTGCTGTAATGGATCTTTACTGACTCTTGCCACACCTAGGCAGCAGAGAATGCCTGCATCTCTGACTGACTGAATGATTGACAAGGCGGGTGCCACAAAGTACTTTGTTCAAACTGCCACATATGGTACATACCCAGGGCCACACCAGGTCTAGGAGAGGGGCCCTGTCACCCAAAGATTCCAAATTACTGTGCTTCCAGCCTTTAAACAACACTATTTATCACCCTGACTATGTCCCCTTACTGATAAACCCAGAGTCTGTACTGAGAATTTTTCATCAATACTCTAAAAGCAAGTGAGGAAAGGGGGGGGGGGGGGGGGTTTCAGGGCTAAGGGTGCTTTCCCAGCCTTAAAAGCAGAGAATCCATCACTCAGTATTTGAAAAGCGGCCGTTCATTAAAAATGCAGGAGCCATAACTCAGGCCCAGATCTCTAAGTAGTCTTTTGTACAAGGAACCGGAGCACTTCTCCCCCTCCCCCACGTACGACTCGGCCTGGCTATGGCTACAGAGAGGCCACACCCATTGGCAGGCACACCTGTCAGTCATCCTGTCTCAATGCCCCCCTCTTCTGATGTGAATAAGAGACATGAGAAGAGCGTTATTATGTATGCATTATTAGTAGTATTAGTAGTAGTACTGCTGTTACTATACACATTCACACACTCACACTAATTGCAACACAAGAACTGGAAGGAACATGCTGAAAATGAAATAGAAAGCTTTTTCCACTTTTTAAAAATAAAGCTGATTTACTCAGTTTTATTCAGATCTCTTCTGTGAAACCCCGTAGTGACTAAAAACCCACAGGAAAAATATAGAAACATGTGTTGCAGGCACGCGCGCACGCACGGTCGCACGCACGCCCGCAACACAAGGTCAGAAAAACACACCCAAACAAAAAAACTGAAAAACACAAACATGCACACACCACCCACAAGCACACGTATGTACACTGGGTAGCTATGTGAGGAAGGGCTCTTGCTTGCTGCACAGATGGCTGGCAACATTGCCAAGGACACAGTGGGAGCTTCACCTGACCCAACTGCATCATCAAACCAAACAGAGGGAAAGAGAGCAGGGAGAGATGGAGGGAGAGACAGAGACAACAAAAGAGAGACCGAAGAGGGAGAGAGAAGCCAGAAAGAGAGGGATAGAGAAAGAAGGAGGGCAAGAACTAAGAGAGGGGGAGTGAAAGAAAGAAAAGGAAAGTGGGTAGGAAAGAGAAAAAGAAAGAGAGAGAGAGAGCAAGAGGGAGGGAGAGGGAGGGAGAGAGAAGGAGATAAAGAGCATAACTAGAAAACAACCTGGCTCGATCCTGCCTCAGCCCAGCATCAATCCTACTCCAAACTGCATGTACTGTGTGTATCAGATGGGAGGGGCGAAGACACAGGGGTCAAAGTAGAGCCAAGACGTCCAAGTGAAGTGGAAGTGAATGAGTCCATACACTTCGCACGGCATCACAGTGCATGCTTGGGTATGGAAGTGAAGGGTGTTATTTGGGAGAGAATTTGGGACACGCGCCACTGTCATCACTTCAGTACTTTGGCTCATGACAGCCTCTGAAAATCACGTCCTGTCATAATGTTCACATTATGCTGAAGCGGTTTAACACAAACCTGAATAAGTGACGTTTAACACAATATTTTTTAAAATACAAAATCATTCCCTTTTTAGCACTGATCTTTCCTTTTGTTGACAATTACCGCTTGGTAACTGAGCTACAGCAGAGTTAATGCTAATCAGCCTGCAGGAAGCAATGTAAGATGTGAAAAACAGTAGGAAGACATATATGGATATTTTAAGCGAACATGCATGTACACTCAAGAGAAAGTGATTACCTACATTGGCACACAATCAAACATGTGACTTGGTTTCATTTTGAAGGGGATGTACTTCGGTCAACGCTGTTTGGGGCTCACTTTCAAGGACAGCACAGACAGACTCAAAGCAATGAAAGGATAGAGACAGCTGGACTGGATGAATCCCGGAGCTAAACGTCCCCGAGACCAGGGAGGGGGGTGATATTTGGTGACATTCAGCACCACCCAAAAGACAGTTTGTACGCTTGCAATCTACAGAGGAGGAAGGTGATGTGTAAGGTGGAGTAAGAGGCAGGAAACTGACTGAGAGCCAGGAAACGGGCACACGCCCACAAGGTCAATCGAACCGCATCACAGGTCGAGGGTCACCCGTAGGGCGTGACAGAACGCCCGGCAGGGTGTGGAATGGTGCTGTCACGCTGAATCCCAGCAGGGGCCTTCCTGCATCTGAGTCTGTCGTCTCACACACGCGCAGCCATATGCATGATTTACGATTAATCTATTACAGCAGGACTTGTTTTTGTGTAGAAATGGCAATAAACACAAGAGATGACAGGCTTCAAAGAAAAAATCCCTCCCCCCTCCTTCCTCTGACACACAAGGGATTATTAGAGTCTTTGGCAGTGACATATCTCTCTACCAAAAAAAAAAACACACACACGCACACATATGAAACAAACTGGAAAATAATGAATACATTCTGATCAAGCCTTTTAGGAACATATAAAGAATCTTGTGACACTCCCCAAGATGCCTCACAGAGTGTGCCACAAACAGGAAATTGATATATTTTACAGCGTTAGACATGGAACGGCATTTATTGCATATTTACTGATGATATGTTAAAATCCTACCCCGAGGCTCGAGGTGGCCTTGCCAGGTCATATCGACCTGCTGTATCCCTTCACTGTCAAGGGGATGGCAGTTGTTTGAAGGAAACTATAAATTATTCGGCGTGAATGTGCTGAAAGGACAGGACCGAGTCCAGTGACAGCTGTGAGTGTGGCCAATCGCCAACAGCGTCCACCTTCGCCACACATCGCACATTCTCATGCAAACCCCGGGGCCAGTTCAATGTAAGCCCACAGCAGAGGAGTCCATAAAAAACTCCACTTTCCTCATGAGGCTACGGTCATTTTTTTTTTTTGTCCCCAGCATTACCTTCCATTTTGAATAAATTAGCTAGCGTATTGTAAGGACATTCTACTTTAACCTGAGGATGGATTGATCGGTCAATACCTGAAACCTTCTTTTCCCAGGTCATCGATTTCCCTGCAATGGCCACAGTGGCTGCAGGCAGGGTGTACCGCAACGCAGCTGAGTAGGGCTGAGCATCGAGGGCTGTTTCTGCGCAGGGCTGCCACAGTTAACTCCTCCTATGCTGTGAATGCCTTTTTATACCGGCTGTGGGTTTTGTTCACATACAAGGCGAGGACACATTGTACAGCTACTTCAAATGTACATTTCACTACACATTGCGTGGGAATGTACACAATAGGATGAATGCAATGTCAAGCACACACACATACCACACACACACGCACGCACATGCACACACACACGCATACACACATGCACACATGCACACACAGATCCATACGCATTCAAACATGACAGAAACTCAGTCTGAATGGTTTTTATTTTTATACATTTTTGTTATGTTATCCAAATTCTACTGTAAGCCATCAATGATGTAGATGTGGGGACCACATTCATTAACTTCTTAAATATTTACTAAATGCATCACCCACAGGCTATATTACATACAGTTAAGGTTGCCAAATTGGTTTGTTGCAAGTATGCAACACACAGACCCAATTCTTTTAAATTTTTGACAACGTTTCGATAGAAGTATTCTGTGTGCACTTCTACAGTGACGTGTCTCCACGTGTCTCAGTGACCATGGCATTTTGGCCTCCCAAATGTTCCACAAGATATTTGCTGAATGTGCTTTCTTTCTAACAGTACCATTTACAGGACTGAAATTTAAATAGTGCTGAGCCACTGTATTTCTTTAATGTTTTAGAAACATAAGGGGGACTAGCCGAAGAAACTGCTCGTCAAGGTTAATGCTTCACTTTCTGTCAAACAAAGCACATTTGCCTGGAAAAGAGTATTTTAAAACCGGGGAATTTTCGAGCCACGGTTGGAATCAGTAGGGGGTTAGGATTCTTTTCACCGAGAATTATGCTCTCATTCAATGTGCACAGTTCTTAAATGTAAACAAATTAAGAAACTGTTGCCTTTTTAGGTATTCCATAACTTTATATGAGTTTGGCAGTCACAGCGATTAACACAGAAGCACTTAAACGGCCATCTCAAAGCACCAGGTTAGATTGAATCTGCTTATTTGCTCCTTAATGAACAGTACAAAAACAATCTGAGTAGTGTTGCACAGGACCATAATTTTTCAAAGGTTGAGAGGGCTAGTTTGAAAATAACGATACAGACTGCCAATACGGATTACTGGGATCTCTGCGTAATCAATAATGTATTACATAATTCGAAATTTGATTTATCCGGATTTTATCCTTCATTTTGACTTTTTGCGGTTAAGGAAAGTGTTTGTTTGCTTCATGATCATTTGGTGAGTTTAGTGATCACCTGAATGAAGGAAGATGATCATGTTTAGCATTAGTAAATCATATCTGATGATAAACCTGCATTCTAGGGATTAATGCCATTACTAGTACAAGAACACTTTTGCCGAATCTGACAAGGTTCAGCTCATGTCTAGTTGCATAATATGCAAAATGTAAGCTAATTTAAGACATTACATTGTGTTTTGAGTCTGTGCAGACCTGTTAAATCTCAAGCTTTTGTCATGGCACAAATAATTACAAGCTTACTCGGTCTCACATATATAGCCTTTTACTGAAGGTGTTTCAGTGAGCAGCCTAGAACAGACCTTCTATGTTGAAACAAAGACACATGCAGTAAAAATTTCAGTTATATAGTTACATATAATTATACATTTTTTTATAATTGTATTTTGTATTGTACAATTTACAATTCAGTTCTTTTTACAATTAAATTTACAATTCCACCAGGAAAGAAAGGCAATAATAAAGACAAATCTTCATTACATTACAGTTTTTAGAACATGTAACCCAAGGGAAAATAAATGTTACTGATAAAAGAAGAACATAAAAGGGTTTTTTTTATTTTTATTTTTCAGTGCAAAATACAACATAACTTATTTGTACTTGTTCACTGTTTTTCAGTGAACCTTCACTTTTCAATATAACAATACTAATATCAAAAATGGTTTAAAGTTCTTCTGGTCATCAAGCCCCTTCATTTTTAGAGCATCTAAAGTGTGGATCCAAGAGGATTTTCTGTTCAAGAACTTCAATGCCATTGAAGTTACTGAAAAAGTTACTGAAAAAAATGTTTCAGTTGTGTCAATTCTTCTTTTTGTCAGATTTATTGTTTCAATCCCGCAGAGACAGAAGTTTTGAGAACTTAGAAATGTACACTAGGGCAGTGTAGGTTATTTCTTTCCTTCTTATTGGGCTTTTATGTACTGTTGTGCTACCAATGTATGTGTAGACTAGGCTAGACAGAACAGCCTAATCTTGGTAGGCAGCTCTTTTTATCTGTGGGTTTACCTACATTACCTACAGGAGACCACATTACAGCAGGCAAAAAACAGACACAGCTACAATTAATGGAAAAATGTAGCTGATGTTTCCCCTCAAAATGAACAGTGTAGCTATTGTTCTGTGTGTTACCGCAATGTGTAACACTGTTCCAGCTTTTGTAAAATGCATTTCTCTTACAAGGAGAGATATTGATGTGTTTTTAAATACACCGCAGAAGAAAATACAGTCTGAACAACAGAATGTAGCACTGCTGAATCAACTCCACAATGGAGAGAGCGAACCAACAAAAATCAACTTCAACTCTACTGATCCGCACTGCAGCGTGGACCAAAAATGCCATGCGACATACGCGCTAGGCTGACCATCCATTACTCCATACATGTGTCACCAAGGCCCTCCTGCGGCTGCCAAGCAGGCTGGCTATCTCCACATGCTTTGGAAAGTGCCAGTCAGCTCTGGGAAATGGCAAATGCCCTGGATTCCTTTCACACACACACACACACACACACACACACACACACACACTGACCCCCTGGCAGGTAAATTACACCGCAAAGCCAATATGGTGAGATAAGCTGTAAAATTTTACAGCCAAAATCAGTAACTCCTGGTTCTATTGATTCTTTGAGACTGTGGTGGGCACAGGGAGAGAGGGTAGTGTGGAATATGTTTTTCATAGCTTCTACTTAAAATTTACGACTGTTTTCCACACCCAATATGACAGCACAACAATTACATGATATTGTTATATTACATTATTGTCATTTATCCTTACATCATGACATTTCTTTACTTGCCAGCTATGGATATGAATTTGTTTTCTTTTGATATTTCTTAGTATGTGTATTTTTAAGGAGCCTGAATATCTGATTCACAAATTGCATTGATTTTGCTAAATATCTTGCCCACAAGTAATGAATGATGATAAATGTTTTTTTACTCATATTCTTCTACAGGTTTGGAAAACATTTTTCATTGCTGACTAATTATTCAATACTATAACACAGTGCATTAAGACCAGAATACACATTTATGTGTTTTATTTTTCAACATCCGGTCACTTTTTCCTCTGGTTCAGACAGTAAATGATTTTGTGTACAGTGGTATCAAATGTCAGCTTTAGACGTTTTCTCTATTTTTTGGTAAAGTGGCTGTTTAACTGCAATTCATTCAGAGGAGCAAACAAGAAAGGAAACGCCCCTAACTAATGAAATTAACAGGATTTAGTGAGGGACTCTTCAGTGATCCCGCTGCGTGGTGACGTCCGGTTATCACTTCAACATTCACCACTGAGTGCGTTCAGATCACCTTACAATGACTAATTAAATCTGGAAAGCTCACTGAGTGAAATGGAAAACCTACTTCTAAGGCCTGATGTGTATAAAGCAGGCTGCTGCTCTGATTTAAGCATAATGATATTATTGATTATACTAATTATAAAAGATACCCTTAGAACTGATTAGCTAATTAAGAAGCTGTTTGCCATGAGTGTGAGGGGAGTTTCTCAGTAGCTAGGGTTGAAATTGTGATAACTGGTCACTGTTCTTATCAATTATCAATTATGTGCTATAATTATATTATTGTATTACTATTATAATTATCATTTATCACACTCTGCATTTTAATAGATGTGTCAAGCTCCTTCAAAGCTATAAATGTGTACAGCACACATCACTTCATCCCCTTAAATTGTTTTGAGGAAGGAGAGATAGTTAATGCAGTAATATTTGTCAAAAAAAAAAATTTGTCTGCAGGCTGTATGTTAGCAGACCACTGATAAGTATGCATGCAAAAAATGTTTGTATTTAAACAGGGGACAAGATGTTATTTCTGCCACACAAAAGCTGACCCCTTGTAGAGTAACCAGACCTCTCCCTCGCTTTCAAACACCCTCTCCCCAACACCCCCCCCCCCCTCCTTTCTGGGAAACTCTATTGTGCTGAATTAATAGTGCGCCGTTGGCTTTGGGCAGACACAACCCAAAGCACTGAATGGGGGCTATGGGGCCCCTTCTGACTTCTGTCAACATAACACTGTGGGGATGGTGGTGGGGAGGGGCTTCACCTGGCTTCAAATCAATTTAATAACCTCTGGGTGTCAATGTGCAGCCGTGCCTACTCCCCCCAGGCACAAAATCACAGTACATGTTCAGCCCCCTCCCTTCAAGCCTTCCTCTCTGATATTATCAGGGTGGTCGGCGGAGGGGGGAGGAAGGAGGGACACTTGAATCAGTCGAGCTGCATCGGAACGACAAAAGATTGATATCAGACCACACAGAGGGCAAATACTCTCACGGAAATCTCGAGGCAAGGCTGCAGCTTTTAGCGAAAAACGCTAAAAGCCCTGGGAAGAAACCAATTAAAGGTTACCCCCGCTTTTCCTTTTTTTTTCGCATGAGTCATCTGAGGTCGGGCTCAGCAACAAAATGATCGATGCGCAGGCTACGTAATGCACGGCTTCTTCACTTTACAGACATGGCCGGAGCGTCTCGGGCTTCCGCCGGTCACAGGGCTTCTTCTCCCCTGCTGGGATTTGATCACGGCAGAAATCAAAGCAGGAGTACTTCCCTGGCCCAGGCTGGCTTTGAGTTTACAGCAGCATGACCTCACAAGTTACAAAACATGATGCAAACGAACAAAACGGTGCTAAATGAATAGAATGCCTACCAGCTGTGTAATAATGCAACACTCGAAAGACCTCTCTCCAGCATGGTAAGGGTTCCTTCCAATGCATGAACACCCATCAAAGCTCTGTTTCCATCTCTCTTTATGAACAGCTCTCATAAAACAATTCACAATAAAAAGCAATCCTACACATCGATACTGCTCCCCTGAAAACAAGCAAAGGCTCACACTGCAGCACGTTAATCAATAAAAGAACAAATATTGCTTCATCTTATTTTGACTCCAATTTATCAGCTGTCAGGAATGCTCAGTGTCAAAGTTGTAGCATGGTCAAAAATATACAAGGATTGTGCTGTGGCCTCACTTACACACACAAGAGCATGCATGTGCGCGCACGCACGCACACACACACACACACATGCACACACAAACACACACACACACACACACACACGCAAACACACACACACACACACACACACACACACACAGAGTACTTTTTTTTTAATTCTCTCAAATGCCAGTCATCAGAAAGCCAGAACAATACCCCATCCCCAGACCCAAAATAAAACCATTTATTATAATATAATCCAGATGTTCATTTTTTTGTTCTGCATATAACAGAAAGAAAAAAGGTTCAAAGGTTCAACAAAATGGAAAAAATGCAATAATCTCTCACTTCCTGGGTGGCATGTTACCCCCAAATGGCTGATGTTCCCTGGAGAAATGAACTCACCCTCTCAGGGTGCAGAGACTAGGATCAATAAGCAGACATCTACATTTCCTGGCTCAGTCTTCAACTAAACCCGTGCTTTCCAAATATACCAAATATACATGCTTAGCGGTGCTAGTGCTGCGGAGATCTGTAAGGCTGTAATATGATACGCACCCACAACCCCACACAAAAGACCCTTCTCTCCTTCCTTATAATCTCTCAGTCAATAATTGTCAGCAGCCCCTGCCAACGTCCTGCCTGAGCTCACGCAGGTCTGTCAAAGGACGCGCCTGTCCACTGTCCCCGGCCCTTCAGAGAGGTGTAGTTTTCATCTCAAAGTGAATGCATGTGACACACAACGAGCGCACTTCGCAGCATCTGCGGAGGAGAACGCACGCTCTCCAGGAGGAGGAGACAGTGTGGGGTTTAACGGCACGTGACTGCCCTCTCTCATCGGCGTTTTACTCTCGTCCTGAGGGTAAAAGACACAGCTGACATCAGGGGCCATGGGTGTGCAAACTGCCAGTCGGGCATACATTAAACACAGGCGGATGCAATTTGAATCGACCTTGAGAAAAGAAAAGAGGCAGGTGAGCGGAGGAGTAGGAAGGCTACAGAAGGAACCATTGGGGTGGTGTGGGGGGGGGGGTGATGGGGACTGTGCTTAGGTTGAGGGTCCTTAACTATGTATGAGTGCATGTGTGTGCATGCATGTATGCGTACATTTACACGTGCACATGACAACGACAGATGGAAGGAAAAAGAGACGGAAGAACGGAGGAAGAGAGGCAGAAGAATAGAAAGTGAAAAAGACGGAAAGATGGCAAAAGATGAAGAGGCAGAGAGACAGAAGGAGGACAGAAGTGAGAGATGGAGAGAGAGGGTGTAGAGAAAAAAATGGAGAGGGAGAGACGGGGAAAGAAAGAGATGTTGAGAGCGGGAGGGGGAGAAAAAAGAGAGGGAGAGACAGGGAGAATGGAGCTGGGTGACAGCAGAGTAAATGGATTAGGCTATAAATCAGCGGAGAGGAGAGGCAGCCTCACCATGGAAAGACGGACCCAGGCACTGCCTGTCCCAGGGAAACACTCAACATGGGGGATCGGGAAGCTGGCGGCACTGTTTAAGGGGGTAGGTGCCTCTGCCCCTGCTCCTCACATGAGCCCAAACCCAGCGTCCTCACTACCGCACTCTGCAACGCTGAGCAACGCACACACCGCTGCTGAAGTCAATGCACCGTCAGCAGTCAGCTCTCTCAGCATGCTGGGGATATTTCACCAGCGGTGTGCACGCACCTACTCACTCATTCACACTCACTCACTCAGACTTACACTGTCCATCCCACGGACTCTCGCGCTCACTCATTCACAAGCTCACTCACACACTAACGTGTGCTCTCACTTACTCGCTCGTTCACAGACATCACTAAAGGCACTTTCTGCTTCACCCATCACGTGAAAACCTTTGTGCATCCACCACCATGACCTCGTTCATCAGACCTCCTGACAGGAACTGGGACACATTAAAATCAATTGTATTAGGTAATCAACTCCCAAACTGCCCCGCGATGGCTGGGCATTCTATATGAGATATGCGCACTGGAAGGAACTCGAGGGTTCCTGAGACCCCAGCTGACGGAAGAGAATGGAGGGAGCCTGGCGCTCATCGTGCGAAAACCTGCAGCCCGAAAACCCGACTCATTCCCGCATCCGGAACTCCGAGTCACATGTCTGTTAGCTACCGAGCCAGTGACCCGACACAGGGTGGGTGGCAGTGAGAGAGAGAGAGCAGCATAGAGCCGTACCTTGGTCTGGAGATAGTGAGGGTAGTAGTAGGTGTACTGGGG